>NC_056745.1:511439005-511573607 GCF_019279795.1 Protopterus annectens
GCATTGTACTCAATTATGGGCCTGATGAGGGATGAGTAAAGAGGCACGATGACCTCCCTGATCTAGATGTGAATCCCTTCATGATTAGGTGGGCTATATAAAATGTTTTTCTAACCACTTTGGCCACGTGGTTGTCAAATGAGAGATTGCTATCAACTTGGGTCCCCAGGTCCCTAATTACTTCTTCTGTACTTAATGGATTACCACCTATGTGGTAATTTGTGGGCACTTTGTTTTTGCCAAAGGGGATGACTATACACTTTTGGCATTTAGCTTGAGGCCATGGCTCTGGCACCAGTTGTCTGTTTCTATGAGGCCCTTTTGGAGGATGCTTGTGTCAGCTGGAGAGTCGATTATGGCCCAGTTTGCAGTCATCTGCGAACTTGGTCAGCCACAGTCCTTCCGTGTTGGCCTGTACCTCCGAGAAATATATACCGAACAAGAGAGGTCCCAGGACTGAGCCTTGTGGGACACCACTTGTAACTGGTTTGGAGTCTGACATGGCTCCAGCAATTCTAACCATGTGGGTTCTGTCCTTGAGCCAGTTTGCAATCCATCTAGTGACATAGGGGTTTATATTTAAGCTGGTGAGCTTATCTATAATGCCCGAGTGGGGTATTGTATCGAAGGCTTTTGCGAGGTCCAGGTAGGCTGTGTGGACCACCTTCCCCTCGTCAATGGCCTTGGTGACTGTTTCAAAGAAATCAACCACGTTTAAGAGGCAGGATCTGCCCTTAAAGCCGAACTGGGTAGGATCCAGTGTCTGTAGGTCCCCAATATCTTTATTTATGAGTTCCATGATGATCCTTTCCATAGCTTTGCAGACCAAGCTAGTCAGGCTTATGGGGCAATAGTTTCCAGGATCCGTTGAGGCACCACCTTTATGGAGAGGGACCACTGTTGCTGTACGCCACTCTTTGGGCACATCCTGTAGTAAGGCTGAGATTGAACAGTAGTTTTATGTTTGGGTTTAGCTCTTCTTGGAGTTCATGTAGGACGCAGCCCGGGACACCGTCTGGTCCCATTGATGCTGTGTTTTTTGCTTTGGAGAGGGCGGCTCTTACCTGAGCATCTGAGATGTCAGGGGGGCAGCACTCTGCTGGGATAGATATTTGCCCTTTTGGTGGGGAGTGGGGGAGAAGTTTGCGCTGAACCTGTCAGCTAGGATGTTGGCAATGTCTGTGGGTTCAGTGTATTTTTTGTCATTTTGGACTAATTCTGAGCATATCTGGGAATTACCACCCAGGTTCCTAACATAACTAAAGAAAGTCTTGTGATTATCCTTAGTGTCCTGTGCAATTTCTCTCTCGAAGCTGGCCTTAGACAATTTTATGAGTGCCCGTAGTTTTTTGCTAATACTGATCAGTGATGCCTTCCCTTTTTGGGATTTTGCTCTATCATTTAGTAGCTTCCTCCTTCTATTGTATAGTTTGTTTATGGCTGGGGTCCACCAGACAGGACGTCTGCCTTTGGAGGATTGGGTCTTGGTTTTATTTGGGATCGCATGATCCATGCATTCCTGAAGGTGTTCATAGAATGCGTTTATAAAGGATTCTGCGGTCTGGGCCGTATTTTCCACAGGCCCAGGGGCTTTGAAGGATTCTACCTCGGTTTTGAGGAGTGTGAAATTTGCTTTAGAGAAGTTTTTCACTGTGGTTTTCTGGGCAGGGGGTGGGGTCAGGATGTGAATATCCAGTGAGATTAGTTTATGGTCTGATCTTACCAGTGAGGGATACACTTCTGGTCTGGAGCATAGAGTCCCCATGTTGGTGATGATCAGGTCCAGTATGTTTTCCCCTCTTGTGGGAGTGGTAACAAGTTGTTCCATAGCATTTCAGTTTATAAATTCTAGGAATCTTTGGGCTAGGGTGTTGGAGCTAGAGTAATGCTCCCAGTCTATGTTTGGGTAGTTGAAGTCACCCAATATAATGGTGTTTTGCAGGAGTAATAAAATTAACCAAGTACTAAGCTCAAAGAAGAAGGTGGAAATGGGCTACAAGAGGGAGAAATTTGCGAACAGATATCACAAAGGAGTGGGATGGTTACAGAGGAGAGGTTTGGAAGAAATTTTAAATAGCACTGCAAACAGCATCAAAGAGCACATATAGGAAGGTGAAATACGGAGTGAAAATAAAAGTAGAAAAACAAAGGTGACAGATTTTTTTCAACAAGGAAATAAGGGAATAGTTGGAACAATGGAAATACAGAACATGGAGAAAAAAGGGAGATGTTTGAGGGTCAAGTAAGAATAGAAAAAGAATGGGATTGTACTGTTGTTATGGCAGAAAAATTACGCTACTGTATCAGTTTTGTGAGCAACATTTAATAATGAAAAACAAATTGGTGCATGACCCCCGGTTATGTACAAGAAACCAGGAAGGCAAATACTCTAGATGTTGTAAAAAGAGGACAGGGGTAAGTCACATGTTTTGGGAATGCAAAAAGTTGACTGGAATACAAAACAATGGGGAACAGAATGGCAAATTGACAGAGAATCAGTGATCACTTGTGTGTGTCCTCAGTTTAAATATAAATAAAGCTAATATCACATTAATTTCAGAGGAGAAAAATGGGGACTTGTGGAAGGATCAGATCTCAGTTTGGATAGAGATAACCAGTGGGTTTCCTTATGGACTTGTGTGGCGCTCCAGACTGCTACCACAATCTCCTTTTGTAATGATTAGCAGGTTTACAGGTGTTGGCAAAATAGGAAATGTATCACAGACATGGACAGATTTTAGTATACTTCAGGAACATAGGAAGCAGTTAAGAATTTGATCTGGTATTTTCTTAGCAAGAAAAAAAAATAGCAATAATCCAAGGGGAATAACATTTACTAGAATGCTGGACAGGTGCTTCAGGAAGCTAAAAATGGTTATTGGTCAGATGCTGTTCATCGCTTTTGAAGTCAACAAATTTCTCCAGTTTCATTTTGTTTGGCTAAGCTACATTTTTATCTAAAGTCATAATATAAGGAGAAACAAGAGTGACTTTTTAACCAATAGGAAAGATCAAAGATGGGTTGCCAACTGGCTTACTGACAGAACCCACAGTGTGAAAGTAGCAGACTCCAAATCAGACTTCAGACCAGTGACAAGTGGAGTACCACAGGGTTCAGTCCTGGGTCCTCTCCTATTTGGTATCTACTTCTCTGAAGTACAGGCTAACACAGAAGGTCTTTGGCCAACTAAATTCGCAGATGACTGCAAACTAAGAGCCATAATCGAAACTCCTAACCATGTGGACATCCTTCAAAAGGGCCTCTCTGAGATAGATGCCTGGTGTCAAAGCCATGGCCTCAAGCTCAATGCCAAAAAGTGCATTGTCATCCCATTTGGTAAAAACTCTGTACCCATAAACTACCACATAGGCAATAGTCTACTTAACACCGAAAGTGTAATAAGAGACCTTGGGACACAGGTGGACAGTAGTCTCTCCTTTGATAATCACATCGCCACAGTGGTCAGGAAATCCTTCTACATGGCACGCCTTATCACAAAAGGTTTCTCATCCAGAAAAAAAAAAAAAAAAGGTAATTGTTCCCCTCCACTCATCACTCATTAGACCCATTATAGAGTACAACGCCCCTTTTGGTATGTACCTCACAAGACATCTACAACAACTGGAAAGGTCGCAGAAATACCTCACAAAGAGGATTACTGGCCTCAAACAGATGCCCTACGCAGACCGACTCAAAAAACTCCAGCTTTACTCCGTCGCATATCGCCTACTCAGAGGCGATCTCCGCCTAACATACAAAGCTATGTCAAACCCAGAGCTGTTGGACATGCTCCACTTAAAGAAATCCCAATCCCTCTGAGCTACACGCTCTAGGGACCTAACCCTTGTCACCACAACAAACAGAACACGCTGGAGGGATAGATTCCTGTCCCAGAGACTTCCCATACTCTGGAACAGACTACCCATGTCAAACAGAGCTCCTCATTAACACTCCAAGAAAAATCTTGATGATTGGATAGGCAATAAGAAATTCACCCCGGGGATCACTTCTGTGGTTCAGCTTAACAGGGGCACAGAAAAATAATTTTCTTGGGTGGCGAAATCCAGGGTACCTTTTTGGCTAGGCTTGTATAGACCCTAGGGCCAATAGCCTAGTACCTACCTATGAACAAGATGCAACGCAACAGTGACAATGATCAAGGGTTCAGTCAAGAGCTGAAATAGATTAATTTGGTCTCTACTTAACTAGAAACAGCAACAGATGAAGGGGATTAGAGTGCAGGGGCTTCAAAAATGTTTGATATTTGAAACTTCAAAAAAAAATGTCCTCAGTGTGTGTTCTTTTTTGTTCACATTTAACTATCAGACATTTAAGAGCTGGAGGACTTCCACGATGGCTGCACCTTGAGTAACAGCTTAATTTCAGCTCTCCCTGTGTGAAAACTGAAACTCAGAACAGAGAGCCAGTAAATTAATATTTGGGGTAAATTTCAATAACTGGCTAGTAAGTGCAATGCCTGGATGCCAGCAAAAAAGAAATTCAGAGAACTTGAAAGAAAATAAATCACAAACACTGACGGAGTATATCAACTCAAATAACAAAAGGCTTGAGAAAATGGAAGAAGCTTTAAACAGAAATTCAGAAGAGGGGATAAAAATAAAAAAATCAGAGGTTCGAAATGAAGAAGAGGAAATGACTGCTCAAGAAGAGAGGTTTCAAAAAATAATAGAATTAGAGGACAGGCCATGTAGGGAAAACCTGAAATTTTCTGCTGTACTACAGACACTGGAAGGAACACACTGTATTAATTTTATGAAAGCACAAATAAGTAGCTGGACTGCTATTCCACAGCAGGAGCTGTTAAATTAAAGGGCACATTGTGTGTAAGCCCCAAACTTGGCTATGAGAAAGCAACCTAGACCTTTAATAGTAAAGATGCAATCCTACCAGCAGATGTTGTTGATTCAGACAAAACTGTGGCAGAAATACAAAGTACCAAAAGTGAGAGACTTTGTGGAAAATTATTATTTACTGTACACCAGGCAGAAGAGGAGTAAATTTATTCCACTAATCAGGGAATGCCAAGTAGCAGGCATGAGATTGAAACTGCAGTACCCAGCTATCTTCAGAATATTTTTCGTGGATGGACAAAATCATTTTTTGATGCAGAACATTCTAAAGAGAAAATGCAAAAGTTTGTCCAATAAAAAGTGAGATGTGAAACACAAGGAGATTCTGATTTATGTTCTTCTGGTAATAAAGACCACAGAAAGATGTGCCAGTGAAACCTTTTCCAGTGTTTCAAAAGATAATAATGGTAGAGTTGAAGTACTAAGTGGCCACTGGCAAGGGAGGAGGATTACACTTCTATGTATTTATATTCCACCTAAAACTGCAATAATGGAGCTTAAGAAAATTCTGGGAGAAATAATCAGATTTCAGTAGAGAATATTACTTATACTGAGGACTGGAATTTGATTTGCAGCAGTGAAGATGTGTCTGGGGGGGCCCAGAAAAGATACTATAACAAAGGAGTAGATTTTTGAAGAAATTTATGAAAATATTTCACATGGACGATATGAATTCAGTAGGAGGAGTTTGGAGTAAATATACATATTATTCCCCCAAGATACAAAAACTGGGTTAGGCTAGACAGAGTTTACATTTCAAAAGGAACATGTGCATTCAATTGAAAGTTCTGATATGCACCCAATAACTATTTCAGATCACACATCAATAATAAATCAATATAAAAACGAGACACTGGTGCTTTACCACATATCTTTTGAAAAGCGTGGAATTTAAAGAATGGGCCGTGGAAATTATTCAGGAGTTACTAGAGAAGATAGAAATTTCTTCTGAAAATACAGCTAGGGAGTGAGATAAAATTAAAGTGGAGTTTAAAACCAGGGTGGAAATAAGAGAGAGAGAGACAGAGAGAGAGATAAATAGTAAGAATTATTTTGAAGGACTGAAAATGTGTACATACTGCAGAATAGGGGGAATCTCAAAGAACAAGAACAGGAGCAACTGCAGAATGCTAAACAGAAAATGAGGGATTACCTCAATAATATGCATGAGTTTAGAAAGACTGTTGTTAAGCAACTGTTTTTGACAATATCTGCAATCCACAAATACTTTTAGCACAACGACTCAGTCAACAGAAAGTAAAAAGCTTAGGAGCCTATAACAAGGAAGACAACAGATCCTGTAGAGGTACTAGAAATATTTCAGAAATGTTACAAAAGTCTGTATAAAGCAGAGAAATATGGAAATCAAGAAAAGGAACAAATGGAAATGTTTATGGAAGAATTAAATATGCCAAGGTTAGATGTTACTGAGACTCAATTAATAACAGGATAGGAGGAAAGGAGATAAAATGGTGATGTATAACCAAGCTACAAGAAAGTCTCCAGAAATGGAATAGATGGTATTCCTGTGGAAGCTAGGAGGGAAAATCTGATAAAGATCTGGAAGGTTTTAACAGTATTTTAAGAGAAGAAGCAACAACATCCTGGAAGAAAGCGGTGGTGGATGTAATATGTAAAGAGGGTAAAGACCCATCAAATACAGCTACATACAGGTCCATTTCAATCCTAAACCATGATTACAAAATATTTATGTCTATGATGGTTAAAAGAATGACAAAGGTGATGCCAAAATTCATAGATATGGATCAGTGTGGTTTTGTGGAGGGAAAGCAACATTTGACACCATTAACAGAACACTGGTGATCCAGAGAGAAGAAGATTGAAAGAAACTACCACTGTTGCTGGTGGGTCTTGATGCAGAGAAAGCATTTGGCAGAGTAAGCTAGGAGTTTATGAGCAGGGCAATGGAAGCATTTGCATTCCCAGATAAAATTAGAAGGTTGTTATAAGGATACATGAGGGATCGGAGGCAAAGATTAAAGTGGGTGCTGTCCTCTCTGATAATTTCTGCATGAGAAGAAGGACCAGGCAGGGGTGTCCTCTTTCCCCTTTGTTATTTGTATTATATTTAGAACCGCTGGCAAAGAAAATAACGGACTCAGAAATTGAAGTATATAATTGGTATGGTAGTCAAGAGAAGCTGTCTCTATTTGCAGATATTATGTTATACATGATGGCATTTCAGCATTGCTGAACATTCTGAGGCAGTTTCAAATATTTTTGGGATACAAAATTAATGAACCTAAAAGAAAAAGGTAACGGCTATATATTATGTGCCCACATCGGGAATTGGTTCAGCAATATCCATATTTATGGGGACATGATAAAATCAAGTGCTAAGGAGTATGGATTAAAAAGGATTCTGGTGCGACAACTAAGGATATGTGGGAAGAGACTAAACAAAAGATAATACAAAAAAACTGAGAAATTGGAAGCTCTTTTATATGGATATGGACAGCAAGATACTAGCAGTCAAAACGCTTTTAGTCCCTTTAGTTTTATATACAGGTCAGGCATATTTTTATCAACCAGAGAGAAGTTGTGGATAGCAATTAATAAAGAGCTGAAAGATTTTTATCTGGCTAGGGGAAGACTGCAAGAGTCAAGTGGGTAAGATGATTCTTCCAATAGAACAAGATGGTTTAGATCACCCAACTTGAAGGGTATTTCAAAACGACACAGTTAAGGCTCCTATACATTGCACAAGCAGAAATCTACAATTCAAAGTGGAAAGGGACGATGATAGAACAGGGTGAAGTTCAAGAAACAAGGAGACTGGGATTTTGGATGCAGATTCTTAAGGAGTACAATAACAATACAGAATATTATATTCATAAGGTAGCAGATTCTAAAAATTAAGCCAAGATGGGAATGGAGAAAGGAGATTCTGCCAATATGGATGACTGCAATTAGGGATACAGACAATGGGCAAGAGGGGGTTAGAGTTTATTGGAGAAAACTGGCAAAAGAACCAAGGTATTGGGAGCAAATAATTAGACAAGAAAATGTAACAGAATGGGAAGAGGCCAAAAATGTATTTGGACTGCAGGCTAAAGATTGAAATCAATCATTTTTATGGAAGGCAGAGTATGGGCAATGAGAAAGAAATTGGGGGAACCCTAAGCAAAAGACCAGCACTGGTAGAGTTTTTAGTATAATCTGGAACAGAAGCTGCTGTTAAAAAAAGGAATAACCAGTACAGCATACAAAATATTGCATGATAACTATAAGAATCAGAGGAGGTTAAAAAGGATTGGTAAGAGAGACTGGATAAGCAATTCACAAAGAAACAACGGGGTATACGTCTCGCAAATATGTAACAAAGTTTAGAAGATTTAGGATCTTTGCTTGGAAGTTTTCACATAGGTATTTTTATACCCCAAGTAGACTCAAAAGAATATGTCCACAGGTAGACAGCAAATATTGGAGGTGTGATAGGGAAGAAAGACGTAACTAGGAACATATTTTCTGGCAGTGTAATGAGTTGGCAGCTTTTAAAGATTCCTTGCAGACTACTCTGCCAGAGATACTGGGTGAGCAAATTGGTCTAAGTAAGGAAATGATTTTTCTGAGCTATGACACAGAGTTGAAATTGCCTAGAAAGAGTAATGCCTTGCTTAGTCTAATTATGTTGGCTGACAAAAAAGCAATTACTAGAAAACGGAAATCAAAGTCTAAACAAACTCTACTGGAAGCAGCAAATATAGCAACAGAGATAAAACAACTAGAATTGGGATCTTTAGAAAAGGGTAGGAGCATAATACACAGAAAATATGGGAATTGTGCAACAGTACATGCAGAGGAGGAATGAGGTTTAATTATTTACTTATTTATTGATTAATTGACGTTTGGTGACCGAGAAAGTCCGACTGGGTCAAAAAAGTACAGTTGTGTAACTACCATAAATGTAGATGTTAGCGTGTATTCACTGTTGCAGTCATTACACTTGGGTTATCCTGCTGGCAGGCTACCAGCAGTCGGCCTGAATTCCAAAGTCTTGGTCCAGCGTCGGTTGCTGTCACCTCTTCCCTGACGTCAGTGCACCAGGGGTATATAAGATGCAGCAGACACCATTTTCTTCAGTTTTTCTTGCCCCAGATGTCATGTGCCCCCAAAAGGGTAGGCTAAAAATATTGCTTATAAAAAAGCATGCACTAACATAAACATTACCTTCATCTACAAGCAAATGCACCACATAGGTTGTATAGAATAGAAAAGTAGAGATAAGTCCCAGCAAAGAAAAGGGGATGGTAGGTGGGTAACCTGGACTGCAACAGTGAATACACTCGAACATCTACATTTATGGTAGGTACACAACTGTACTATGTTCATCATGTTTCACTGTTGCAGTCATTACACTTGGGTCGAATCCCAAAGCTGAGGTTGGGTGGCTGGGTCTAAATAGAATTAGGAGTGGCTATGAGGCCCTGCAGAACTGCAGTGGCAGAGCCTGCTCTGGATTTAGAGTAAAGAGGTAAGTGGTAGTGCTTTGTAAAAGTGTGCACTGAGGTCCAAGTTGCAGCCTCCAAAATATCCTTGGTCGGTACTCCTCTGAGGAAGGCTTCTGAAGTGGCGGCTGCTCTGGCTGAATGTGGCCTAATGCCCTTAGGCACTGATTTGCCATGTTGTGAATAGCAGAAACGAATGCAGTGGCTTATCCATTTTGAAATAGTCTGCTTTGAGATAGCCTTTCCTTGTGATCCTGCGGCATATGCCACTAAATGTTGCTCAGTTTTTCTGAAAGCTTTAGTTTTGTCCAAGTAGAAGCGTAGCTGTCGGTGTATATCCAAAGAATGCAGAAGTCTCTCCCCTTTATTCTGTGGGTTTGGATAAAAAGTAGGCAAGTGAATGGTCTGATTAAGAGCCACACTGGACACTACCTTAGGCATAAATGTTGGGTTCGTCCTTAGAGAAACCCTGTCCGGATGGAAAATAATAAAAGGTTCCACAGCCATTAATGCCTGCAACTCTGAGACTCTTCTTGCTGAAGTTATTGCTAGGAGCAGAGCGGTTTTCCATAAGAATTTTATCTCGGCTGTATTGGCTGGCTCAAAAGGAGGCAGTGTGAGCTTTTCCAAGACAAAATTGAGGTCCCATGTAGGTATCGGTGCTCTCCTTGGAGGTCTTATGTTTTTGGCCCCTCTGAGGTACTGCCTTAGCAGTGGATGTGAGGAAAATAGGTGGTTCCGTATTGTAATGAGCTGAAATGGCAGAGGCATGGATCTTAAATGATGAGAAGGATAGGCCTTTGTCCAGCATCTCAGATAGGTATTGTAAAATCTGAGGAATATTTGGAACAAGCGTGTCAATTCCTTGTGCCTGGTTCCAAGCACAGAATCTCTTCCATTTTTCTGCATAAGATTTTCTGGTGCTGGGCCTCCTGGCCTCCAAAATAACATCCATAACTGCTTTAGAGAGAGGTGTGTTCTGAGTGGTTATATTATCCGCCATGCAGCCAGATTTAAGGTTCTGAGTTGGCTGTGCAGGATCTGATTGTTTTGTTGGTAGATGAGGAATTTGAGGTAAAGTCCAGGCTGGGCCGTGAGACAAGCTCTTTAGGATTGGATACCAGTGCTGGCTTGGCCAGTCTGGGGCAATCAGTATAATTTCTGGCTTCTCTTGTTTGACCTTTAGGAGTACCTTGGGGAGGAGAGGCAGTGGAGGAAAGGCATATACTGTAAGGGTTTTCCAGTTGAATGATAGAGCATCCACCTTCCATGCTTGTTTGTGATAAGTCCTTGTGCAGAATCTCTGTAGTTGGCAGTTGTGAGGGGAAGCAAATAGATATATGTCTGGGCATCCCCATTTCCTTGTTATCATGCTGAAAACTTGTGGATCTAGTTTCCACTCGTGAGGGTCCATGAGTCTTCTGCTTAGTTCGCCTGCCAGAGTATTTGTTTTTCCTGGCAGGAATTGTGCTTGCAGGTGCTCTTGATAAGTCAATGCTGTGTTCCACAAAGTCATGGCTTGTCTGCAGAGGGGGTAGGAATGTGTGCCACCTTGCTTGTTTATGTACAACATGACTGTAGTATTGTCTGTCTTTATCAACAGTTGTCCTGGATGGAGTAGGTCCTTGAAGGCTGTCAGGGCATTCTGTACAGCTAACATCTCTTTTTGGTTGATATGAAGATGCATTTGGCTTGCGGGCCACGTGCCCTGAATACATTTTCCTGTCATGTGGGCCCCCCCAGGCATAATCCGATGCATCTGTTGTGAGTGTCTGCCTGGCTGTGGGTAAAGTGAATGGCTGTCCCTTGTTGTGGTGACAGGCCAGTGCCCACCATCGAAACTCCTGTTGCAGGCAGGGAATGAGGGCAATTAATGTTTCCAGGCTGTGGCAATGTTGAGTCGAAACACTTTTTAGATACCACTGTAGCTTCCTCATATGCAGTCTTGCATATGGAATTAGCAGAATGCAGGATGCCATGAAGCCCAAAGCCTGCAGAATTTTTCTTGCAGGTAACTGGGTCTTTGTTGCCATCTTTTCAAAGTAAGTAGGTCAGTTGCCTTTGTTTGTCTGGCGTGAGATAAGCCATCTGGGCAGTTGTATTTAAGCTTGCACCCAGGAATATTATCTCTTGAGAGGGTACTAGTTTTGATTTCTTTTTGTTTACTGTGTACCCTAGGCAAATTAGTAATCTTTACAAACGCCAGATGCTTCAGTAGAATGTCCTTGCTCACTGCTTGAATAAGGCAGTCGTCCAAGTAGGGATATATTTGAATTCCTCTTTGTCTGCAAAAAGCAATTACTGGTGCCAGGCATTTTGTGAAGACCCTGGGCGCAGTAGATAAGCCAAAGGGCAGTGCAGAAAATTGGTAGTGCATTGAGCCAGCTATGAATCTGAGGTATCTTCTGCAAGATTGTCTGATTGGGACATGCAGGTATGCCTCTTTGAGGTCCAAAGTTACAAGCCAAGCCTTCTTGCCCAGCATGGGCAGAAGCTGCTGCAGTGTCAACATTTTGAATTTTAGAACGTCCAGAAAAGTGTTTAGAATAGACAGGTCCAGTATTAGCCTCCAGGCTTTGTCCTTTCTGAGTACCAAGAAAAGTCTTGAGTAAAATCCTTGTCCCTGCTCTTGCTGTGGTACTCACTGAATAGCCCTCATATCCATGAGAGATGAAATTTGCTTTTGTGCCTCTGCCCATTGATTGCGTGGCAGGTCTGGCATACCTTTTGTCTTTGGAAGGGTGTGAAAGTGGAACCTGTAGCCCTGAGAAACTATATCCAAGACCCATTTGTCCTTGGTGATCATGTGCCAATTTTGTGAAAAAAGTGCTAGCTTTCCCCCTAAGGGTGCTGCCAAAAGATAAGTGCATGGCACTGGCAGTGGAAAGTCATTGGGGCTGTTTCCTATATGGCTGTGATTTGTCTCCTCTGCTTTTGGAGGTAGAAGCACCCCATTGTTTAGGCCTGTATGAGCCTTGGGGCTGAGATCTGCCTCTAGGGCGTCTGTATCTGCCTCTTTGTGGCCTGTCTGACACTGGAAAGAACCAATTCTTAGAAGACCAGTTCCTGCTAAGTCTGGGTGGCTGAACCTGTACAAAATCCTTTACTGTCTGCATAGATTTCGCTTTATCCTCCATTTTCTTTAACACCTCTTCTGCCTTAACACCAAACAAAGTATCATGCTGTAATGGAGCATCCAATAATTTTGCTTTAACATGATCAGGCAGATTCTCTTCCTTTAACCAAGCATGCCTTCGAATGACAGAGCCTGTAACAGCGGCCCTGCAAGAGGCCTCCAGTGAATCAAAACCACATTGCAAAGTATGCTTTCCCACTTGTTCAGCTGCATGCAATAAATCCTGCATTTCCTCATTTTCAGAACATTCAGAATTTGTCAACATTTTCTGTTTTAGCAGTGACATTAAGTATTGCTGATATTTAAGCATATGAAACTGACAATTTACAGCCCTTACAGCCAAGGTAGCAGAGGTGTAAACTTTTCCCCATCTGTCCAGTGCTCTAGAATCCCAATCAGAGGGGACAGGGTTTTTTGCAGTGGAAGCCTTGACCCCTTTGGGACCCTGAGATATAGTTTCTGGGTCAGCAGCAGGGTTTTTATATAGAAATTTATGTGAATCTGGAACCCTGTAGTACCTGTCTGGCTTAATGGGTGCAGGGGGTAAAGAGTCAGGAGACAGGCCGGACTCTGAAAATACATCATCTACAATGTCTAGTACAGGTGGAATAGCAAGAGGTCTGTGCTGAGGCAGTAAAAGAAAATCTCTGGAGCCTTTTCTTAGATTCTGAGTAATCTTGGCTCTCCCAGTGAAAATGCTCCCTCATGGTATGCAGGGTTTCCCCAAAAGAATAGTCCTCAGGAGGAGAGGCTGAAGGGATAGATTCTTCAGCATCAGAATCTTCATAGGGAGGAAAAGAGTATCCCTGTTCCGAAGAAGAGTCAGAAGAAATGGAAACGTGATCAGAAGAATCATATTCAGTGTCTTGCCTAGGCCTCTTATCAGGAGGGGGATGTGAACCTCTGATCAAAGTAATTAGGTCTTCGGCCATTTTGAGCATCTGCTTTTTAGGCATGGAAGTCTGTCCAGGAGAATGCTGTACTTGTTTCTTTGTCTTTAAAGCTGTTTCAGTCTTTGCCTTGGAAGCTGAGGTTGGCTTGATATATAACTGTGTAGGTCTGAAAACACCCTCAGAAGCCGATGCCTGCTCAGCGGCTCCGGACCCATCTGAGGGAATAGTTTCCGAAGGTCCAATACCTTGAGTATCCAGAGGCCTAGTTGTCTCCACGTGGGAGTCGGAAGCAGCCTGTGGCTCTGAGGTAGCGGGTGTCAGGGGCTGCGAAAGCGCTTCACTGAGAACCGGCGAACCGGTGACTGGCCTAGCGGAGGCTTCGTCGTCTGTTTTGGACCTCGGATGCCTGTCCTTTTCTTTATCCTTGCGCTTTTTATGAACTCCGGTCGTCGGCTGTTCTGACGGCATTATATAATTAAACCTTCGGCCAAAGTAATGAAAGGCACAATCGTACCGACGCTTAATAGTGCGTTGGTTAAATCTAGCACAAAACCGACAACTAGCAATGTCGTGGTCAAGGTCTAGGCAAGGAATACAGTAAGAATGAAAATCCTTATGAGGTATTTGCTTCCCACAAGAAATACAATTGTTAACTTTTTCTGACATCAGTCTGGAGCAAGAAAAAAGTTTCCCCAATGGGGTACTTAGCTTTATTGAAGACTTTGGATCTGAAATTCAATTTCGAAAATATCAGGAGTCGACCGACCGGCACTTGTGACCTGCTTTTGCTTCTGGCACCGCACGGCAAGAAAGACTGGAGAAAATGGTGTCGTCTGCATCTTATATACCACTGGCGCACTGACGTCAGGGAAGAGGAGACAGCAACCGACGCCGGACCAGGAATTTGGAATTCAGGCCGACTACAGGTAGCCTACCAGCAGGATAACTCAAGTGTAATGACTGCAATAGTGAAACAAGATGAACATCCCATTTTCAGCGAAGGCCCGGGAAGAAAAGTTCCAATACAGTGTAGACAATAGTAGTGCATATCATCAACAAAGTTTATATACTAGCAGATTTTCAAATGCATTTAATATATCATCACGTTCAACATTACATGGTATATATTTGTGTAGAAAATATTTGGTAGAAATTATATATATATGGAAATTTTACATTTTAAATAATATCACGAGGTTGAGAGAGATAAACTAATGGCAAGACTTTAAAGGTTAGTGGGGAAATGAAGTCAAATGAAAACATAGCAGGAAGAAGGGGCATGTTACAGGAGATTGCATTAAGCTGAGTAAATCTAACAGAAAGGAGAGATTGTTTTAGTGGTTTATATACTATAAACTGAAGGACTAGAGGGGTGAGCAAGGAAAAAAGAATTCATAGTGATGCCACAGGGGTGTGATTCATTGGGAGTGGGAAGAGGGCATAGGAGTGTGGAAGGTAAGTATTGTGAGCAAAGGCAGGTCCAAGAATTGTAGAGGTAGTTTTTAGTGTAAGTTTAAACTTCTTAAAAGAAGGCAGGACTTGAATGAGCTATGTAATATTCAACTGAGAATGACTGGATAGATTACAAGCATACCTTTCAACCTCTTAAGCACAAGAAATCTGAACAAAGCCAAAAAGAGTGAGGGGGCAAAGACTCAAAAATAGGGACAGATTTTATTAATCTTATAAACTTAGGAAGTTGTTAGAACAAAATGTTTTGTGTCAGTATACATTTTCTTAATGAAAAGAAGTTTGAAATTCAAATGTCTATCAATTTAAAAAGGGGTGTCAATATTCAATTTACAGAAAACCACAAACTTTATGACAAATATATCAAAATTATGAGTAAAAAAATTGACCTTTTGCGAAAGTCTGGACAGTTCAGAGGTATGATTATAACTGATGTATAATGTTTGCAAATAAAATGATGTCATTATAATTATGCGATGCATAATGACTGCAACTAAAATGTCAATATGTTTTTCATTTATAAAAATGTATGGCTGCCTCTGTCATATGTGATAATTTAATAAAACGTTTCTTGTTGTAAAAACACATTTAGGATGCATTTTAGCCATGAAGCCTGTTAATTATTATCAAAAGTAGAAGTTTCTACAACTCTACTGAAACTAGAAGTTTATGGCTCAGAACTCTGTCAGGGAAGACCATGTTGTTGCTTTATTTATGGATGTTGTTGTTAACTGAAAAACTGATCTGCCAGGAAGAATGATAGCAAACTTTTGTTGAACACACTTTTTGCTGCCACAATGATTGGCTCCAGTTTGGCCAATATTCCATTTCTCATCCATAATACACAAACCACATATTAGACAAGACAATAGATGCCAATGCTAGGATTATATCCAGTTCCCAAATCAGTGTATTCCAGAATGACAACAATGCTCCTAGGTATCAGAAGACATGAGAAAAAAAAATTGATATTCACTGATCTTTAGTTCATTCTCCATAATCTCCTCAGCATTAGCACCATTGACTGTGCAAACAGCAATATTTTCATTTCTTCTGATACCAGAAGACTTCACTTGTGTAATAATCTTTAGACAACACTGATGCTGTGTTGCTCCTCTCATTCTTTTGGAGCACCTTGTCCGCTCTTGTCTGTCACTACTTTCCCTCCCACAAATGTTGAAGCAATTTGTGAATGGAAAGCTCCCCAATGGGGGAGCACCTTTTCAGAATGTATGCTCCTTTATAAGCTATTAACTGCAATCAATGCGATAGAGACTACTACTTTTGCATATATCAAATTTTCAAAACTAGCATATACAATCTTGTTATAAAGTTTGCTTTCCTTTCACACACAGACTGCTGGTTTTATTCTTGGAAACAATGTATGACATAACCATTTAGAAAAACAGAAGTTGGTGTATCGCAGCACTGTCCGACTTGTCACCGATTACGTAATACAGCATTAAAGTGTACAGCAGTGCGAATGTCAATAATTCACAGTGCTCTGTGGATACATTTCTTACATAAACACTGAAGTGAACAATGCTGCCTTTTGTCCCTAGGTACACAGTATGAAAATCCACCCTAAGCTGTCTCATAGCACTAAAGATGTTTGCAATACAGCAAAAATTTTGCATACAGAAACACTTAAAAAATCATATTCAAGGAGTCCAACTGTTCTTTCGACTTTTCTGTTTTTGGTTAGTGGATTCAGATTTTCTTAGTACATCTTACCAGCTTGATGGCAAGACACGGACATGCAGCAGCCAGTATGAAAACAATCACAGCAGCTGCAGAAGAGGCAAGACCAAACCCACATCCTGTAGGTTGCTTAGCCTTAAGAGATACTTAAAGACCTACTGCAATTATGCATTACACCCCAACCTTAATCAATGTTCTACTTAAAAAATATAGTAGTCTACATTATACTTCACAGTACTAAAATACACTAGTACACCATGGATGCTACATGCCATATGTATAATCATATACGAGAAGCATACAAAAAAAAATTCAACAGAAGATTGCAATAAAGGTTGCAACAATTAGATAACTATACAATGCAGCCTTTGCTATCATAACATGTAAATAAGTCCATCCATTTGACAGCCTTTTAATTAAAATCAAACAAAGGAAACTACAATCTCTAGTACATATCGACACCATAGTAGGCTCAACAGTCATATCAAGTCCATGGTCACATTTTGTAAAAAGACTGACCAAGCTAGGAAGGATTACCGGTTGGCTAACAAAGAAACTAAGAAAGAAGTTGCAATAGCAAAGAACAGGGCATCAGAGGCACTCTATCAGCTTCTGGAAAGTGACTCAGTAGGTGGCACAAAGAAACTATATCAGGTTGCAAGGCAAAGACAGTAAGATAAAGAAGATAGTCAGACACCCTTCATAAGGGATTCCAGCAACAACCTGCTTACCAGCCCACAGGACATCAAAGGCAGATGGAAGGAGTATTTCCAGCAGCTTCTGAATGAAGAAAACCCCACAGAAGCGGTACTGCCCCAGAAACAGCCTACAATGAGAGTAGAAGAGGAGCCCAGCTTAGAAGAAGTAAGAGCAGCACTAAGGAAAATGATGTCAGGGAAAGCAGCAGGCTCAGATGAGGTCACAGCAGATATGATAAAGATGCTAGGGGAGAAATGGCTCCTGAGGGTACTAATTGCAGTGTGGAGAGAAAGGTGTATTCCAGATAACTGGAGAATAAGCATACTCGTGCCAGTGTACAAGAACAAAGGGGGCATCCACAACTGTGGACAGTACAGAGGCATCAAACTCCTACCACATTGCATGAAAGTTCTGGAGAGGATGACTGATAAACGGATACGCAGAATAGTAGAATGTAAGATGGGAGATGAACAGTTCGGATTCAGATCAGGATGCATCACAATTGACCCGATGTTTGCATTGAGACAGATACTTGAGAAGAAACTAGAGAAGAGGAGAGAGTCAAATTGGGCTTTCCTAGACTTGGAGAAAGCATATGACAAGGTCCCAAGAAAGCTGATCTGGGCAGTACTGCGGTGGTTTGAAGTCCCAGAAACATTGGTAGAATTAGTACAGGCTATGTACAAGGACCCAGTGACTCAAGTACGAACAGTGTTTGGCCTCACTGAGGGGTTCCCAGTGGGAGTACACCAGGGTTCAGCTCTGAGCCCACTGTTGTTCATACTGGTAATGGACTACATCAGCAAACAGGTTGGAGGGGTCAGAGCAACAAAGCTGCTGTATGCAGACGATGTGGCAGTACAGGCAGACTCTGATCTAGAACTTCAGCAAAGGATAGGAAAATGGAATGCAAATCTGAAGGCACATGGGATGAAACTAAGCACAGATAAGACAGTGGTAATGGCAGCAGATTGGGGAAATCAGAAGAAGCTGAGAATAGAGATAGATGGGAAGATAGTGGAACAGGTAAACAGCTTCAAGTATCTGGGAGGGGTGGTTGAGGAGAAGGGTAGTCTGAATGAAGAGGTCAAAGCTAGAATCAGAGGGGCTGCAGCCAACTGGCATAGAGTTATCAGGTGTAGTATATGACAGAAGAATGCCAAAGAAGCTGAAAAGTAAGGTGTACAAGACAGTGGTGCGACCAGTACTACTGTATGGTACAGAAACCTGGGCAGTAAAGGCAGAACAGTTGAAGAAGCTAGAGGTGATGGAAATGAAGTGCCTGAGAAAGGTGGTAGGATGCACACTGTGGGACAGGCGAAGAAATGAGGACATAAGAGCAGAAGCCAAAGTAGCTCCAATTGCAGAAAAGATCAAAGAAAACAGATTACAATGGTATGGGCACATGTGTAGAAAAGCAGAAGACAATCTGGTGAGGGAGATTTGGGACAGACAGGAAGAAGGTAAGAGGAAGCGAGGGCGTCCAGCAAAGAGGTGGATGGATTGTGTGAAAGGCATGAGTGTTGAAGAAGGCAGGAGAGTGGCACTGAATCGAGAGAGTTGGCGACAGTTAATACGATACCCCGACCCCATGTAAATGGGAAAAAGGGGATGATGGTCACATTTTGGTACAACAGTATTGTCCATTTCTGTAGATTAGGTATTTGCTATAATAATGCTATGATCGGAATAAGCATACATCTCGGAAACAGCCTTTAAGCTTGGCAAATGTGACATGTCTCTTATTTGCAAATTCTCAGATAAAACAGTCCAGTTCTGTTAAGTGCCTTATGTTACATTTAACAGTTAGGTTCATAGGTAGGTACTAAGCTATTGGCCCTAGGGCCTAGCTAAAAGGTACCCTGGCTTTTGCCACCCAAGAAAATTATTTTCCTATGCCACTGTCGAGCAGAGCCACAGAAGTGATCCCCAGGGTGAATTTCCTATCTCCCATCCAATCATCAAGATTTTTCTTGAAAAGTGCTAATGAGGAGCTTTGTTTGATATAGATAGGTAGTTTGTTCCAGAGTATGGGAAGTCTCTGGGACAGGAATCTATCCCTCTAGCATGTTCTGTTTATTGTGGTGACAAGGTTTAGGTCCCTAGAACGTGTAGCTCGGAGGGATTGGGATTTCTTTAAAAGTGTAGCATGTCCAAAAGTTCTGGGTTTGACATAGTGAAATTGTGTTAGGCAGAGATCGCCTCTGAGTAGGCGATATGTGATGGAGTAAAGCTGCAGTTTTTTTTAGATGGTCTGCGTAGGGCATCTGTTTGAGGCCGGTAATCCTCTTTATGAGATATTTCTGCGGCCTTTCCAGTTGATGTAGATGTCTTGTGAGGTACAAACCAAAAGGGGCGTTGTACTCTGTAATGGGTCTAATGAGTGACGAGTAGAGGGGAACAATGACCTCTTTTTTTCCTGAATGAGAAACCTTTTGTGATGAGGTGTGCCACATAGGATTTCCTGACTACTGTGGCGATGTGCTTATCAAAGGAGAGACTACTATCCACTTGTGTCCCAAGGTCTCTTATCACACTTTCGGTTTTAAGTAGACTACCGCCTATGTGGTAGTTCATGGGTACAGAGTTTTTACCAAAAGAGATGACAATGCACTTTTTGGCATTGAGCTTGAGGCCATGGCTTTGACACCAGGCATCTGTCTCAGCGAGGCTCTTTTGTAGGATGTCCACATCTTTTGGAGTTTTGATTATGGCTCCTAGTTTGCAGTCATCTGCGAACTTTGTTAGCCAAAAACCTTCCGTGTTGGCCTGTACTTCAGAGATGTAGATACCAAACAGGAGAGGACCCAGGACTGAACCCTGTGGTACTCCACTTATCACTGGTCTGAAGTTGGATTTGGAGTCTGCTACTTTCACAGTGTGGATTCTGTCAGTGAGCCAGTTGGCAACACATCTTGTGACATAGGGATTTATACCTAGTTTAGTGAGTTTATCTATAATTCCAGAGTGGGGGATGGTGTGTAAAGCCCTGGCGAAATCTAGCTGGGCTGTGTGAACCACCTTAACCTCATCTATGGCTTTGGTGATGGCTTCAAAGAAGTCTATCAGGTTTAGGAGACATGATCTGCCTTTTACAAACCCGAACTGGGTGAGGTCCTGAGTTTGGAGATTACCAATGTCATTGTTTATAAGTTCCATGATGATACATTCCATAGCCTTGCAAACCAGGCTCGTCAGGCTAATGGGATGGTAGTTTCCAGGGTCCGTAGTGGATCCCACTTTTTGGAGTGGGATAACCGTCGCTGGGCACCATTCAGTGGGCACATTGCCATGTTCAGTCATAGCCTCACCTCAGGCTGTTAGGTGGTGTGCCAGTTCGTTCTGTAGTTCATGTAGAACGCAGCCTGGGATGTTGTCAGGTCCCATGGATGCTGTGTTCTTGGCTTTGGAGAGTGTGTTTTTTACCTGTGCAGCCGTGATTACAGGAACTTTGCATTCTTCTGGTATACAGATGGGCCCTTTAGGGGATGAGAGGGGGTAAAGTTAGCACTGAACCTATCTGCCAGGATGTTGGCAATATCAGTTGGTTCTTTATATTTAGTGCCATTGTGTTGTAACTCAGAGCAGATCTGATTGTTGCCATTGAGATTCTTGACATAGCTATAGAATGCTTTGTGTTTGTCTTTAGAGTCAGTGGCGATTTTGTTTTCGTAACTAGCTTTGGAGGATTTTAAGAGGGATCTCAGCTTCTTACTCAGGCTGACCAGGGAGTTCCTCCAATCATGGGATTTTACTCTTTTTTGCAACAGTTTTCATTCTTCTGTTGTAGAGTTTGTTTATGGCGGGGGACCACCAGATTGGCTTCCTTTTTTTGGAGGATAGCATCTTGGTTCTATTAGGGACTGCATGATCCATGCACTTGTGCAAGTGCTTATAAAGTGCATTTGTGTAGGATTCAGCAGTCATACCTCTATTGTCCGTCAGCATGGATGTCATGAAGTTTGCCACTTCTGTCTTAAGAAGTGTGAAGTTGGCTTTGGAGACATTTTCTTACTGTGGTTTCCCTAATGGGGGGTGGGGGAGGGATGTGGATGTCTAGGGTGATTAGCTTGTGGTCAGATCTGACCGAGGAATTGACCTCTGGTGTGGAGCACCGGTTGCCCATGTTGGTAATAACCAGGTCTACGATATTGCTGCCCCTGATGGGGGTGTGGAGAAGTTGGATCCAAGGCATTGGAATTTATGAATTCCAGAAAATGTTGAGCACAAGAGTTGGTACATGAGTAGTTTTCCCAGTTAATGGCAGAGTAGTTGAAATTGCCCATTATTAGGGTGTTAGGTTGTACACTAATATTTTCCAGTGTATCAAGAAATGAGGAGTGGGAAAACTGGGGCATGGTGGGGGAACTGTAGCAAGTTACAATTTGGATTGCGGTCTTGGCCAGCGTTAATTGCACTTGGATAATCTCGGATGCATTATGCTGAGCAACTAGCCTGGAGGTGTGGATATCCTTAATGAATATGGATATGCCTCTGCCTTTAGTGTTTCGGTCCAGGTTAGCTAGCCGAAAGGTGTGGTATGAATTACTGCCTGGTAATGCAGGGGTACTCTCTGGAGCCTTGAACCAGGTCTCTGTCACAGCAGAGATGTCGATGTTCTCCATTTTAAGGAGTGCCTGAGTGAGTGCATTTTGAGGTTTAGACTTCTAGCATTGAGTAGCAATACCCTCAGATTCTGCTTGCTTGTACCTGTTACGGTGGTGAATTTGTCATTTGAACCTTGCCTAAAAAAGGCACTATAGGGGTGGCTAGAGCCTTAGCCAGTATCCAGAATCCCAGGGGTGACAGGTGCAAGCCATCTCTAGCAAAGCATCGAGGTTTGTCGATCATTTCATCCCAGGCAGACAGATACTGGATCCCCTTAGAATGACACCAGAAGCTTAGCCAATTGTTGAAGTCAATCATTTTGTCCTTGTACTGTGGTATCATTCTGGGTGATGGCAGGATGCTACTCAGGGCTAAGGTCATACCTGCCTGGGCTACAAGATCGGACAGCTCCTCCATGTCCCTTTTCAAGTAGTCCAGGGAGGTACATCTCAGGTCATTCACACCAACATGGACAATGACAGAGTTGTGGAGTGACTTGAGTGCATCTCTACATGCCTAAATATAGAAAATACCTCAGCTGATCTGTGGCAGATCCTGGCACCCGAAAGGTAGCTGACAGTAACTTTCTCCTTGTTTAGCCTGGTGAGTGGAACATCAGTGTGCCTGATTATAGAGTCACCCATGACTAGAGTGTTGGGTACATTGTTATGCATTATGGGCTGTGGTTGAGTGGCACACTGAGTTTGTGGGTTATGTGTCACTTGGGTTGTGTTGGGGGGTGGAGGTTGCTTTTGTTTCTGCTTTGGAGGTCCCTGTTGCTTGGGCAGGTTTTTATGGAGAGCCTCTGCGAATGTAGGTGTGGGTTTTGTGTTTCTATGTGTGTGTTTTGGTGGTATAGGTTTTGAGGGACTATGTGATGAGTGTGGTGTGGTGCAAGCGTTTACCTTCTCCTCTTGACTGTCTAGTCCAGTCTTGGGTGAAGAGAGCTTTGCTTCCAGTTTGGCTATACAAGTGCATCTCTCACAGGTTGTACAGGTTGTAGTGTTAGGTGGTAGGAGGAGAGGGTTGCCTGTGTACATGAGGCAATTGCTGCAATTCCCCAAGATGTCCAAATTCATCAGGTAGACAGGAGAAAACACCGGGAGCTGACCCTTAGACATACCTGGATAGGTGCTTATTTGTTAAGTACTAGAAACTGTTTTCCTCTAGACAAGTGAGGAAAGTTGAGTGCTGTATTAATTTGTAGCTTATTTAGTGCTTACAATGAGTTCTGAAAAAGTGCTGAGCTCAAACAGACAGACTTGAGTGCTGAAACTAAAAAAACTGGCTAGTTCTAAGAAACTAGAAAATTAAGCTAGAAGGCTTCCCTCCAACACAGAAAGGCTTGAGGGCACTAGGCCTTCCTTTTTCTGAACAGGGGTCCTCGTTGTGTTAACATAACCAATCACAAAAGCTCCCTGTTGAAGCAAGATACTTAACTAAATTCTACATTCTCAAAATCTCTACATGCCTAAATATAGAAAATACCTTAGCTGATCTGTCATAACACTGCTTCTGTTTTTAAGTTTTCAAGCTGAATGCACAACTGCCATTTCCTCTATCTAAAGTACACTAGATGAGGTAGGTTATCTCCATTCCCGTTTCCATCCAAAACTATGAAAGTGGATCCTATGGGTAGCAGTGGAGTGTTTGTACATTCAAGAAGAGATCAATCTTCTTCAGAATTGGCAACATACATTTTCATATTTTTCCCACTCAAAAATAACTTATAACCCATAAAGTTAAACTGAGGGTACCTTGAAGGTTTGTGCTGAAATTCCAAGTTTTATGAAACTATATAAAATTCCTGACTAATAAACTGTTAATCATCAGAAACAAGTAGGACAGGCCTACCATGGTGTAATAAAATGTATTTCATTACTGTGAAAACAGGTTGTGAAAAGATAATAATCTAATGACAGTAGAACACAGACAGGATACAGACTTGTTCTTGAAATGAAATGAAACGAAACAAGTCAGCCACTACTTTACTCCATAGTCATTCAGAATTTCATGAGCCATTACAGTGCCATTTGCAGTGTTCCAGCAGGCAAGTTCTTTGATAAGCAAGGCAAACAAATTTGCATATTTTGTTGACTGCTGTTTGTATTTTGAGGATTTCTACTCGAGTGGAAAGTTAAAGGCAATCCATATGCCAGTTTGGTTATCAATACATTTTGGCTAAGGTTTTGCACGTTGTTAGATTACATGTATTTTGTCTAAAAGGAAAGTTTCTGCACCCATTTGCAAAGTTTTGGGGACAGTCTGTTGAGTGGAGATCGATAAAAGCCCCAAACAGTTTTGGTCTGGTATTAAACATATTCTGCCTCTGTCTGACAAATGTTGTTTTGGCTGTATTAGTTGCTATTCTGACTTTTTACATAGGTTGAAATATGTGTCATGCAGCAGTCTTTCTAAACTTAATATATACTGTAGTAGTTTTTTTTAATTCTTTTTTTTAGTGCCTGGGTGATTCAGGGACCTTTTGTCCTCCTACTTTCCTTTTTATCAGTAGAAATACTGCAACCCATACTTCTAAGAAATAATTGCGAGACAAGTTGGGGTCTGCTTGTACATACAATGGGGACTAATCAATGTTTTGAAGGCGAGTATTTAATAACGTACCTCTAATGATAAGGACAAGTCAGCAGGAGATACATAAGCTGGGTATGACAACAAATAGTTATGTCAGCTAATATCCAGTTTGTATTAAAGCTACTGTTGGTTTTGGTTGTATTTACTCTTTTGATAGTAATTAGTAAATTACTGAAATTACTGAAGAGTAGGAGGGCAACACCTCCACCTCGTCTTTTTCCAGCCCTGTTGCTGTACAGAAAGGTAAAGTTTGAATTTATGTAATGTGACAGACTGTAGGAATCTTTACGCCATCTTTCAGCTACTCTTTATATGCAAGGGTTTCATCATTAATCCAAGCTTCTTGTCCAGCCCATTTGTTGCTTAAGCTTCCAATATTCATGCATGCAATGTTTAGAGCTAGATATTGTTGTAGTGGAATGGGACCTTTGGGTGGTATGAGCATTTTGGTTAGGATCTATAGTTGCTGAATGGAAGTATGGAGAGTTTTTAGTTGGACCAGGGTTTGGCTGAATGCCACCAGCTGGCATTAGTTTTGTTTCAAGATGGAAACGTTTTAAAAAGACTGACATGAAGTTTGAGGTAGTTTTGTAGGGGATACACATGTAGAGTATACTGCCTTTTACTTCTGCAAGTTAGAAATGTGGGATATGCTTAAAGGTAATGGGAGGAGCTGGTGATGAAATCGTAGACAGAGTTGCATTGTGCATCATAAATCCTGTTTTGCACTGGTATAGTGTTGGATATGACCTTGAAGACAAGTAGGATAAGGAACTGGATGGTGTTAAAGATTACTGTGTATGTTTTCATTTTGAGGGAATTTTAGTTTTTCAGATTAGAAGATTAGACTTGTAATGGGAATGTGGATGGTAATGTGTAATGCAGTACTTAATTTATGAATAATGGAGCTTAATTGAGCTGTATGTAGTAATATACAAATGTAGATGTTTGAGGGAGACTGAAGACCTGGTTTAGGGAAGGGAGGGTTCATTAGTAAAGTTTTGTACAAGTTATTACAACTGTGGATGCAAGATTACTGTGGAATGGAAAGTTTTGTTATTCGTGAGCAGAGTTGAGTAGCTGAAAGCAAATTGATTGGTGGTGTTTGGCAAGGAAGTGGAAGCAGTGAAGAAGGTGTGTGTAGGAAGTGGGTGTGGTTTACTGAGGAAGGGTACTGGTTTAGAGTGTATAAATGTAATGACCTGAGAGTTGTGGGAATGTGAGGTAGGGTGGAGAGCAAAGTCAAGCTGTGCATAGCATGGCAGACTAGAGTGGAGCTAATCCTCCCACGGCAAATCACACACCACAGGGAGATCTACAGCAAAAACATCTTTGCTGTACTCTATGAATAATAAACCCTTAATTTAGATCATAGTTTACATCAATTCTAAAAACAGTTCAGTCTTCGCTGAAAAGAACAGTGTCAGTAAGCCTTAAAGGCTTACTCTTCTTAGGGCAAGCTGCTTGTAGGTAAGAGGCATTAATTATCAAGATACAACTTTCAACAAGTTTGAAATACCTTTAACATTTTTCCTTTAGTAGCAGCACCGATTTGTCTATTTAATGCCTGCACAGAGGAACATTTTTTGCAGGCTATAAGCCCTCCTTAGCAGAGAGGTGCTAATCTGTGCAAAATAAGAGGTGAACCAAGGACTTCTGATACTGCGTGGAAGAAGCAATCTTGGAAGCCTAGTAGCATCCAAAGGTGTCTATTTTACTGCCCATAAAGAGCAACAACTTTTGCAGGCTGCAAACTCTCACTAGCAGAAGAATGCTAATTTTGTGTAGAATAGAAGGCAAACAAACGATTTTCAACATTGCAATTTTGTAGACCTGAACAACTCTGACCCTTGTTGGACAGAGAAGTTGTAATGGCTGTGAGCAAAAATGTAGTAAGATCTAAAGGCAAATACCTCTACTGGTTACTACAACGTCCCACAGAATTCATACTATTACCCTATACTATGTCAAATTTAAATGGGAAAAGACTTGCAATTCTCAGTTTCATTTCTTTGCTGTTCCACTACCAGATCTCAGACAGGAAGACATTTTGTACTGGTACTCTGGCAGCTACTCAGTGTTTGTGGACTTCCTTTTTCCTGTCTCCATGACTGTGTGACAGCAGAATTACTATATTTAAGTAGGAAAGGCTGGGGGGCATAGGAAGGTGCAAAGGGGCTGCAAATATCTCTTTCACACATTAAACAAGACAAAGCTTTGACTAACTCCTGGTTGAAGCTCCAGCTAGTTGATACTTGAAACAGATGTGAACCAGTTAACTCTGGTGGCACAGAGCTGAAGTTTGTCCTTGTTAAAAGTTTACATTACCAACTCGTAGCTGGTCAAGCAGTCATTTTGTCTCATGTCATGCTGTTCAATGAGTTACCACCATACCATATTTACTACCATCACTGCAAGCCTTCAATGATCTGGGAACTGTACACTGACCCTCCTCTTACCGTTGAAGAGATTCCAAAATGGCATCTGGAGAAATCTACTACCTAAAGGGTGCTTAAAGTACAGAATTTTGATACGACAAGAACCAGTTTGATCTGCCAAAAGCCATGGCTGGCAGATATTATTAAAAATAAATCTGCTTTTGGCATAACACAGACTACATCTTACACTGATTTCAAAAGATAATGCTCCCTTAGAACTTCCTTGGTAAAGTTCTGTGACTTAACACACACACAAATTTTGTGCCAACTCATCCTGTTGTTTATACACTGTGATCCCACACAACAACACTCTGCTTCACAAATGTGTGAATTACAGCCTCTGTTAACATTATTACCTGCTTCATTAATACACAAATCTTACTCATTGTGAGTCAGCAAAACATTAACTCTACAAATAATTCAAATATCTCAGTCAATACAATTTAACATATACTGTATTTCTGACTTGTTTGCATCTACTGCAAATAGTAACATGCACCCTCATGTTTGCACATTGCGAGTTCAATTTACTGTGCACACCTGTTCACAAGCAACCCCTGTCCTAGGGTGGTGATATGAGCACCTATGTCATCGTAGGGACAGTCTTAAGTCCACATCTATCATGTTCTTTCACTTGGTTGATAAGGATTACCATTACTAGCCTGGGTGGCCATGCCATTATCCCTACACACAAACACACACACACAACTCATTCAGTTCCATGCTTGCCCTCATGTAGCAGCAGGTCAAGGAGCATGTGCAGTCAGAACCCCACCCCAGCCCCCAGTGTGAGCACACTGAACCTCAAACTCTCACCACCAAGAATTTTAACCCAGGTAGCTTGCCCAAAGTCAGGGCTTTATCCCTCTATGCAACCAGTGCAAACATAATCAAGGTTTCTCACACTTTTAAAATGGTTTGGTTAATCACAGTTCTCTTTTACTCAAATCAAAATGATGTTGTACGAAAACAAAGAGCCCTTAGCAGCTATGTTGATAAAACTACATATGTTCTCAAAAGAATGAATGTTAAGAGTAATGTTGTTAAATGAACTGCCTCGATATAAAAGCCAAAACTATATTTCAAATGATGAAATAGTGTAATCCAAAGACATACATTTGTGCATGTTACAGTAAAACAAGATCCTCAGTGTGAATTAATTTGGCTTCTATGCATAAAATTACAAAAAGAAAAAAAAAAAAAAAAACTTACACTGGGTTCAGTGCTTTAATGATGAAGCATGAACTTGTTTACTTTAGTAAAGCTTTTTCAACTTTTTTTTAAATTGGTTAGTTATTCAATGCCCTTTCACTCTTGTGTTAAGGCCTATGAATGCAATTCTTAGGACTACATTTGCTTCAGTTTAATGAGAAGCTATGAAGATGAAGTGAGCATGCTGAAGTCTGAATAAGATGTGGATCTGCTGTCAGTTACTCAATCACCAAATCCCAAAACAAATTCACCCATCCACAACCTTTTTTCCCCCATTTTTGCACATGGGATTGGGATGTTACTTCCAACACTGACAATCACCTAGACCCAAGATTTACACTATTGGATGGCTAGCCCTGCCATGGTAATTCTTCCAAATCACACACTTGCACACAAACTCACACTTATGGCCAATTTAGAGTGTGCGATCTACCTAATTCATGTCTTTGGAATGCAGGAGGAAAACTGAGCACCCAAAACTAACCCACGCAGATACTGGGAGGACATGCAGTCTCCTCACAGCGCACACCCGGCCGAGAATCAAACCGGTGAACTTTTCATCGGGTTGTATCTGCTGCACCACGTGCCACCTTAAATAACAGGTGCAAAAAATCATGGACAGAAACTACATACCAAAATATGTACTATCTTATCCTTCAGGATGTCATCTACCTCGGGGAACTACCACACTGCCATTACGCCAACAAGAGTTAAGCCATTTGTTCAGAATTTGGGAACTTAAATTGACAGTGACCCAACCTCCAACCGACATCTGCCCATCATTGTAAAAAGGTCCTTCTACGTTGTGCAGCTTATAAAGAAGGGGACTGGGTCTAGCTCTAAAACTGCCATTGTACCCCTTTACTCACATCCCATTAGGTCAATCATCGACTAAAATGCACCTTTTGGCATGTATGTCCAGACACATGCATCTCTGTGGGTGCTTTAGTTGTTGCCTTGCTAAAAGGATACAAGGCCTATATATGTCCAAAATGGGAAGACTCAAAGTCCTGTTAATACACTTGTATCCCATAGACTGCTAAAAGGGGACCCATTTCTGGCATATAAGGAATCCTTCAACCCAATACTTGTAGACCTACCGCACATTAGCAAGTCAAATGGCATCAGAAATATTATGGCTAAAGATCTAAACCTCTTCTTACCTACAAATCTATATGACAATAAAGTACCATAATAAAATTGCATCGTATTACACATTTTTAATAATCAAAAACAGAAAACAAATGTGTTATGTAACAATATAGCCCAACATTTATAAGATACATTAAATTCATAAAGTACACCAAGCTGAAAGAAAATGCATATCAATCAGAGTGAGCGTGTTCGTTTCCAAGAACTGAGGTATATCCAGGTTCACTTTTTCATTCATTTAGTGTTGTAAGCAACTTTAAAAATATCACTTGCATACAAATTTCAGCATTAGGAACAGAATTTAATAAGCTAAGTGATAAGTTTTACAATAGCCTATAACCCAAGAAAAAGACAACCTCAGTCTGAATAAGATCAGAAGAAATCAGAAAGTATATGTTATGTGGTATGGCACCACAACCCTATGTGCAAAACAATGGCGAAAGGGGGCTGTGGATGGATGGATGCGCTACCCGTGCATGATGATATTGCTTTTTCTTCTCTAATGCCAGTCACCCAAGTTACTAAATAAATTTATCTTTTGCATTAATTCTGCAGTCCACTTGACACAGTATGCTATTAGGACTACATTGCGTCATGATGTAAAATGAAACATGCACACTACTTTATTTGTCATCATAGTAAAGTAATACAATGATGTTAAAACGGGACATATGCCCGAGATTAAAACTGAGTGAGATAACTGTCACAGTGAAATTATTTACACATTGTTTATTAATGGACTTCAGAATAATAACGAAAGCAGTAAAAAAGAGTCTGGAAATACAGTAATCAGACAGACATAAAAAATAAATACACCCAAGTGATTTAATCTGTAAAAGAGGGTGATCAGTTACTTATCTGATTAGTTATAAAACATTAACTATGACAAAAAAGCCGTCTTCACCAGCTGTTGGTCAATTCTTAATGCAAGTAGTTAAGACTACCTACTCATTTCTTTAATATGCACTTTGTCTTCTAACCATCCACTGATAATTTAATAATGTTTTTATTAGACTTTTATTCATCTCTTACTATAAACTTTTGTAACTGTAATAGATGCATTTTGTATGTAGCTTTTCTAACTGGACTTCCAATGAAAAGGGTCCCCGTGCCCAGTTGGACTATCCCAGTAAACAAATACTTATAAATAAGCAAGTACAATGTATGTCAAAAAAGTATACAAGAGATGTGAATGCAAAAGAAGACTGCTATAAAAACAAGTGAGCTACACTAGCTATAAGTTCATTGCTAATGCACAATAAAGGAGCTCCAATTGTATTAAAATCATACTTGTGTCTTCAATGTCTTTTTATTTTCCCCATATTTAATTTTTGAACATGTTATCATTTAGAAATATTTGTTTTGCTTTGTTTGTCTGCCAGTTTTGTATTGCCTTGTTTAACCTTTATGACAATGGTGAGCTAGTAGCAAAGTGAGGTATCCAATAAGATATAAGAAACTACTAAAGGTTAGATGTGACATAAAAGGAGGACTTTGTAATTAAATGAAGTATTGTTTGAACAGGGCAGTCAGGTTCAGTCTGGCTTCAAGTGGTGCGCAACCATTATAAAATTAGATATTAGCGCACACAAAAAGCAAACACTGTCCTTTTTGTTTATTAGTATAAGTTTGTTGAGAAGCCATAAGAATGCAGATAGCATATGTATTAAAATGTCTGCTTCATGCAGAATTTAAGTGTTTTGTTAATGTATGTCAAAGTGCTTGCCTCATACAGAGTTTGAGTGCTTGGTTAACTGCCTTAAATGCTTGCTTGATAAGTACTCTGAAAACGTCCTAATTCCATAAATGTTTCAAAATTCTTGCTCAAGTTACTGTTAGGCTGTTAGAATTTCAGTACTTAGTCAAGTACGTAGACATCCTAAATGTTAAGTGTGCAAGCAAAATCTCTGCAGAAGTGTGTCCAAATCTATGAAGCCACAAAAAAATAAAATTAAAGAAAAACAAAACAGCAAACTGTCTTGACTGCATTATTAAATTCCAAAAGGAAAAAGATAAAGCTCTCCAGATGTGGACTGTAAATCAAGCAAAGTTAACATAGGATCATAGGAAGTTACTAGGCTAATGGCCCTAGGGCCCTTACAAGCCTAGCCAAGTTCTTACTCTTATTTCCATGATCAGCACCTAATGCCTCTGTCCAAGAGGGACACAGGTGGAACCCCCAGGGTGAATTTACAGTCACCCATCCAATCGTCCAGACTGAGTTTGAAGAGGGTCAATGAGGTGAGCTGTATGACAAAGTGGGAGTCTGTTCCAAAGGTGTGGTAACCTCTGGGAGACATATGCCACTCCAGCAGGTTTTATTAATGTCACATACCAGGTTAAGGTCTTTAGAGCGAGTAACCTGTATACTATTTGACTTACGGATACGCAGCATTTCCAAAAATGCAGGGTCAGAGATTGCCTTGTATGCAAGACAGAGATCACCTCGGAGAAGTCTGCTTGAAACAGAATAAAGTGACTGATTTCAGATGATTCCCGTAGGACAGATGCTGAAGGTGCTTGGAAAGGTACATACCAAAAGGGGCATTGGCCTGATGAGGGAAGAGTACAGAGAGGTTATAACTTCTTTTTTTTCTGGAGGGAATGCCCTTACTTATGAGATGAACAATATAGAATGCCCTTCTTACCACTGTGGTGACATGGTGGTCAAAGGTAAGGTTGCTGTCAACCTGTGTGCCCGGGTCTCTCACCACTGAGTGTGTACTTAAGGTGTTGCTACTGATGTGGTAGTTAGCAAGAGCACTGATTTTACCGATTGGAATGATAATACATTTTTTTGCATTGAGGTTAAGGCCACGACTTTGGCACCGAGCATTTGTTTGTGTAAGACCATCTTGCAGGATGTTGACATAATTTACAGATTCTAGGACTGCTCCCAATTTGCAGTCATCAGCAAACTTAGTCAGCCACAGACCTTTAGTTTTTGCTTGACCTTCAGAGAAACAGATTCCAAACAGTAGGGGTCCCAGGACTGATCCCTGTTGAACACCACTGGTTACAGGTCTGTGGTGGATTCCCCTATTTTGACTGAGTTCTATCAGTGAGCCAGTAATCGACCCATCTAATGATATAAGGGTTGATGCCTAGTTGGGTGAACCTTTGGGCAAGCGAGTTTGAGCACAAGTAATTTACCCAGTCAATGGATAGGTAGTTAAAGACGCCCAAAACCATGCTCTTTGGATGTATATTGATAGACCCAAGTAGATCCAAATAGGCAGAGTGGGTGTCCTCTTTCAAGGAGGGTGTCTTGTAGCTGGCAATGGCTTTAACGGGTGTCCTACCAACAGTTAATTGCACCTGAAGGGTCTCCAGGGAGTCATACTGTTTAACCCGGAGGTGTACTTATCTTTTAATGAATATTGATACACCACCTCCTTTAGTTTTCCCGCCTTCAGTTTGAGGTCTGAACGTATGGAAGGAGGTGTAATCCGGTATGACTGGGGTGTTCTCAACAGCCTTGAACCAGGTCTCCGTGACTGCACAAATGTCTGAGTCTTCCAAGGTGAGGACAGCTTCCAGTGAGTGCAGTTTCATGTTGAGACTCCTCGCATTTAGCAGAATAACCTTGAGGTTGTTTTTAGATGGAGTCCTTACATTGAGAATTTTGCCTTTGAGACACTGCCTAAAAAAGGCACTTTGGGGGTGCAACAGAAAACATGAAGTGAAAGTGGGCAAGCCTGGGATTTTTTAAGAGAAAAGTCAGGGGTCTGGCCAGTGCAGACAATCCAAGCAGTAGCTAGGTTAAAAATAATTAAGCTTGAAGTCAAGAGAGGATTGTGTAAGCAAGGGGAAAAAATTTTCAATTGCAGCCAAACAAACATTGACATTGTCAGCATTCATTCAAATGAATGAATGCTGACAGTATATTGATTACACTTCCCAATAGCTTGTATCCAGCCACCCCCTTCACTGTACCCAAGTTACAGGTCTGCTGACAATGAAAACTGGGGGAAAAAATCACAAGAACATACAAGTACACCATTCTGTATACAGTAAAAGAAATGTTGCCTTGGCTGCTGGAAAAAAAATAGTTTACTCCCCTTCTGGAATAATGATGACATAGTTCACAGTAGTTTCACTGTACTTTACAAGAATTGGTCCAACAGCCCCAAGGTAAAAACTAGATACACTGCCTTTAAAAATAAATCCTTGTGAAATGCTGAATTTAGTTAGCTTTATGTAAGAAACCATATTTCAGTTCCCTTAAGGCAGCTCTCAGTGGGGGGGGGGGGGGGGTGCAATATTCTTAATAACCTATGTGAGTACAAAAATGAATGGGCCCCTTCTGAGAAGGTATACCACCTCTGGCTGAAGTTGCTACAAAGTATAATATGAATGGCAAACTTTGCACTTTTAGAGATGCTGCCCACCAACAAACCATAACTGCCCTTTGCTCTCATGTACTGTATGCCCCCCCCAAAAAAAAGACAACCCCTTTATGTAGTCTTAATTTCCCACTGAGAAGAATGTAAAATGCAAGGGCTACAGTAATATTTTGCTATTTCAAATTGTGGTTGGTAAATACATACACTGTCCCCAACAAATCGTAACACTTTCATTTGCCAGCAGTGATCATCTGATGACGTTGTGCTGCATTCATGTACAATGGGTTAGAGGTTGGTATAGTTGTTAAGGTGTTTACTTCACAAACAAAAGACACAGGGTTTGATTCTTACCAAGGGGAAATTGGCTAGACTTAAAATGGCCCACAAGGACAGCTAGCTTTGTACGTACCTATTAGCCTATAAGATGCCTCCACACTCCTTCCCCAAAAAGACAAACCCTGTGCACATATTTGATGCTTGATGGTGAGGAAAGTGAAAGACAAATAACTATTACAACATAGTACTTTCAGCATGTTGCACTTCAACACATATACTCACCCCCAAACACAAGCACCTCTCAGAGATTCACAGCACTGGACTAAAATCAGTGACAACTGAGAAACTGTGGCTTACTTCAATTAAAACAAACACAGGAGAAATTTACCCATGCTGTCCTCAGCATTGGCAGTGTTTTCCAAGCTCTGCTGATCTCTCTATCTCACTCAAAAAGGCTCCTATCCCTCCGTGGAAGCATGCAAGTACTCTGAAGTAAAGGAAATAATGCATCACTTATCCTAAAAATGAGCTGCAAACCTTTTATTAAAAAATTACCCAAGTACAAAGTCTTGCAATAGTCCTCTCTCATGATAATATTTAATGTTCTTTATCAGTACTGTGGCATCACCCTCTATGCAGTTCCAGCCAACCAAAGTGTCTAGATATGCAAATTGGACCTAACAGAAAGCACTCTCAGCCTGTAGGTCTGGTCTGAATCAGTCAGCAGTTATTAAAAAAAAACAAAAACTTGAGATTGTGGCTCGGCTCTTTAACCTTCAGGCTCGTGATCCTGCACAAAGCTTATGCTCGGGCTCTGGCTTGCCTACCATCTGGCTATGTGTAAAAAAAAAAAAAAAAACAAAGAGTGAAGTCTTATTATGTTCCAAAGCGTGTCACAGCAAGAAAGACCCCACCCTCGAGATTCTGGGCAAAGAATAATATGAACATTCAAGCAAATCACAATTTACTAAAGCAAAATGTTGTTAAAATGAAATATTAAGAAACTACATTGGTCCACATTTAAATGATCAACTGTCTTAAGTGTTTCACTGACCTAATGATGTAAGAGTTTTGTAGCCAGATGGCTTAAAAATAAAGGATTCATGAACACTGAGCCCACGAAGTCAGGCTGGTACGCGGAAGAATGGCACATCAAATGCCAGTGTGATTCATAAAGATCATCTCATAAAAAGGCCATACCCTATTGTGCAACCACCCTCTCAAGATCATAACAAGATTCAGAAATTCTACAACTGCATAAGGGGATGGTCATAACTACACAAGTTACAGGACCTGAACTGCATTTCGACAGTTTGTGTAGCCCACATTGAACTCTATTCCCTGATGTGTTGTTGAGAACACAGAGATTGGCAAGCAGCATCAGAAGCAGCAAAAACTGTACCAGCACCAGTACACCTCACTAATCTGCCATCATGCCTAATGAACGGAATATCTTTTTATAAACTTCTGGCGGAAAATTGGAGCACAGGGGAAAAGAGAACATCTCAATAAGAAACACAGCATAAACAATTGTCTATGCAGTAGTTGAGGAGAGTCAATACTGTATTAGAACATTACCCCACTGTGATTTTTGCTCAGGAATAGGCGTGGCCTACATGACTGACAGGGCAAGCTCGTGTGACATTGCATGGAAAAACACGGCCGAGTGACAAGTCATGCAGATTATCCAGTGACATGGTAAATATTCATTGTTGAACACAAGATGAACATGAAGTCATTTACAGTGGCACACTTTGCAAATGAAATTCCTAATCTACAGTTGGTATGAAACACAGCTTTGTATTGGAAAATTACCCCACCAAGGTGGAGGAAAATAATCTGTGGAGGATGAAAAACACTATTTTCAAGTAACTGTAAGTGAACTACTTCAAGAAACACCAAAACCCGAACCATAACCACTGCACCCCCTCCCCGTCTTTCTTTACTATAATTTTGTGCAGCAATTGCTTTAGCAGGGGGCAAGCCCCCTGCACCCCCTACATTTCTGTAAACATATTTCTGGAGATAAAGCAACAAGCAATAATCTGAGGCAGTGGGACAATAAATAAATGCAATAAGAAAGACCTCCCAGAAAGGTCACCACCCACACCCCGCACCTTTAAAAAAACTGTAATTTTAAGTCTGTGTAACAGTTTGTATACATGCAGCATATTATGTGTCCGCACCCCTCACCCTTTAAAAAATTGTAATTTTAAGTGTAATAGTGTACTGATTTTTATAAATGCAGCATTTTCTGTGGTTTTTTTTGAAAAGATAATAGAATATATCAAAGCTTTTGATCACTGGAAATTGGACTGCTGTGGTGTCGCAACCCTGGTACTACGAAATAAGGGTGAAAAGGGGTTTTATTGAAATAATTGCAATGCTTTGTATATTAATTTTGCAGATTATGCTCTTCCGATGTTTATTCAAAGCACTTTAAACACTATGCTAAGAATAGTGGGCGGGGTTTTGGGCGGTCCTTGCTACTGCGCATTTGGTGGGGTAATGTTCTAATACAAAACCCAATAAACTACAGCAGTAAAATGAGCCTCTGTAAACTACACACATAAATCAATTAAGATAAGCAAAGTAGAGTTGAGAACAGTCAGGTAAGGGTGGGAAGAATCAGGTAGTATAAAGTACTAAGAGGAGGTGGAATTGGAGAGAGAAGGCGAGATGGGGAAGTCCGGAAGGGTCAGAAGAGAAAGCAAATTATACATGGAATTGGAAAAGCATTACTGGTATTTAGGTGTCAACAGAGAAGATTGTGAAGATGTTGAAATGAGTATTACACTACTGCAAAAAATCAGCACGTTGTTTATTTACACTTTTGTGTCACAATACAGCTGTGTCACATTACGGTGCAACCTTATATATGGCTGGTACAGAATGGGTTTGTATAATAATAACATTAGATGGGGACAGAAGGACCACTATGAGGTTCTTATTTTAGAAGTGTATCAACATGTAAAACAGAACTAGACACAGTTCGGAAATGTTTTTTCACCAATCAGTTTGTAAAACCTAAACCTGCTTTTGGCATAAAGGCGGCAAACAAGTGTCAACGTTAACTTATCTGAACACAAAACCACTGCAAAATAAATATACCAACTCCGAGATCGCACCACCTTGAGGAAAAGGGCAAACTACGACTAGACAATCAACATTTGTGCCGCCGTCAGTATGAATACTACTTTACTTTCACTAATTGTTGGATGGTAGGTGGGGTTTGGGCGGGACTTACTGCTGCGCATCTTGAGAGGTACGTTTCAATACAAAGCCCAAAGCAACATAAAACTCGGATAACAGCGTTAACAGCACGAGATTACTTAGTTAGAAACGAAACATAAGCACAGTAAGTTTGGACCCTCTGCTTACAATCTGCAATCCTTGCAGAGGATTGCAAAGAAAAAGACTGAAAGTTATTATAATACTCATAGAACACGGTCTACCAAACCTCTTGATACGTCAAATAACTGCCCACTTCGCAAAGTAAGCATATGCCATATACAGGTAATAAAGCATAAAGAAAAGCATTTACTAACCTTTACTCTCCCTCCAGAATCAGGACCAAATTCAGCCATTCTCTTGAACATATTGTTAAAAAAAAACCACGAATCTGAATGTCTTTGTTTTTCTAATTAGCCCCTAATTGTTTGTAACCCCTCTAACTAAATAACTAGGTTTAAATACGGTAGTGGCTAGACTTCCATGGCTGAAGGGTGTTTGCTGATGTCATTGCTGACGTCTTGGGGCGGAGAAAGGGAGGAGTTGAGGAGCCAGTTTTCGGTTGTCTTGCAGTAAAGCGAGGGGATCGGCCATTTGCTTGGCATGGGCAATCTCTTTTTAAATTATTAGCCCTCTGCTGTTTGATAAATGTGTTTAGCGGCTGATGTGGTATACTTCTGTATACATGGAATATTGTTATAGCTTATTACTGGTAAGGTATAGATCTGTATGTTTAATAACTGGTGTAAAGTTAAAATATTGTTTTCAGTTTAAAAGTGTTAATACACGTATGGTTTGGCTATAGAAACGCTTCCTTCTCAGCCCATTTGTGTAGGGATATATTGTATGTAAAATGTAAATGTATTTTTTTCTGTAATAAGTTTTTAAGTGTTAGATAAGTGGGTTGGTCGTAAAACTGTGGAAGTAATTATTCCTTGTAAGCTATTCTGTAACCTTGGTTTAAATTTAAAACTGTATATATACATGGATTGATAATAAAAATGGTTGATCACAGGGATTAATTTTCTGTGCTGAAGTAATCTGTTTATAAATCGGTTTCAGGCCTGAGAAACATGTATGTGCTGTTAAGTATGCAACATGCATTTTAGGTAAAGCAAAACTGATGGTAATGGAGAACATTAGACTGAAATAGTGTATTCAGTGTTGCCAGCTACTTTTTTAAAATCCCGTTCACTCAAATCAGCCTCATTTCCTGTTGGGGATATGAAGAAATACATAAGAACAAAATGCCATAAATCAGCTATAATTAAAGTCATAATAAACCTTATTGTCACAAGAGACTGCAATGTGCTGACAATGTGATAAAACTGTAAAATATATCATGACTTACTAATAATATTAATTGCCTGATACTTCTTGATCTGTAATTGCAAAATACTCGTCAGGTAGAACGTCATTGTCATGATAATCGGTTGAACAAATGTTCCAATTGAATTTACTCAGCATTGCTGTTGTTGGAATAAATCCATTGTAGCAGTTCCTTTTGCACTTCATGTAGCTTCGAATGCTTAACAAAGCTTCTAGCATCCCTTGTCACATTCTGTGTCTCAGTTTTGTTTTAATCACATTTTGAAAGAAAGTTCTTTCTTTGGCTGCATAACTGAAAGGCATCGTGAAAACACTCAAGGCAAATTGTCCCACGTGGAGAAGGTCAAAATCGCCTCAATCATCCATATGATTCGCTACGGTTATCCAAACCTGCTCATCGTTCTTGCTGAAGTTTGGCCACGACATTGTGCTGATTCATATCGACTGCTGCTCCAGATCTCCCAAATTCCCCTTGTACAAAGGTAAAAATTACAACTTTGACAATTGTGGTTTCTGTGTTCCAAGGACGACAGAAGGTGAGAGATCAGCCAGAGACTTTAGCTGCTGCACATTTGCTGGCAGTCTCTGATGCAGTTTATTTCCTTAGGATTTCCAACAGAAAATCATGACGGCACTGTTTTATTTGCTTAGCTAAAGATCACTAAATTTTACGGTGATAGGATCATAGGAGGTTACTAGGCTAATGGCCCTGAGGCCTTTACAAGCCAAGTTTTTTTTCCTCTTTTAATGGTACTATCCGTAGACCTGACCACAGTCAGTCCAGAAGGGACGCAGGTAAAACCCTAGAGATGAATTTGTGATTCACCATCCAATTATCCAGATTATTTATTTATTTATTGGCATTTGTTGACTGGGAAAGTCCACTGGGTAAGAAACCCATTTTCAGTAGAGGCCCGGGGAGAAAAGCTCCACAAAAATTCAAAATTTTGACCAAAGATAAAAAAAAATAGTAGGGAGATACATATACAGTCACATAATCCAGGGGTATTGATACAAGGTAAACATTTTGATGTACATAGATGTTATCATACAGTATAAAAAGTACAGTGGATATAAAAAGTGTACACACCCCTGTTAAAATGCTAGATTTTTGTGATATAAAAAAAATGAAACCACAATAAATAATTTCAAAACTTTACCTACCTTTAATGTGACCTATAACCTGTACAATTCAATTGAAAAACAAATCTGTTAGGAGAAAAATTAAAAAAAAAAATTAAAAAAAATAAAAACATACAATAAGCTGGTTGCACAAGTGTGCACACCCTTAAACTGTCCTAGTAGGATTTTCCTGACATTTACTCAGTTGCCTGCTACAGCAAAATCCATGGTTCGCAGACAGCTTACAAAGCATCGAAGGGATCTCATTGTTGAAAGGTAGCAATCGGGAGAAGGGTACAAAAAAAATTCCACAAGATTGGATATACCATCAAACACAGTGGACAGTCATCAAAAAATGGAGAAAATGGGCAACAGTGACATTGCAAAGAACTGTCCATCCCTCCAAAATTGATGAAAAGACAAGACGAAAACTGGTCAGGAAAGCTGTCAAGAGACCTACAGCAACACTGAAGGAGCTGCAGGAATTACTGGCAAGTACTGGTTGTGTACTACATGTGACAACAATCTCCTGTATTCTCCATATGTCTGGACTATGGGGTAGGGTTGCAAGACTAAAACCTTTTCTTACACGGAAAAACATCCAGGCCCAGCTAAAATTTGCAACACAATACATCAGGTCTCCCAAAAGCATGTGGGAACATGTGTTATGGTCTGATGAGACCAAGGTTGAACTTTTTGGCCACAATTCCAAAAGGTACGTTTGGCGCAAAACAACACTTCACATCACCAAAAGAACACCATCCCCCCAGTGAAGCATGGTAGTGGCAGTGTCATGCTTTGGGGTTGCTTTTCTTCAGCTGGAACTGGGCTTTAGTCAAGCTGGAGGGAATTGTGAACAATTCCAAACATCAGTCACTTTTGGCCCAAAATCTTCAGGCATCTGCTAGAAAGATGAAGAGGAATTTCACCTTTCAACACGAAAGTGACGCCAAGCATACATCCAAATCACCAAAAGAATGGCTTCACCAGAAGAAAATTAAAGTTTTGGAATGGCCCAGCCACAGCCCATACCTAAATCCAATAGAAAATCTGTGGGCTGTGCACAAGAGATGCCCTTGCAATCTGACAGATTTGGAGCACTTTTGCAAGGAAGAGTGGGCAAATATTGCCAAGTCAAGATGTGCCATACTGATAGACTCCTACCCAAGAAGACTGAATGCTGTAATTAAATCAAAAGGTGCTTCAACAAAGTATTAGTTTAAGGGTGTGCACACTTATGCAACTAGCTTATTGTACATTTTTTATATTTTTCCCCTAACATATTTGTTTTTCAATTGAATTGTACAGGTTATAGGTCACATTAAAGGTAGGAAAGGTTTTGAAATGATGTATTGTGGTCTCATTTTTTATATCACAAAAAAACTGTCATTTTAACAGGGGTGTGTACACTTTTTATATCCACTGTATATACATTGCATACAGAAAAATACAACCATCAATATAAATTTAGAATTATTATAGATAGGGGAAAAAACTAGTAGTAAAAAACTAGTAGAAGAGAGGAGGAAGACATTAGTATACAGAGATTTAAGAGGGAAATTGAGTAGTAGATGTGAAGGATTAAGGAGGCTTACACTGTATTCCACACGTGCAGGTGGGATTATTTAGATAGTGGGTTTTAGTGCAGCTTTAAAGGCTTTTGGGGAGTGTAGCTGAGTAATGTAAGAAGGAAGGGCATTCCATAGTTTGGCAATGGAATATAGGGATTGCCCATCTCTTTTGTTGGGTTTAATAACATTTAGAAATTGCTTATTTGTAGGCTGTAGAGTTCTAGTTGGGCTGTATGTGTGTAAGATAGATTGAAGTGCAGGGAAGTTACTTGGTTTAAATATTAGCTTGTGAGTGAGAGTTGAGTCCGATTGGGCATGCTGGAGGCAAATTTTGCTATCTTATAATAACAGGATTGCAGTTTGTTGCAGAGGGATGTATGGAGGTTTGTGAAAATGGGGCTTCTGTAGAGGAGGGAGGGGATAAGTGGAGTGCTTGCTAGTTTTATTTTTGTTTATCTATGTAAAGTTTATGTCGGTATAGTTTGCCAAGCTTCAAGTGTTTTTTTTTTTTTATTGTGCTGAAAATGTGTTGTTCAAAAGAGAGTTTGTCATAAGTAGTGATTCCTAGAAGTTTTGAGGCTTTCACCTGTTCAATTTCTGTGTTCTTGAAGTCTGTGACTGGAGGTTTTGATGTAAATAGTAACAGCTTTGTTTTTTGGGGGTTTAGCATTAATAGAGCACCATTTAGCCATGTTTCTATGGAAGTGAAAGCATCTTGCATGATCTTTTGGAGGTTGGAGAAGTTGGAAGAAGAGATGATAGTTGAATTGTCAGTGTATTGGATGCGTACATTGTTGGGAGTAAAAAAATGCAGGTAGCACTCCCAAGAAAACAACTAGTAAAAACAAACAGGGTGCCACTGGCGAAAGAAATAGATGAATTAATACTGGAAACACTCGTAGTTTATTGAGAAACTGCAATTAAAATACCATAAACGCCTTGTATTAGACTTCCTCAGATGTATAGCCTAAACCTCATTACAATTATTTTATATTTTCTCTAAAAGCCCAGAACCAATAGATTCAAAATTCCAATTAAGAAATAAACCAATACTCGACTGGAATACATGAATATTTAAATAACCTCATTTCTTAATTGGAATTTTGAATCTATTGGTTCTGGGCTTTTAGAGAAAATATAAAATAATTGTAATTAGGTTTAGGCTATACATCTGAGGAAGTCTGATTTATGTGGACGAAAACGCAAAATTTTAATACAAGGCGTTTATGGTATTTTAATTGCAGTTTCTCAATAAACTACGAGTGTTTCCAGTATTAATTCATCTATTTCTTTTGCCAGTGGCACCCTGTTTGTTTTTACATTGTTGGGAGGCTTTATTAAGATCATTAGTGAATATGTTAAAAAGTAGTGGTAAAACACCAAAAAACGAACCAGAGAGTGCCAAAACAAACCAAAACACAAATAAAGGCACTTGGAAGGAAAGCGGACCAGAAATACCATAAATACATTTATTTCAAATGCAGAGGCTTCACACACATAAACACTCCTTGTAAAATACGTTTTCGTCATGAAATGACTTCATCAGATAAAAGCCATAAAAAAGTTAGTCTTAAATAACTTAATTTCCTCCAGTCACAGTACATATAAAATATTCAAACATTTAAAGTAAATAGAACCATTGACCATTTAAAAGAATACTAACCTAGAAATCACTGACCTGCTATTCTGTCTTAAAACATGAGATAAAAACATTCTTATAAGACTTGTACTAACAAAGTATAATATAAATATATCTATAAATCTATATAAAAACATGTAAAAATTGATGCATAGGAAATACAAAATGAAAACTTGTATAAAAACATATATACATAGTACTACATGTTAATGAGGGAGAAATAATGCAAACCTAAAGTTTTGCTGCTCTAAGTTTCAATACTGGGGCAATGGAGATGGTGTAATTCATCCCTGGAAATTTATTTGCCTCCGGTACCACCTTCCAGAAAAGTTCTCTGTATTCAATATATAATTCACAGGATCCCCCTCTCACATCTTTTGTCAGTACTTCCAAAATGAAAAAAGAAAAGGATGCATTAGAACAACCAATACTGTGTCTATATAAGGCATTACTATTGTTATGATTCCTGATCTCATATAGGTGTTCATAAATTCTTTTCCGCAATTTTCTTTCATTTTTTCCTACATAAAAACCAGTGCATCCTTTGCAAGCCACTAAATAAATCACCCCACTAGTATCGCATGTAGCATACCCTTTACATGTGAGTTTATTTCTAGCTAACAAATATAAACTTTCTCCATGCTGTATAAAAGGGCACTGAGAACAGTGTCTGCATTTACAACTTCTTTGTTACGTCCATATGGGTAAACATTACCACCTTTTTTCTCTGTAATGTTTTTAATATTGGAACCTTTCCTGAACACACATTTCAAAGGGGTATTAAAATTTTTTAAATCAGAAATAGCACCAAATCTGTTCCATTCTTTTTCAACTGTTTTCAAAATTGCTCCTGCATCCCCACTAAAATTAATGATAAAAGCACGTTCAAAAACCGTATTGTTGTCAGTGGTAACATTAATATTCGTTGTCTCCTGGTTTTGTCCCAAAATTGGTGCAAACCTACCATTCCTACCTAAAGTTATTTCCGTGTGAATTTCTTTTAGCAGGTCAAGCAGATATCCTCTTTCAGTAAACATCTGTGCTGATAGTTTACATTCAACTAAAAAGTCTTCCTACTCAGAGGACATCCTGCTCCCCCTCACAAACTGCCCCTTAACCAAACTTCTTTTTTGGCTATAGGGGTGTGAACTGGTAAAATATAAGTAAAAATTAGAATAAGTTTCCTTTCTAAATACTGTAGATTTGAATTTGCCATTGTACTTATGAATAGTAATATCTAAATAATTCATACAATGGTACTGGATGTTATAAGTAAATTTCAAAAAATTTGTCGTGTTAGAAATATAATTATAAAATTCCAAAAATTTCTCTTCAGAGTCATTCCATATCAAACAAATATCATCCAAATAATGCTTATATAACTTCCAACACCTAGCATATTTGGAGCTGAAAATATATTTATTCTCCCATACAGAAAGTATGATATTGGCGTATGTGCCTCCCCTTTCACTTGTCTGAAAAATTCACCCTCAGTGAATAAAATTGTTGTTAAGCACTAAATCAATAAGACTTGAACACACATGAAAATCAGTGTTGGTTAATCCACCTGAAGACACCGTAGCTTCTTCTAGCCAAAGCATTCCCAACTCATGAGGGATAAAAGAAAACAAATCTACTACATCTATTGTAATGAATATCACTCCTTCATCATACAATTCTGGTTTAATCTGTGAGGAGATCCCAAGAATCTTTTAAGGTACCTAAACATCCTAAAGACAAAGATTTTAATTTTATATCCAAGAACCTGGCCAATGGTGCAGTGACCGACCCCTCTTCCGCCACTATAAGTCCCAGGGGTGGGTCCACCAGGTTCTTTTGTACTTTAGGGATAGCAAATATTGTAGTAATAAGTTTGATTAAGGGGCATTTTGTGAAGGGGGAGCGGGATGTACTCTGAGCAGGAAGACTTTTTAGTTGAATGAAAACTATTAGAGCAGATGTTTACTGAAAGAGGATATCCGCTTGACCTGTTAAAAGAAATACATGCGGAAGTAACTTTAGGTAGGAATGGCAGGTTTGCACCAATTTTGGGACAAAACAACCAGGAGACAGCGAATATTAATGTTACCACTGACAACAATACAGTTTTTTGAATGTGCTTTTATCATTAATTTTAGTGGGGTTGCAGGGGCAATTATGAAAACAGTTGAAAAAGAATGGTACAGATTTGGTACTATTTCTGATGTAAAAATGTTTGATACCCTTTTGAAATGTGTGTTCAGGAAAGGTTCCAATATTAAAAACATTATAGAGAAAAAAGGTGGTAATGTTTACCCATATGGACGTAACAAACAAGGAACTTATACATGTGGACACTGTTCTCAGTGCCCTTTTATACAGCATGGAGAAAGTTTATATTTGTTAGCTAGAAATAAGAAACTCACATGTAAAGGGTATGCTACATGCGATACTAATGGGGTGATTTATTTAGTGGCTTGCAAAGGATGCACTGTTTTTTATGTAGGAAAAAAACGAAAGAAAATTGTGGAAAAGAATTTATGAACACCTGTATGAGATCAGGAATCATAACAATAGTAATGCCTTATATAGACAGTATTGGTTGTTCTAAAGCATCCTTTTTTTTTTCCATTTTGGAAGTAGTGACAAAAGATGTGAGAGGGGTACCCTGGGAATTATATATTGAATACACAGAACTTTTCTGGCAGGTGGTACTGGGGGCAAATAAATTTCCGGGGATGAATGACAACATCTCCATTGCCCCAGTATTGAAACTTAGAGCAGCAAAACTTTAGGTTTGCATTATTTCCCCCTCATTAACATGTAGTACTATGTATATATGTTTTTATACAAGTTTTCATTTTGTATTTCCTATGCATTAATTTTTACATGTTTTATATAAATATTTATAAATATATTTATATTATACTTTGTTAACACACGTTTTATAAGAATGTTTTTATCTCATGTTTTAAGATAGAATAGCAGGTCACTGATTTCTAAGTTAGTATTCTTTTAAATGGTCAATGGTTCTATTTACTTTAAATGTTTGAATATTTTATATGTACTGTGATTAGAGGAAATTAGTTGTTATTTAAGATGCACTTTTTTTATGGCTTATATCTGACAAAGTAATTTCATTACAAAAATGTATTTTACAAGGAGCGTTATGTGTGTGAAGCCTTTGTGTTTGAAATAAACATATTTATGGTATTTCTGGTCCGTTTTCCTTCCAAATGCCTTTATTTGTGTTAAGAAGTAGTGGTCCTAAAATGGATCCTTTTGGGACTCCTGTATTATTGACCAGATATTCTGATTGCTGGTTTTGCCATTTAACATATTGTTGCCTATTATTTAGGTAGGTGGAGAACCAAGTTAACACACTTTGGGAGCATCCTAGTTGTTGTAATTGTTGTAGTAGCTTAGGGTGTGTGATACTGTGTCAAAGGCCTTTGATAGGTAGTAGTACTGATGTTATTAGGCCAGCATCAAGTACCTTATTCATAGTATCAGTGAAGGAGAGTAAAGCTGTGGTTGTGCTATGTCCGGGAGGAAATACATGCTGAGTGGGAGCTAGGAGGTTATTATATGTAAAATGATTTAGTAGTTGGGTGTATATGCACTTTTCTAAGATTTTTGGTAGTGGGGAGAGTATGGAAAATGGCCGATAATTTGAGAGGTCATGTGTATTTCCACCTTTATGTAGAAGAGTTATGATAGACTTTTTCCATGGTTAGGAGACATAACATTCAGAGATTGAATGGTTAATTAGAATAATTACAGGATAAGCTATTGCTTTGGCTGCAAGTTGTAAGTATACAGCTAGTAAGTTATCAGTGGGGAGTGAGCAGGTTTTTAGTTTGTTTAGCAATTTAAGTATTAAGGATGTAGGTACTGGTAGAAATGTAAAAAGGGGAGCGGTTGGCGTATTGTCAGAGATAACCATAGTTTGTATAGAGATAGATGTGGGGTCTATTTTTGTGGTGTTTTGAGAGTTGGGACTATTTTTAGTAGATGAGTCACTGACTAGTTTCTTTATGATGTCAATGAAATGGGTGTTAAACATTTGAGCAATCTGGTAAGGGTCTTTGTTAGGAGCAGGTGAAGGATTTTGAATGTTTCCTGGATCATGCATGGAGGATACAGACTTCCAGAATATTTTTGGATTATTTTTTTGGGTGGACAGCTGTGTGGAAAAGTAGGTTTTCTTATCAGTTATGACTATTTTTTTGCTATATTACGAAGTTGTCTATAAGTTTGTTCATTTGCTTGAGTTCTACATTTTTGTCATTTTTTCCAGGCTCTGTCTGTAGATAGGAGAGTTTGTTTAGTGTGCTTTGTTAACCAGGGGGGCATGGTTAAGCTTAGTTCATTTGGTGCAAAGAGGAGCTAGGCTATTTAATGTAGTCAGAAAGATTTTATTGAAATAATCTATAGCATCATCCAAGGGCAAAGTTTTTATTGGGGTCCAGTTTTGAGCTTGTAGGGTATTGATAAATATGTTTTGGTCAAAGTAGGTGAGATTTCTAGAAGTACTGTATGAGTGAGGTTTTTGGATTTGTATTTGAGTTCTATGGGTAAAGACAGGTAAGTGATCACTCAAGGTGTTAGGGAGGGTGTCAGTGTTAGTGTAATAATGGTGGTGAGATACTAAAATCCAATCTGGTGTAGATTCTGCTTGGGTATGTAAAGCACGAGTAGGCTTTGTTATGAGCTGTGTGAAACTATGTAGGTTAATGCTGGTAGCAGGAGCTTTAGAGGTTAGGTTTTGCCAGTTAATGTTAGTGTCACCTAGAATAATAGTTTCCTGAGATATATTTTCATTTTTCCAGCATAAGAAATTTTCTAGACAGGGGATGTTTTGACCTGGAGGAATGTAAATAACAGCAATACAGAGTTGTTTATTGGGTTTAGATGAACAGAAGATGAGACTGGGATCTCAAGGTTATTGTAAGTAGGGACAGATTTGGGATGGATTGACATAATTAATGAGTCTTGATAAATTAAGGCTACACCTCCACTTTTTCTGTGGGGTCTATTGTTACATAGACTGTTGTATCCAGGAGGGAGGATTTCACTGTCTGATATATGTGTTTTTAGCCAGGTTTCTGTTATTGCTACTATATCTGGGGAATGGTGACATAGCCAGGATTGGAATTTAGTAATTCTGTTACAAAGGCTACATGCATTAATTGCTATGAGAAATAGATCTTGGTTTTTAGAGGATTGGGTGTTACTTGGCAGCTTTGTTGGGCCAGGGCTGGGATGAATATCTCCACACTGAGATAAAGCAAGGAGATGATGTAGTACTGTCTGAGGTTGGAATGCTTCTGTTAAAGGTATTAGTGGAAAGTGGTGGGTTTCTTTTAGTTTAGTATTTATGGGGGAAAGTAGGGGCTTAGATGTAGGGTGCTGCTTACAAGTAGGGATGGTGAGATGTTGCAGTAGCTATAAAGTGTAGTTTGTACTGGTGTAGTGAGTGTAGCAGATGTTTGTGGTGTTATTTTTAAATGGGTGTGGGGGGTGGATTGTAATAATAACAGTAATAAAACAGTAAGGCCTAGGAGGTTAAGTGAGAGTTTTAGTCTGTGATTCATGATACAAGGTTTAGGTGTGGAGTTTGTTATTCTTGGTGTAGGAGATAGAGGAGATTTTTTTTTTATGGAAGGGTGGTAGTTTGGTGGGAGAGGAATGAGGGCTGTTTATGATATTAGCTGAGTGATTGGCTAAGGAAGAGAGAGCGTGGAGTAACGGGTAGTATAAAAGTAAAGAAAGTGGGGGTGGGTGGAAATGGGGGTAAGGTAAGGGAGCGGAGTAAGCCCGGAGTGGGTAGAACCACAAAGCTGAAGAGCTCACTACAGCAACAAAAACAATCAGCTGCCTACATACCTAGCCTCAGGTCAGTGTAGAGATAGGAGATGGAGATGATAATGCTTGAGGCTGTGCTTTACTAAGATTGGAAGCTTATTACAGAGTAGGGGGAGCCTTTGGGAGATGACCCTGTCTCTGCAGCAGGTTCTGTTGATATCACTTCTCATGTTGAGGTCACTAGAGAGGGTGCAGTGAGTACCATTTGTCTTGCTAATGTGTAGCATTTCCAGCAGGGCAGGTTCTGCAGTTGTCTTATAGGTTAGGCAGAGGTCAATCCTGAGTAGTCTGTAGGACACAGAGTATAGTGACAGGGACTTTAGTCTGTCGGCAAAGGATAGATGTTGAACACCTTGAATTTTCTTTGTAAGGTGCCTCTGAAGCCTTTCCAGTTGGAGGAAGTACTTGGCGAGGTACATACCAAAGGGTGCATTGTATTCCATAACTGGTCTAATAAGGGAGGAGTACAGGGGTATTATAACCTCTTTTTTTTTCTGAAGACAATACCCTTATTGATGAGATGAGCAATGTAAAAGGCTTTCCTTACCACTGTGGAAACATGATGGTCAAAGGAGAGGTTGCTGTCAACCTGTATGTTCAGATCTCTTACCATGGATTGGGTATTTAAGATATTGTTATTAATGTGGTACATTTCAGGGATGTCTCCTTTGCCAAAAGGGATGATGATACATTTTTTAGCATTTAGTTTGAGCACATGGTTTTGACACCAAACATTGGTCTGAGTGAGACCTTCCTAAAGGATGACAATGTCACTAGGGGATTTAATGATCACACCAGTTTGCAGTCATCTGCAAACTTTGCTAGCCACACACCTTTTGTTGTGGCCTGCACTTCAGAAAAGAAAATTCCAAACAATAGGGGCCCCAGCAATGAGCCCTGTGATACTCCACTGGTTACAGGTCTGGAGGTGGATAAAAAGTCCTCTATTGTAACTGTCTGTGTTCAATTTGGCCCGTTTAGCAACCCACCTAACCATATTCTGGTTTGCAGTCAGTTGGGTAAGTTTATCAATGATGCCTGAGTGGGGAATGAATGGTGTCAAAGGCCTTTGTCAGGTCTAAATAGGCAGTATTCACAGTTTTGCCTTCATCCAGAGCTTTGGTGACTGTTTTGAAGTCCACTAAGTTCAATAGGCACACTCTCCCTTTGATGGAACTGAACTGGAATGAATCCAGTGTTTGGAGGTCGCCTGTGTCCTTGTTGATGAGGTCCATGATGATTCTCTCCATGGCCTTGCGAATGTGGCTGGTCAAACTTATTGGTCTGTAATTACCAGGGTCAGCAGAGGAGTCCCGTTTGTGGAGGGGGATGACAGTGTCTGCTTTCCAATCTGCAGGAACATACCCAGTGAGCAAAGGGAGCAATCATTCCATGTTTTTTATGTAGATGTGCCTCTCGCATATTGAGTTGAGCTTAAGTATGTTAACAGATGTGGGTTGTCAGAGTATATGAGGCAATTGCTACATTGTCTCAGGATGCCTAATTTAACCAGGTGGGCTGGAAAAATGGTGGGGTATTATCCTTCCATAGTGCTAGGTAAGAGGTGTGGTTGGTAACAGGGATTGACCAGAAATGGCCTATTGGGGTTCGTATGCTAAGGCAGTCTGCTAGTTTAGATGAAAGTATCTAGATAGGGTAGCTCAGAAACTGTACTGATCTGTAGACCAAAAAAGTCCCCACTGGAAATCAGACTACAGCTAAGGGAAACTTTACTGTTTCTATACCCGGCAAACAGTAATCGGATCTGCATGATGGTGTGCAGCACTGAATGTTATGCAAACACAGGGCTTTTACAATAAATGAAAGAACCTTCCTGGTGGGCAAAATAGCCAGTCAGAAACTCAGATGAGAGCACTAGTCGAATGTCCTGGAATGGATGGTTCTCTAGCCACACACGTCCTGCCACAAGGGTGCAGAGGGCCCTCTCCAGAAAAAGTTTGCTGGCGATTAGTGCTCAATTCAAAAACAAACAGAACTAGTCACAGCAGGATCTGTGGTTAGTCTATGCTATACAGTACAAGTGTCCAGAACACAGGAATAAATGCAGAGGTTGAAAACAGTCAACTCATACGGTAAAATGCAGAAATAATCAGCAAAAACACAGATAACAGTTAGCAAGTGCAGAAATACAAGCAATAATATTCTTATCTTTAGCTGTAGGGCTCAGATGACTCAAATGCAGATAGCTTAGAACTGGCTGGTTGCCTACCTCAGTGTTGCTCGTTTAAAACAAGCGCAAACCCACAGCTTTTAAAATATGAAAGAACCTTACTAGTGGGCAAAATAGCTAATTAGAAGCTCAGAACATAGCCCTAGTCCACCGATCAACAGATAGGGCTGTAACCACACACCTCATTATATAACAGTAAGTGGAATTCAATGCCAAAGTTAATAGCTGCTAGGGGTAGATGGTTAGACCTGTTTTCCAGATCAAAAGCCATTGTTGCTCCCCTCAACATAAATGTGGTTGGTCTCATAATTCACTGAATTATGTTTCGATACAAAGCTAACAGATCAGTCAGCAACTTTACAGGACTTGCTTTGTCTAACTCAAAGAATTTTTCACTCTGTTCGGTTCCTGTAATATGGGCCACAAAAACACAAGTAAAGGATATTCTCTGGTGAACTGAACATCTGATACAGTAGCTCAGCAGTGTAGTCATGCAGCTCGTCTTGGGCTATCTGAAAATGATGCTTCAGTTCTTCATATTTATCAAGGACCCACTGAACACAGAAGGCGATAGACAACCAATGAGTGCCTGACAACTTCAAAATTTTAAGTGGTTCTTCATCAACATTAATGTTTATTATTATTTTATTTATTTATTTTACATTTGTTTACCGGGATGGTCCGACTGGATATATGTCCGTTTTCAGCGGAGGCCTGGGGAGAAAGCTCCAAGTTTGTAGATTACATTACATTAGTAACATTTTACAAATTAACATAGTTTACAGTCTTCAGTAAGGTGACAAACATTTATAGAACATGGTAGGCAACTGAGAGTTTCACACAGGGTTTCACACAGATAAGGACTTTATCCCTTAGCGAGCTCTAGATATGCCACAAAGCAAAGTCATATACATTTTAGAGCCAAATGGCAGATTTAATTAGGCAAGATATCCAATACCAGGGGGTGGGTGTTAGTCAGGCTTTGAACAGGGGCATTACCAGTGCATTTGAAAGTGTAGTTTGAGGCTTTTTTTGAACTGGGTTAAAGAGGGCTGGAGAGTAAGTTCAGCAGGTAGAGAGTTCCAGGTTTTGCCTACAGAGTTGGCAAATAGAGAGTCACCAGCCACATTTATGCTTTTGGTTGTTAGAACCAACAGTTTTCAGCAGAGTGCAGTGACCTCAGGTTTATGTAGGGATTAATGATCTTGTTTAGTGCTGGTGTCTTATCGGGGTGGTTTAGAACTTTGTGGGCTATTATAAGTTGGTTGTATTGAAGAAGACTAGTCCATTCAAGCCAACCTAGTTGAGTTAAGTTGATACAGTGGTGGGTCCTAAAGGTTGTACCTGTAGCAAATCTAGCAATATAGTTGTAACAGCTTGCAAGTTTGCTAAGAGTGGTTTTATTCAAGTTAGTGAAAAGGGGGGAGGCATAGAGAAGGGTAGACTAACTGGGAGCGAGAGATAGAAACTCTTGCAAATGAAGTGAGGAAAGGGGTGATCCTATAGAGGGACAGTTTTTTGTTGTAGGTTTTGATGGTTTGATTGACATGTGTATCATATTTTAAGGTACTGTCGACTATGACCCCCTAGGAGTTTGGTGTGAACATCTGGGGATGTAAGTGTGCCATTATTGGATCTTATGGTAAAGAATGATGAAGAGGACTTATAGGTGGGGGGGAATTAGCAGCTTAGTTTTGTTGGGGTTTAAAATAAGCTGACGGTTTGCGACCCATTTTTCAACATCATTGAAAGTATTCTGGGTTAGAGTCATCAGCTCAGTTGAGGAGGCTGAACAGATTAAAGTGGAGTCATCCGCATATTGGATGCAGGTGAACTTGGAAGTGATTGTGGGTAGGTCATTGATAAAGACTGAGAAGAGAAGTGGTCCTAGTATGGTGCCTTGGGGGACTCCTAGTGTGATGGGTAGACGAGTGGATAGTGTATTCTGTCATAATACTGCTTGTTGTCTGTCAGACAGATAAGATTGGAACTATTTAATCACACAGTTATTTAGTGACAGTTTCTTCAGGGTATGGATAAGTAGTTGGTGGTTGACCATATCAAAGGCCTTAGAGAGATCTAGGAAAAGAGCTGGGGTAAGTTTGTTATTGTTTCAGTTGAGGTTAATGGAGTTAGAGAAGGAGAGGAGGGCTGAGGTGATGCTGTGGTTTGGCCTAAAGCCATGCTGAGAGTTAGCCAGTAGTTTATTCTGGGTGAGATAGTGCATTAATTGTTTATGGATGCATTTTTCCACTATTTATTTAATGCATTCGAATAATCGCTTATATTTCAGCTGGTGACTTGGCAAACCAGTTATAGGTCTCTGATATCATGAATTTAATATTTCTTGCTATCCCCTTCAGTGCACAAGATGAACTTAGTTGAACTGAATGACATATACACTTTATGTGCACAATATCTGGGCAAACTTCGGAAAATCATGTTATGACTGAATTATTCTTTCCACGTAGTATTACAGCTATCAGTTGCTAATCCCAAGCACTTGTTAACTGGTAGTTGATTTGACTCAAGAAGCATGGTAATTGCACTGAATATTTCTTCTGCTGTTCCCGATTCAAGCGATATTATTCCAAGAAATGTTATGAGAATAGAGCTTAGTGAATGACTGTAGTATTGCACCATCACACAGAGCTGTTTTTCCTAACCAATGTGAGTGCATCTCCTTACTGTCTAACTGGACTAAGTCTGAGATTAATTCTTCATGCACTGCTGGGTCAAGAGCATTCTTGATGAGTACGGAACATTTCATTCAATGGAGTGTTATGCCTTTACTGGAAATGTCTTTAACAATGTCTCCTATCTGATCTACTCTTGCAATACTGGAGTAGCATGCAACATGTGTCAATAGTTTTTACATAACAGCTGACATCATGTAAAGTCCATGCATTTGAAAATGGTTCGGTTTTACATTTATGTTTCATCATTCCATTGTTCCAGCATGATTTACTAAATCAGTATGATGGGCACAAATGTGACATCTGCAATACCAATAGAAAGCAATAGTATCATTGCCAGGCATACTGCATATACAGCGTTTTAATGCAGCATCTTTTTCACAGATTTTGCTGTATTGTTTCTCATACTGTGACCACTTACCCATAATAAATATGAGTGAAACTGGTGCACTTTGCTCTTAAAAAGCCAGTCCCACAGCACTCCCTTGGCTTCCAGTCATTTAAAGATACAGATGCCAGTTAGTTTTTCCTAACAAAACACTCTGAAAGTTATCAAAGTGTAAAGGTGTGGCTTCTTGAAGTTGGATTCAGAATGATTTGCACTTGGTCTTAAAGTTTGCAGCCTAAAAGAAACACAAACACAATTTAATTAAAAAAATACTTTGTTGTTAATGAGTTATAAAACACACACACACACACACACACACACACACACACACACACACTTCTATTCATGGCATACGTTCAGGGACCGTGGCAGTGGCAGGCATCAATTTAACAAATTTTTATCAGCGCTTAAAATATACAGTGCTTACACAGATATGAAATTACCTGGGTGGATCAGTTTTTAATTTAACACACTTTGTGACCCTCATATTAGTGCAACCCCCCCCCCCAAAAAAATGGGTGACAAAGGCCGCAAAAAATAGGGACAAAATTTAAATATTGCTCTTATATACTTTGCAAGTTGCTAGAATAACAGAATTTGTATTAGCATGTATTTTCTGAAGGATATGAAGTCTGATACTCAGATGTGTACCATTATTTAGTGACTTCAATCCTCAGGGATTTATCAAAAAACCTCAAATTTTATGAGGAACTCATCAAAAATATGAGGCAAAAATCTGGGCAGTTGCAATGTATGTCCCCATCCCCACCCCAAACTTTACATTATTATATATGTCCACTGATGGATCTGGAGGTGCAAATGTATTACATGTAATCATACTAAGCAGGAACCTTTGGAACTGTGTTCCACTTTAATCCAACCCAGTAATCATAATGAAATTCAAACCGCCCTGTTTGATAGATTACAATTCAAACTTCAGAACATAGCCACTTAACCTTTGCAGAAAGTTAGTACATTGCAGGGTGAGGGTCTGCAGTGATGAAGTAGCTTGACAACTTCTGGTAATGAACTGAAATGCATACTGCACAGACGATAAAATCATGAAGAAATGGTGCTCATTATGATCTTTTGGACTGCAATAATAAATATTAAAGTTAATTCTATCCCTAAATAATAAGCACTTCAATGTAACTGCAAAAAAGTCTGCAGACAACTGCAGTATCAGCAACTGATCAGTGCCACCAATCCCACGGCCACTACAAAACCACTTAAAGAGAGTTTCATCTGCCTAGATGTCAGATATTGAAATGGTCTTGCCTACAAATGAAGTCATTCAAGTATTTATTGAATGTACATACTCATCCCTCTGCAGTCAGAAGGATATTTAGGGAACCAAGCCCTTCCAGTCTGCACAAATGTGCTTGATGTACATAATAGAACTGGACATCATTGTCTCCAGGCATCCAAGTCAGCCACACTGAATTCATGGTGAGGGGGCTACACTCACTGCTACATTACAGAGGTCCCACACAGGAATACCTTGCCATTGCACCTACTTTTCTGTACAGTTTTTACTGTCACACTCCTGCTGCTTTCATGATATCGAATGTAACAGCTCCTATTTATGGAGAGAATCCTATCGGTTAACTGAGCCTGAGCCACCTGACGTTTACCTTCCCACCTTTACAAAAAAAAAAAAAGATACAAATTGCTGTTTCTAATTGTACGAAAAAATTTGAGGCTAAATGGCATAAACTGAGTAACTGCTTTTGTTCTCCCCCCACCCCCCAGTGGTATGCCATATATAAATTTGGTAGAACCAATGAAAGAGTACAGATTTGGTTAGTTTATATTTTTTAATTAGTTTGCATATTTTGGTGGAATTTCAAAGTATCCCTCCACCCAATGTGTAGTTGAAAATCTGGTTCATATGTGAAGTTTCACACCTGAACACATTAATGCGTCTGCAGTGCTGAATTGCAGTTGAATTCCGGGAATATTATATTCTCGTAATTCAACTGCAAATCAGCACTGCAGACGCATTAATGTGTTCAGGTGTGAAACTTCAAATATGAACCATTTATACAGCTAACTCAGTGCTCGCTTACTTAGTGGCTCAAAGGGGAAAAATCCATCCCAGCTGAGATACTGCCAGAAGAAACTATGCAAGAAATAGACAAATACAAGAAACACAGCATATCTCTGTGTTTGATCACCGGTTAGAAGTGAGGCAACATTTTTAGCTGGGTTTGAGTATGTAGTATAAATAAATAATGAACAGCTATTACAATGCAAGTCACTGGAACATGGTTATCATTTACTGGTTTCCTTACTGTAGGAATAACTGCAACTTACAGGTCAGTAACCCTTTTTAGCATAGCCCAGCTATAACTTTTTGTGTGGAAATCTGCATGTACCAAAAATTGGCAGATGATCCCAGCCTTCGATGAGGTAGGCTGGCATAAAGTTTGCTTTTACCCAGGGAACAATTACAACTGTCATTTCCAATGTTTGTATTATTTACCATTAGCCATCTTGAGATATTTCAGTTTCCGCAAAGCAGAATTTGTTTTTAATTCTAATGCAAAACTGCAGCAGCTCCAGTTAAATTCTTCAGGGTAAGTAACAATATTTGTAACAGAATCTATGAATTCCTTTTCATTATTGTAAAATGTCTTAAGATAGCTAAAGCAAGTACATGCATGTTTTTGGTAGGTACTATGACATTTGCACAAAATAACTGGCTTTGAAAGACAGTACTGCTTGGGAGCTGTAGTTATCCTGTCAGCGACAAAAATCAGAAACCAGCCCAAAAAACCTCAACCCACAACTGCTCAAGATTTCCTGCAACCAACTTTTGAAAGCAGCCCAATTAGGCGAGAAAACTGCGGAACTGGCAATACTGGAAGTATTTGCCTGATAGTTGAATTTTTTGGCAGAAGCATAGTTGTATGCATGCATGCTGCTGTCATAACATTGTAAATTATTATCACAAAGACACTTTCAGTCCAGTGCTCTTCATTATCTCGGAGTTGGCAGGTAGATTTGTTAGTTACACTTCAACTCATATCTTTATATATGTACATGGAACTGCATATTGATGCACTCTTTCTCTAATTATTGTTTAATGTTTTTGTTGTTTGGGTTGTTGCTTAAAACTCATCATGTGTTATTTACTCTTGTTAATCCACTAGTTAGCTTTTAATTATAACTGCTGTTGAAATGGTGTCTTAGTTTAACATACTGTCCTATGTATAGTACTATTAAAATGAGTTGCTGTATGTTTAATGTGGAGCTTTTCTCCCCGGGCCTCTGCTGAAAAAGGACGTGTCCAGTAGGACTTTCCCGGTAAACAAATGTAAAATAAAAATAAATAATAAATTTGTATTGTATCTTTGTATTTGCAAATTTTGGATAACCTTTCCCCCACCATTTACAAGTTACAGTTACAAAGCTTATCCCTAGTTGAGGATGCAGTCTTTTTATTTTTGTGCGCATCTGTTCAAGTATACCTCTTACCTGTTTTTGCTTTGTCTGAAAATGTTGCACTGTCTCTTATAATTATTTCTCTGGGAGGAAAGATGGTGGACTGTACTAATGGATAACTGCAGTAATTTTAAACTCAACTTTTCAAGATAATACTGTTCATAGGTTGGTACTAGGCTATCGGCCCTACGGCCTATACAAGCCTAGTCATAACAATTCCCTGGTTATTTCTTCCCACACTATTTACTTCCCTGGACCCCTGTCTAGCAGGGCGACTGACGTGATCCCCAGGGTGAATTTCCTTTCTCCCATCCAATCAAGGTTCCTTTTGAAGAGGTCCAAAGAGGCGCTCTGTTTGACATGTATGGGCAGTCTATTCCAGAGTCTGGGGAGTCTCTGGGTCAGGAACCTATTCCTACAGCATGATTTGTTTATTGTGATGACAAGGTTCAGATCCCTGGAGCGTGTGGCTCTGAGGGATTGGGAGTTCTTTAAGTGTTTAACTGTTCTGAAAAGTGTCTTTTTTTTTTTTTTTGAGGAAAGAGGTTGAGTGCTAGATGATAATGGAGAACTGTGCACTGAGTGTAACTCGCATTCATAAATACAAGTTACACTCAGTCCAGTGTTCTCCAGTATCACTGCAAAGTTACCCATGCAAAAGTGCATATGTATTTTTTTTTTTTGCTTCCTGTAATTAATGAAAAAGATTGTGGGGAAATATTTCTAATTACTAAGGTTGAATGTAAATTATGTAAAGCTGTTAAAAGATGATTTTTTTGGCATAATTGTATCCTAGTACCCCTCACAGATGTGCAGTAGTAAGGCCTGCCCAAATCCCACCTATCATGTGGTGACATATATGAATATTTAATAAATATTCATGGTATGGCCTCACTGCTGTCATGAATATTCATCAAGAATTTGGCACATTTGTACATCGAGAAAAGGCAAGGCTTTATCAGTAATGTCGAGACACATACAGACAGTGATGTTTAGCTGGCTGGGGAAGGATCCTGGCAGCAGGAGGGATGGAGAAGTGCTGGAATCAGTTGCAGTTGGGCTCAAGTCTGTGTATACGCTTCCGTGGTTGCTAAACTGTCCAGGTTTTCCTCATATTTTTGGTCTGTTCCTAATAAAATTTGTATTTTTTTCTGACAAATAATAGGGAATTAGTGTCACTAAAATAACTAGACATTTGAGTTTCAGATTTAATTTTCTTCAACAAATGCATGATAACATAGGATTACCACCTGTCCCTGTTTGCAAGGTACAGTCCCACTTTGGGCAGTGGTATCCTGCAAAATAAACTAAAAAATGACAAACCTCCTGAGATTTTAGGACAAAAATATTTCCTATGTTTTCTTAAATAGGTGTGCATAAAACAGTTATTTTGTACCTGAAACACCTAAATATTATAAGAAATAGCATACACAGCTCAAATGCTACAAGAATAAGCTTTGCAATGGCTGTGGGTATGTTTTGTCCTACACAATCTCATGTTTCTACAACAAATGTCACACTTTGGATATTTGAAAAGGTGGCAACCCTATGTTAACACACAACTTGTTATAGTAATTTTTTTTAAGTTAATAAGAGCAGGATTTAAAATATTCCCGTAATGTTGGACCTTGGTCCCCAATTATTTTTGTTTTTGTCCAGATTTCTTGTACTTTGTTAAAATATATGATCCTTAATACTGTGCTATTTGTCACAGTGGCTTAGTAATAAGACAAATTCTAGGGTGATGTTAACAGCTGTTTGCATGAGTTAGAGGAATGACAATATGATGTGCTTACAAGGTTCACCCCTTCATCTTTGTAGATATATTACTGTATGTACTAATAAATGTTTGTCTTTCGGCTTTTCCCAGTTAGGGGTCGCCACAGCGGAACTCCGGTCCGCTAATGATTGGCAGTAGATTTTCACGAACACCGAGGTGCTAGCTCAACGTTCAATCTTCGACGAAGGCACGCCCATTTACGCATGTCTTTCGAACACCCACCCAACTGCGGGGAGGACATGCAGACTCCACACAGAAGGCACTCCCCACACTCCAGCTGAGAATCGAACGGGAGAACCTCTTGCTGTAAGGCAACAACACTACCGCTGCACCACCGCAGATACTTTTTAGGAAAGTCACTATATACAGTTATTGAGAAAATTCTGTTACTGCAATGTGTTATATTAGTACATCACTTGTATTTACACAGATCAACAAGAATATTTCAAAATACATGTAAGCATTTTTAAGTTCTTTAACTCTTTCTGTATGTTTTACATCTGGTATGTGCACTAAGTAAATCTCAAAGATTTCCTTATAGGTTTTCCAAACTTGGATGCCCACTCTGTGCCACATTCTCACTCAGGTAATTGCTAGTGCTCCACAGTTTAATTTTTTATGGGTATTTATTTACCTCAGTAATAGACTCATCTCAGTGCTCTGTTCATTTTTTTTTAATCAAATTCTGTAACTTTGATTTTAGGTTCAGAACATGTCTCTAGGCTCTCAACTTTTTTTTGTTTTTTCAGTAAAATTTTGATTTATTGTGATTTATAATATATGCCTGATGTCATTGTTAAATCTGTGTGTCAGTTAATCATCCATCATTTCCATATGACATCACAGTCATTTTGGTATGTCATTCACACAGACCACACCCACTTCTGTGCTGTCCAACCATGAGGGGTACAAGGATACAATTATGCCCATATTTTTGTTGTTTTTATTTGTTGTGGAGGGGGCTACCTGTTACTTTATTGAGTCAAATTATGTCCTTGCTTTCCCTTTACTTTATGCATGTTATTAAGGGATCAAGAAGTGAATGTGTATTAGGACACACCAGGATGCACAGTACCAGGCTTCTCCCCTGGAGTGACATGGGACTTCCTTATAATGTCAGACCTTTTGTATTTTTAAGATGTAAATGCTGGTGTTAATCAAGTTGATCTTAAGAGTATGAGATTAAAAAAAATATAGCTTATCGTCCATCTGGGAGGCTTACACCTCCTTGCTGGATGTGTGTATCTGTCTTTCACTGACATTAAGTCAGTAATGCCCATTAGATTTTCATTTTTTATACTTAAATCTTGTTAAACTTTTTAATGTTTTAAAAACTACAAAATTAGAATAACAATTAAGTGCCAAAAGCTTGCTTGACATTCCCATCAGGATGCCAATCAAGTCTGCCCTGCCCACAACTGCACAAAGTACAATGGTGTGTCCTAAAGTAAACAATCGCCCAAAAGTATACATGTATATTTCCTTTAAGTTGGATTCTCATTTTTTTTTAAGGGGTGCTATTAGTAATCATTAATGGTGAATGTAAAATTGCCAAAAATTCATATGTTTATCATATTTTTTTTCTTTCTTTGTGGGAAGTGAAATACTTGTTAAAAAAACACTAGGACAGAAACTGAAAAATATATTTTTTATTTTATTACATAGTTCTTCACAATCCAAATCTGCAAGGGCCATACTAAGTGCCTTTTACTTGCTTTATTTTTTCCCCTAAACCAAATGCCCATGGGGGGTAGACATTCAGACCAAATCTTATGTTCTTGGAAAGCTGTTTCTTAACCATAATTCTGTGTGAAAGGAGCAATTGAGAGTATGGTGCTGTGTTCTGTGTCATTTGATGCCAGTCCCATTCACTTAGAATGGAAGTTGTAAGAAATACTGTCAAGTTTGAGAATCCTCATTAAAATGTCAGTGACAATTTTGCAGTAACTCTTGCGTATATTTTGTACATGCATGTTGACACAATCTCTGAAAAGGGTTACATAAATGAGATAATTTAATATTTTTAAGAAGTAATAATTTTGTGAGATTCAAGTCCTATCTTCCTTTCCTGAATAAGCCAGTGTGTAATATTTCTTGTATTGTACATCCCGGTTAATTACTGCACTTAATCTCTGTGTTTATCAGGTTTATTCACCTTCAGGCTATAAGTGGTTGAACATATTTACGGCCCCAGCAAAGGAAAAGAAATGCAGCTTTGTACAACAGCACAGAGTCAAAAAGTTGCAAATTGTTTTCTCTTCCTTCCCACAGCCCACCATCATCTGTGAGCAGCTCCTGCTATCATTGTGAGGGATAATGAGATTGAAGAAGTTGATACAACATTATGAATTTTCAGGCTGAATAGCTTTATTACTTCAGTGGTGTGAAGTTAAAAAAAAAAAAAGCGCTATGGGCATCTTGCTGTGTTTGTTTTCCTTGGACATAACATTTTGAGATATGCTATGTATTGTGATAGAAAAGATTTGGAATAAGGATAACTATTCAGAATGTCAGATCCTGCCTGCAGCTAACTTAGCAAAACTAAAATAAAGTCCTCTTTCCTGATGAGAAAACAATCCTTTTAAGGGGTTAAGCAGGTCCATGATTGAGTAAAGATCTGCTTTTGCTTTCCATGTCCTGGGCCTTTGCTGTAGTACTGGAGTGGCAACTCAGCTGGCTGTAAACTACCACACCCTTCTCTCAAAACTGGTGTGTCATACATACATGCTCTCTCTAAATCTTCCCATGCATGGCTGTACTACCACATAAGCTGACAAATGATCTATGGTTACCTGAGTCATGGTTAAAGTTTTTTACTCCTCTGTGACACAGAGTCCACTTTTTTCAGTATACAAATGCAGTTTATTTTTCTCATTTACTGGAAGACCGATTCACATACAGTGCAGTGGCTGTTGACAGAAGCTGGATGAATAGTCTGGCTGGGGTTGTGGAACACTGTCATAGTTTCCATTTCAGAGAGAGGATTCATGCCAGTTGTAAAAATAGTGCTAGTAATTGGAATTGGGACTATACACCAAATGGTTACTAGTGGCACTGATGAGTGATATTGATATTAAGAGGCAACATTAATTTGCAACAATTACTGAAGATGACAATTCAACTGGAAATTTTGATAGAGGAGTAAACACAGTTAAGCTTGGGAGACAATAGCAAATAAATGCTTATAGAATATGTGAAAGCATTTTGAAAGTGTTTAGGGTACAGTGACAGGGAGGCAGTGTTCTGGAGTCTTAAGGAAGCATTAGCTTAGGACTGGCTGATGTTACGACAGTGGCAGCAACTGGTGGATACTAAATGAAGTATAGGTTCACATTAAGATGTAGAAGGCAAACAGGTTGGGGCCACTGATGATGTGAAGAGATTAGTAATGTACTGAGCTGCAGAGGAGGTGACAGACACCTATTATGAACTTGGAGTGCAGTTATGTTAATGCTGACAAGACAGAGGGTTTATTCATAGTCTAAGTGCACGATGGCATAAGTGACTTGATGGACTTGGGGGAAACGTGAATAATGATGTTGGTAGGGACTGGGATTGCCTTCTTCATGAGTGATACAGACAGAAGGGGAGATACTAATGGGCAGTGCTAACATGACTGCGGAGATACTGTTTGGAGATGGAAAGTAGTAATGCTGACATTAGTGACACAATACTGAGATGGTTGTGGGGAGGCAGTGTTGGGCAGTAAGTGTCATGGCAGGACAGAGATGGGCAGTATTGACAACAGCAGTTGCAAGATGAATGGTCTATATTGATAGCAGGAGATGGGATGAGATACAACCAGTGCACACAGACAGTGATGAGAAGAGACACACTAAATAAGACTATGCCACAATGGATGGTGTTTTTTTTTTTTTTTGTGAAGGGATACAAATGATTTGGTGACAGGAACATGAGAGACAGAGACTGAGTGTTTGATGGCAAATAAATGCTTTTCATGTGGAAGTTCTCTGGAAATGCTTACTTCAGACTGCTAGTATTACAAGTCAGTTTAGTCTTGCTTAAAGTATTTCATCCCCTGAAGCACAGCACCCATAAAGGAAAATAAATCTGAGGAGGGAGATATGTAAATACCTTAAACATTCAGGTAGGGGGAAAGAAATATATGTTAGAGGAGTAAAGATAATCATCAAATATGGAAAATCGGAACCCAACATCACTTGAAAATAGGAAGGATAGACGACGTGAATTGGAATAGACAGATGAGTAAGCAGGTACAGGAATAGAACAGCACAGGAGAGGTATAGGTTCATAGGTGTGTCCTAGGCTAATGGCCCTGGAGCCTTTACAAGCCTAGCCCATAGGATTACCCTGACATTGTGCCACCCAACCTTAGTTCCCAGTGCCTCTGCCGAGTAGAGCCACTGGAGTGATCCCCATGGTGAATTTTCTATTTCCCATCCACTCATCAAGACTTCTCTTGAAGAGGGCCAGTGAGGCGCTCTGCTTGACATGTATGGGAAGTCTATTCCATAGCATGGGCAGTCTCTGGGTTATGAACCTGTCTCTCCAGCTTGCTCTCTTGATTGTGGTAATGAGGTTGAGGTCTCTGGAGCATGTAGTGCGGAGGGATTGGGATTTCTTTAGATGTAGCATTTCTAACTGAGCTGGGTCAGACATGGCTTTGTAAGTCAAGCACAGATCACCTCTAAGTAGGTGATATGAGACAGAGAATAGTTGGAGTTTTTTTGAGTCTGTCCATATAAGGCAAGTGTTTAAGGCCTAGGATCCTCTCTGTGAGGTACTTTTGCAGCCTCTCCAGTTGTTGCAGGTGTCTAGTGAGGTACATGCCAAATGGGGGATTGTACTCGATGACTGGCCTAATGAGGGAAAAGTAGAGGGAGACAATGACCTCTTTCTTCTGGGATGCAAAACCCATAGTAATGAGATGTGCCACATAGAAGGACTTTCTGAGCACAGTGGCAATGTGGTGATCAAAAGAGAGGTTGCTGTCAACCTGTGTTTCCCAGATCTCTTATGATGGCTTCTGTGTTCAGTGGACTACCATCGATGTGGTAATTCATGGGAACTGGGTTTTTCCCAAAGGGGATGACGACACATTTTTTGGCATTGGGCTTAAGGCCATGGTTTTGACACCAGTCGTTGGTCTCAGTGAGGCCTTTCTGTAGGATGTCAACATCACTTGGGGAGTTAATTATGGCTATCAACTTGCAATTGTCTGTGAACTTTGTCAGCCAGAGTCCATTCTTGTTGGTCTGGACTTCAGAGAAGTAGATACCAAACAGGAGAGAACCCAGGACCGAACCCTGTAGAACTCCACTCATGACTGGTTGGCAGTCTGACTTGGAGTCAGTTACTTTCACACTGTGGATTCTATCTGTGAGCCAGTTTGCAACCCACCTAGTGATATAGGGGTTTCACACCTCCATTTGTTATCTACCTGAAGAAAAAATTTTCTGGAGTCTACTTGGGGTATAAAAATATTTATGTAAACATTTCCAAGCAAAAATCTTAAATCTTCTAGATTTTGCTGCATATTTGGGAGACATACTTATATCCACCACTGTTTCTTTATTAATTGCTTATCCGGTCTTTTGCCTCAATCCTTTCTAACCTCCTCTGATTGATTCTTACAGTTATCATGCAATATTTTACATGCTCTACTAATTATTCCCTTTTTAACAGCAGCTTCTGTTCTAGATTCTACTAAAAACTCTACCAGTGCTGGTCTTTCATAGGACCCCTACTTCAGTCTCTTTGCCTATACTTTAATATCAATCCTTGATGGGGAAGGCAATTTCTAATGTGCAGTCCAAATAAAATAAATAAAAATAAAAAAGAAATTCTTAGTATCTTCCCATTCTACTATCTTTCACTCTCTAGTTCTGCTCCAAATACCTTTGTTTCTTTGCAGTTTTCTCCAATAAACTCTAGCCCCCTCTTGCCTATTGTCTATATCCCTAATTGCAGTCAGCCCTTTCTGCACAATCTCCTTTCTTATAATACTTTCTGCTACTGTATGAATATAACATTCTTTATGATTTTTGTTATTCTCCTTAAAGATTTGCATCCAAAATCCCAGGCTCTCCTTGTTTGAGCTTCCCCTATTTCATCATCATCACTTTCCACTTTGAATCATAGGTTTCTGCTTATGCTATATATAGGAGCCTTAACTGTGTAGCTCTGAAATAGCTCTTCAAATCAGGTAATCCCAATCTACCTTATTCTATTGGAAGAATCAGCTTATCCCCTTGACTCTTGCCGTCTTCCCCTCCCAGATAAAAATCCCTCAGCTCTTTATTAATTGCTATCCACAATTTCTCCTCTAGTTGATAAAAGTATGCTTGACCTCTAAGACTAAAGGGGCTAAACATTTTAACTGCTTGTATCTTACTATCTATATAACAGAGCTTCCAATTTCTCAGTTTTTGTGTTATTTGTTTAGTCTCTTCCCACATATCCTTAGCTGCCACACTAGAATAATTTTTTATCCATATTCCTAAATACTTCATTTAATCATGTCCCCATAAATATGGATATTGCTGAACCAATTCATGTGTGGGTACATAAATTACTACTATTGTCTTTGTTTTAGCTTCATTAATTTTGTATGCTGAAAAGATTTGAAATGGTCCACAGCACTGTAATGTACTTTTCTGGTTTTGTCAGGTATAAGTAATATTATCTTCAAATAGAGCCAGCTTTTCTTGACTACCATATACCAGTTATATCCTTGAATTTATGTGTCCCTTATTTTCTTTGCCAATGGTTATAAATATAATACAAATAACAAAGGGGTAAGAGGACAACCCTGCCTGGTTCCTCTGCTCAAGCAGAAATTATCAGAGAGGATGGCACCCACGTTAACTTTCACCTCCAATCCCTCCTATATTCTCCTAATCAACCTTATAATTTCTATCAGGGAATGCAAATGCTTCCATTGCCCATCTCATAAAGTCCCCACTTTGTCAAATGCTTTCTCTGCATCGAGACCTACCACCAACAGTGGTATTTTCTGACATTCTGCTTCCCTCTGGATCATCAATGTTCTGTTAGTGTTGTCAAACCTATGTCTCCCCTCCACAAAACCACATTAATCCATATCTATCAATTTTGGCATCGCTTTTGCCATTTTTTTAGTAATTATAGACAAACACTTTATAATCATGGTTTAGTATTGAAATGGGCCTGTATAAAGCTGGATGTGATGGATCTTTACACTCTGGGTATTACAGTTACCACCACTTTCTTCCAGAATGTTGGCACTTCTCCTCTTAAAATATTGTTAAACAAAACCTTCCAGATCTTTAACATTTTCCCTCCTAGCTTCCAAACTTCAACATGAATACCATCTATTCCTGGGGACTTTACATAGATTGGTTATACATCACTATTTTTATCTCATCTCCTCCTATCCTGTTAGTAACTGAGCCTCATCTAACTCTAACCTTGCCATATTTAATTCAGCCAAAAATATTTCCATTTGTACCTTTTCTTGATTTCCATATTTCTCTGCTTTAAACAGACTTTCATAGAATTTCTTAAATATTTCTAATACCTCTACAGGATCGCTTGTTACCTTCCTTGTTACAGGCTCCCTAAATTTGGCAACAGCCCTTTCTTTCTATTGCCTGAGTTGTCATACTAAAAGTTTTTGTGCTCTAGAGTCATTATCAAATAACAGTTGCTTAACAGCAATCTTTCTAAACTCATATATATTAAGAAAGTAATCCCTTATTTTCTGTTTAGCATTTTGCTGTTGCTCCTCCTCTTGTTCTGTGAGATTCCCACCCCCCGTATTCTGCAATACTTTAATATTTGTCAGTCCCTCTAAATAAATCTTGTTACTTCTTAACCATATCCTCCTTTTTTTTATTTCCACTCTATTTTTAAACTCCACTTTAATTTTATCCCACTGCCTAGCTGTATTTCCAGAATAAATTTCTGTCTTCTCCAATAGCCCCTGAATAATTGGGAAAGTGACAGTGTCATTTTTATTTCATTAGCCTGTGTTTTTATTTTAGTTATTATTGGTGGATGATCCAAAATAGTTATTGGGTGCGTATCAAGACCTTCAGTTAAATGCACATGTTCCCGTGAAATGTAGATTCTGTCTTCCTTAGCCCAGTTTTTGTATCTTGGGGAATAATATGTAAATTCTCTCTGAACTCCTAGTACTGGATTCACATCTTCCTTGCCAAGTATTTTCATAAATTTCTTCAGACGTCTACCCTCCTTTGTTATACCTTCCCTTCTGGGTCCCCAGACACATATTCACTGCTGCAAATCAAATACTATTCCCTATTTAAAAGTAATATTCCTTGTTGAAAGCTGATTGTTTCTCCCAGAATTTTCTTAAGCTCCATTATAGAAGTTTTAGACAGAATATAAATGCATACCAATGTAATCCTCCTCCCTTTCTAGTAGCCTGTTAGTACTACAATTCTACCATTATTTTTTTTATCCTCTTCTATCACTATTGGAGCTCCTCTTGCAATTAATGTAAGTACTCCTTTCTTTCCTTTGTCCCAGGTATTTCACTGAATAACCATCCTGAAAACCTTCTTTATCAAATTCACATGTTGAGTTCTTTCCAAGTGTGTTCCACTAGCATAGCTGTTTGCAATCTACATTTCAACATAGTTCACTACTCTTTCTTGTATTTATCTGTGAGACCACTGCCATTTAAAGACATTACAGAAAGCATCATTGTATTAAAAAGTTATTATTCCCACCTTTTATGTATAAATAAAAGTTATGTACTCACCATAACTATGAATCTGTGTTGTCCATTTTCATTCTTCCTAAATGAATGGGTTCAGATCCGATCCTCAAATCAGACATGGCCACTTTCTCTAGATTCTAGGATCAGATTCTTGAGTTCCTCCCTTACTCACAATGCCCCTGACTATTGTGTTACCTCAGATCACGTTTGCTGATGTTATACACTGTCACAACAAAGTATCTCAGTATTGGTTTGACAGAAAAAAAAAGTGATAGCTGAAAGATCAGGAGCTCAAACAACAACTATGGTTCTTAGCAAGAATTCCATGAGGTCCCTCCCAAACATATGGATAGGGTGAAGGTGGGGGGGAGATGAGGAAGAATGAAAATGGACAACCCATATACATAGTTATAGTGAGTACATAACTTTTATATCTGATGTTGTCATTTTCATTCATTCCTCAGTGAATAGGACAGAGTCCCAGATATGGTAACCTTGGGTGGCCCTCATGGAAGGATGCTCTGGAAAAGTGAAAAATTGAATGCAGTTCTATTTCTGGAAATATATACAATTTGTAATGAGAAATAAAAGTTTGAGCATTAGACCATGTGGCAGCTGCACAAATGTCATCAGTGGATGCTCTACCCCAAATGTGGCTATTGACCTAGTTGAACGTGCTTTAGGTTGTCTTGGCAAGGTTAGGCCTCTCAAGGAATAAACATAGGAAACACAATCTGTTATCCATTTGGCTCGTGTAGTACTGGAGACTGGTTTTCTCCCCATCTTATTGCTTGAAAAGGAGGCAAACAATCAATCGGTTTTCCTAAATTCCTTAGTCCTTTGATGGTAAAAATGAAGGTGCCCATGTACGTCCAAAGATGGGGGGTACATTCTCCTGTACTGTCAAATTGCAGAAAGAAAACTGGTAAAAATTGATCACTTGATTGATATTTGTTTCACAGGAAACTTTTGGTAGAAAGGAAGGATTAATCTGTAAAGTAACTATCTTTGAATAAATGTGAATAAAAAAAAAATACAGTGGCTTTCAAGAGTGTGCTTGGAGTTCAGAAACTCATCTTGCTGAAGTTATGGACACCAGAAAGACAGTTTTTCAAGACAGAAACTTAAGATCTACTTTAGCTGATGGTTCAAAAGGTCAATGCACCAAAGTCTGTAATACTAAAGTCAGGTCCCTAACTGCAGATCTAAGAAAGAAGGTACCTTTGAGAAAGACCTTACATAACTTAGATGAAACCAAACGAGAAGTATTGTCTCCAATGTGGTAGTTGGAGATGGCTGTTAACTGAACTTTGGTGGTGGAGAAACTTCCCCATCTTCGAAAGATGTAGGCAAGGAAATCTAAAACAGCAGGGTGTGGAGCAGTGAAAGGATCCAACTTTCTCTGATGAGCCCAAAAAGAAAACTTATTCCATTTACTCTTATAAATCTTCCTAGTTGAAGGTTTATGAGACGAAAAAAAGAATCTGGCAAATTGGAGAAGAAAGCCTGAAATATCTAGCCATCATTGGAATTGGAGAAATCATGCGGTAAACTTGAGGGCTGCAATATCTGGATGAAACATCCCTGATGAATGTGACAGAAGGTCTGGACTGGGATCCACTGCCCAAGGAGGGCACAGTAGGCGAGACCACAGAAAGGGAAACCACACTTGCCAAGGCGAGTAGGGGGCAATGAAGGTTACTCTGCTCTTCAACCAGAGCACTTTCTGAAGAAACCTGGATATTAGAGGTAGGGAAGGGTTAGCGTAAAGGAGACTGGAGGGCCAAACATAGACTAGAGCATCTCTCAGTGAATGTACCTGAGGGGGAATTAGGGCAAAGTACCTGCTGCGTTTGTTGTTGAGAGGAGAGGTAAATAGATCATGGCACGGTTGACCCCATTTGTGGAAGATCATATCGGTCATTGATTGATTGAGAGACCACTCATGAGGTATTAGATGGTCCTGCTGAGCTTGTCTGCCAAAATGTTGGAGTTCCCAATATGTACGTCACTACAAGAAAGCAGTTGAAGGAGACCACCCACTGATAAACCCTCACTGCTTCTCGGCATAGGAGATAGGATCTGGTTCTCTCCTGTTTGTTACTGTAACAGACTACTGACATGTCTGTTTGAATAGCAGTAGTTCCTAGTGGGAGAGAGCTTTGAAGGGCCTGCAGCACTAGAAGCACCGTTCTCATCTCCAGGACATTTATATAGAAATTTGTGTCTTCATGGGACCATGTGCCTTGAACAGTCCATCCCAAGTAATGACCGTCCCAACTGGAAGGCATCCATGGTCAAAGTGGCATTCGGGGAAGGAAGAATAAATGTATACCATTGACAAATGTCTTCGAAGTGCATTCACCACAGCAGGGATTTTCTGCAAACCTGAGATAATTTTATCGGCTGATGTAAGGGATGTCAATGAAAAGACGATTTGGACTGCTAGAGTCCATTGAAGAACTCTCATACAAAGATAAGCAGTGTGTATCAAAGTTATTGCATCAGCCATCAACCCTAGGGCTTTGAGTATCATTTTTTGGGGGGGAAGAGGTGTGAGAAAGAACCTGTCTGGCACACTATTTCAAAGTAAGAACTTTGTTTTGAGGCAGAAGAGCTAGACAATTGACTGTATCTAGACCAGTCCCCATAAACTCCAAGAGTTGAACTGGTTGAAATTGCGACTTGGCCAGATTGATCATAATTCCAAGAGAATGAAATAACTGAAGTAAGTAATCCCTGGCTCTTTCCAGAAGATGCCTGGCTGGTGTAATAAAGTGCCAGTTGAGTAAGCAGGGAAGCACTCTGAATCCAGGCAGTGTTAGATGGGGTGCTACCACTGCCATGCATTTGAACACCCTGAGGGCTGTGGTTTGACCTAAGGGTAGGGCTCTAAACTGATAATGACTGGCTCCCAGCTGGAAGCATAGGTATCTTTGAGATCGCCTGTTCAATTTTGATATGACAGTACACGTCTTGAAGATCAAAAGAACACATTCAGTCATCCTTCTGTAGGACAGGCAGAATGGGCTGAACCATGACCATACAGAATTTGGAATTCTTTACAAACTGGATGAGATAGAGATCCAAAATGGATCTCGCATCCCCTGTTTTCTTTGGAACTAAAAGAACCTTGAGTGAATTCCTTATCCTCTTTGGTCTGGGGGGACCTCTTGGATGAGACTGTTGTCCAACAGCTTTTGGATCTCTAGAGCTGCTAACTCACTCAAATTGGGTGGAACATTAGGGAGACATTTTCTTTTCTTTTGGGGAACTTGTAAAAAGGGGATGAAATATCCTCTGGATATGATCTTTTGCACCCATGAATCTTTTGTGATGGCTATCCAGGCTTTTAGGTGCAAGGACAAGCACCCCCCTGACTGCCTCCACAGAGGGACAGTAGGACAAGCTTTCAGGAGCACTGAAAGGATCTGTCAGAGAACAACTGTCAAGACCCTTGATTCTGCAGACCCCCTCTGCCCCGTGGGAAGTGTCTTCCATTGTAGCTATTCTCCCCTCTGCCTCTGGGGGAAAAGTCTCCATGTGTCTCTTGGAAAGCTCCTTGAGACTTCAGGAACCAAAACATGCCACTACATTGATTCCTAGAAAAGGATCTCTATGGGGTAGAAAAGAAGATTCCCATAGCAGACAAGGTCTTTCCATATTTCTCACTGTGGGAAAGTCTCTCTAACTATTGGCTCAAAGAAGATCAATCAAAAGGAGCATTGATGAATGATGCTCAAAGAAGATCCATCAAAAGGAGCATTGATGAATGATGCTTTAAAGGGCTCTGCAAAATTGTACAAGTGTATCCAGGCATGTCTCCTAATGGAACAACACACACAACACTAAGTGAAGCAGCAAAACCACTGAATTTTGAAATATCAAGTCCAAATAAAAATAAAAGAAAACACTGGAAATGGACAGTTCGGAAAAAATAAAAACATTTAATATAAACTTTTGCCAAATCAAGGCTTCTTCAGGCAAGATAAAGTAATGAGAATAAATCGGTATATAAATAGCCTTAAAAAGTCACATGCTCTAATAGAAACTTGATGAAACCAATTAACTAAAGTGATCAAATTTGTTTGTGTAGTTCTCTTAACAGAGGCTTTAAGGACACACAAACATCAAGTCCTGGTGGTTTGTGTGCCTTCAAACGGAGTATCCAATGGTATTCATCAAATTCAGTACAATGTACAACCCCCCCCCCGAGGTTCTTTTAAAACATTCAGTATTAAAAATTAAAAATCATGACACAAACCTTTGTCTAGTTTATATTTGTATAATGCATTTGTCACAACTTGTCTGTTCATATCTGAAATATGGTTGCCAATACGTTCTTTACATTTCTGGCTGTTTTTTACCAACATAATACTCTATAGTCATAGCACCATACAAGTGTTTGAACGTGCGATCTAGGATTTATATGGGAAATGAAATATAAACAGGTTCTACAACCTCACAAATGAAGAATGACTAGCTGTTAATTTTCTTGTTACTACTACTAATATAGTAATTAAGAGTGCTGACAAGAGTGGTGGGGTTGTTGTCTTGAATAATCTGCTCTACTTGAATGCAATGGAACTTTTGCTGGACAATGCGGATTATGAGAAAATTACTAGTCATGAACTCCAAATAGTCATTACAAATGTATTACAATGTCTACAGGGTATGCATACAGAATCAAAGATTGATAAAAGCATTATTTAATTACCTATATACTGAGACTCCTATTACACCATTCATTTACAGTCTACCAAAAATACACAGGTCTTTGTTAAATCCACCATTTAGACCCACTCTCAGTCAGAGGCTTGGTCACAGAGTCTATTTCCAAGTTTACTGAAACCCAGGTAAAGGTTGGCTTTCACAGCACAAGGACCATCATTAAAGATATTAATGAATTTTTACATGAGTTATATGGATGGTCAAAGCTTAAGGACTTGAATGGTTGCATTTTTGGTATGTTAGATGTAGATTCTCTGTTTACAGTCATACCCAATGACCATGGAGTTCAGTCAGTAACAGAATTTCTGCTTGATTTTACAGAATATACACATGCAAACATCAACATTCTGCCAATTATTAATGCTAGTGCTCACAAATAATGTCTTTTTATTTCAAGAACAGCTGTATAAGCTAATAGGAGGGGTGATGATGGGTACCCCAGACGCCAACAGCTATTCTAATATAGTAATGTATATATATATATATATGGGAATGTAAGTTTATTTTAACATCAGAAAATTCTTGTTTCTCTAATCAAGTACTTTTTTACCGCTGCTTTGTTGATATGTTTTTTATCTGGCATGGAGATGTTGAGACTTTTAATGAGGTTTATGGATACTTATCAAATACTGTATATTTTTTAAAGTTTAAAAAAATTGTCTCTTCTGACAGAATAGATTTTCTCGATATTACAATTTTTAAAAACATGGAGTGTAAATTAAACTACTCTATATCAGAAGCCTACCAAACATAATGCTTATTTACATAGTATGCTGCGGTGGTGGTGCTGCGGTACCATTGTCGCCACACAGTAAGACGTCCTGTTCGATTCTCAGCTAGAGCATCATCTGTTTGGAGACATGCGTGAATGGGCATACCTTCGTTGAAGGTTGTGCATCAGGGCTGGCAACTCGGCACGTAAACATCCACTGCCAATCATTAGCGGACCAGAGTTCTGCTGTGGCGACCCCTAACCGGGAAAAAGCCAAAAGACACAACAGCATCTGCACTTCATGTTTAAAGGCCAAATGCTGAGAGTGGCAAAGTTAAACTCTTCAGATTCTAATATGAATTCCCAACTGAATAAATTATTTTTCAGATTTTATTGACAGAGGTTATAAAATTCATGACTTTAATCCTATTTGTGATAGCATTAAACAGCAACATCTAACCTAGGCTAAAACTACTTTTTCAACCAGAAAGTAAAGACGGCGCATCCTAAAAATGTCTAGATGCCTGTTAACCTACAATAGAAATACCAACAATGTTAAACATATTATATCAAAATACTGGCATATCTTGCATGAACTTGGTTCAGTTATATCTTTATGACCTAGCTTTGGATATATACGAAGTGGCAACTTAAAACATCTACTTTGTTACAAACAACCACCACATGGAAGGTTCCCACTCAAAATAGTGAAGAGGGGTACTTTTAAGTGTGGTAGGTGTGTCTACTGAAAATTTAAATATACAGGAAGATTTTTTACCCATCCTGTAAGTGGATCTAAGTTTCAGATTAATGTTTATGGCAACTGTGACATGAACAATTTGTTTTACTTAGCTTTGTGTAATCATGGTCAAGCATATTAAGGTGGTAAAACCAACCAGAAACTTAAAGAACGTATTGGCAAGCATATTTCAGATATAAATAAACAAGTTGTGACAAATGCATTATACTAACAAACTAGACAAAGGTTTCCATCATGATTTTAAATTTTTAATAATGAATGTTTTAAAAGAACCTCTGTGGGGAGGAAATATTGTACTGAATTTCATGAATACCACTAGATACTACGCTTAAAGGCACACACATCACCAGGACTTAATGGTTGTCTTTCTTTAAAGCCTCTGTTAACAGAGCTACACAAATGAGTTTGATCACATTAGTTAATTGGTTTCATCAAGTTTCTATTACAGCATGTGAATTTTTAATACTATTCATATACCGATTTAGTCTTATTACTTTATCTTGCTTAAAGAAGTCTCGATTTGGTGAAAGTTTTTAACTTGCATGTCTCCTAATGATCCGGCTGCCCATGAGGAACCTTCAGTTGTGTGCAAGATTAAACTCATGGATGCATTAGTAATGAACTGCAGGGTGGCCAGTTATGTGGAAAAAGACTTTTGTTCCTCTGTGGACATGGATCCAGGGTTAGAGTTAGAAGTCCCTTTGTAATCTAGTGAAATATGCAACGTAATTCAGCGACCATAAGGCAGAGGTCGCTGAAGTATACACTCGCTTCCCAAACCTGTCCAATGCTCTAGACTTCCTATTAGGAGAACGGACAGTGGAGATCTGCTCAACCACCTCCTTTTTAGTGGCTGCTGCAACAACCATGGCATCTACAGGGATTCCCTTGTCCAATGTTGTCTATCAGAAGGGACACTCAAAATTTTGTCCGGGCATTTGGGGATCAGTTCCAAAGAGTCTTGTTCCTTACATGCATGCAGGAGACAAGTTATATAAGCTCATCCACAGTTGGATAACCCAATACCTAGATGGTCCAAACCTGAAAGCTTACAAGAACACACATTCCTCCTGGGAAGGGCTTTGGGAAAACAAACCACCTGTCTGGTGAAGGATCTCAAGATGTCTCCAAATGAGACATCCTCAGGGGGAGATCTAGGGGACCCTTTCCTTTCATCAAAATCGGTGTCTTCTATGATGGATTCCTGCGGGGAATCCAAGTGCCCCTTCTTGCACAGTCTCTTGGAACCTCTTCAGTGGGGTGTTCAGGAGAGGTGTCACAAGAAGTTGGGACTTCCCTGGTAGGAACTGCTTAGAAGCATATATGGGCTAGCTGTCCTTGAGGTGTAGGATGAGTAGACTCAGACACAGGATCTAAAGAGGGAACAGGGAATGGATCCAAAGTTGAAATAAAACCCTCTCTACCACTTCAAATGTGGAAGGACCAAGAAAAGCAGAGGACAATCCAACTGGAGCCAAGACTCTCCATGCAGACAATCCAAGGCCCTCGCCGACTCTCCATACAAGGGAAGAGTGCAAGCCAAGCTGTCCACTGTCAAAGCCCAGAGTGGAAGACATGGCTCCAAAAGGTTCAAAGTCAACCTCCTCAGATCCAACCCCAACACTTTGGCTCCAAGAACTATTGTGTTCCAGAGGGATCTGAGCTAAATCAGGGAAGTCACTGGAGTGGTGGATAGAATAATCTTTGGATCTAATGGTTCAACTCTTGGGGATCTCAGATCCAAGGGCTCTGAAATGGTGAGTCGGATCAGAGGAGGAGTGATAACAGGCTGGAAAGAAGTCCAACAAGAGAAACCAGGAACCAAAGAAGAAAAACTGATGAAGGTCCAGGGAGCACACAAGTCCAGTATAAACCACACAGCTAGTAGCAACCACCAAAGATTTATTGAGCAAAAAACAGCAGTCAAGCACTTTCATCTTACATCAAGACTTCATCAGAACTGCAGTCATCAAATAAACCACACAATATAAAGGAACATCCTGTAGTCATGTGGTTAAAATTGACCAATACAAATAATACTTAAAAATTAATTAATTAAAAACTTGAAAATGTAATGACAGTTTGAAACAGTGTGTATAAGTGAAAAAACAGTGCCAAACATGGTACAACAATGTATATACAATAAATTATAAAGATAACTTCTGAATTACCCCTCCATACTTTTCAATTTTAGGATTGGGGTAATGGAACAGCAGTCATTATGCCTGGGGGGAGGGGGGTAAGGGCATCACACATCGAAATCCAGATAAATTCCTTTCTGTTGAGGTGGTGTTCTGTGCTTGCATCCCCTTGCATCCCATTCCATATAGTCCAACACTACAAACTTGAAGTGGTGGTCAGGAAAAGCTGAAATATGCCTATACAAGGTATTGGTGTTCTTCCTTTTCTTGATGTCATTCAAGTGTTCATAAATTCTTTCTTTCAGCTTACGACTAGTCTTTCCAATGCAGAATGCCTTGCAACATTGACAATACTCATGTTTTCAATGAAGGGGAGTACTACAAGCAAATAACTGGGGTCACCATGTGAGTGGCGTGTGCTCCCCTTTTTGCTAACTTGGTGTTACTGAACCGTGTGTTTAGCTAGCTCAACTTATTACTTTAAGATGTCAGTATACCTGCACTTCCTGGATATCTTTATCACATATGGAAAGGCACCATGACCAAGTTAGAGGAGTATGTTTATTACATAAACCAATCAACTGAGTTTTTGAGATTCACTTACAATGTGGGAATGGAAGAAGTAAATTACTTGGATGTAAAGCTTGTGAAAGAGCTGGACAACAAGAGATTTAGATCAAGAATTTACAGGAAAAATTAATTTTACTAATTCCCACCTATATTACACTAGTAACTATCCCGTCCATCAAAAGAGAAGTATAATCAAAGGGCATATGGTTTGGATTGCCTGTATGACATCTAACATAGAGGACCTAGAGCAGGAACTTATTTCTGTGTCCCAACTATTCACTAAGTAGGCTTGCCTGGCGCCCTTGGTTAATAGCATAAGGGAAGAAATCCTAAAAAGGTGGGGTACGAAATATGTCCCCCTGCTTGGTTTCAGTAATAAGCTAGATGGAGAGGCTGCTCTGAATTATTCACACAACACAGGCCTAACAAACATCTAATGAAGGAATTAGGTGAGAATTATACAAGATCCCCAATGCTGATGTATGGCTCTGACACAAAAGAAACAAAAATAATACAGAAATATTGGGATATTTTTTTCTACAATGCCCAATAGACCTGATGTTCTTTTTCAAAACCACCCCCATATGGGTACAAAAGGGGACAAAATATAAAAAAAAAAAAAAAAAAAACTATTTGAAGGAGGTTCTAAAAAACTGAGTGGTGAAAACTTGTATAGGAAAGTGGGTACCTATAAGTGTGGGATGTGTAATCAATGTAAGCACATGGTCCACAAATGAGAACTTCAGTTAACCATGATACAGAACTCTATAACAGCTCAAAATTATTTAATTGTGCTTTTTGCCAGGTCTGTTCTGCTTACTATGTGGAGAAGACAGAGAGGCAGTTAAAAACTAGGGTCTACAAGCACCACTATACTTCTAAATCCATTGAGACAAATGTATTCTATAAACATTTGAAAGAATGTAAAAAAAAAAAAAAAAAAGGTGCGTTTTTATTTTGGGTGTTAGAGCAACTTGAACCGAGCCCCAGGGGTGGAAAATGTGAAACTCTTTTGGAGTATTGGGAATTACTGTGGCAACTGCGTTTGAATGCAGGGACACCCCTGGGGCTTAATGGGCAACTTTCATTAGGTCCAGTGTTAAAAATGAAGGCAGCCCAACTATAACTGAACTCGTGAATATGGAATATTATATTAGAAGTTTTGTTCAAAAAGTGCAAATGATTTTTAAACAAGTATAAGTGAATTATACAGAACTTGTGTGTAAAATGAATTTTAACTGTGATTTTAGTTTGTATGATTTTATACAAATAGGTTTATTTTGCACAAGATGCATGAAGTTTGAACTGTATCTAGGCAGGAAATTACATTAATTATTCAATGACTGGTTTTAAATTTGATATTGGTTGGTATAAATTAAAATAAAAAAAGAACAGTTTTATTCTGATTGTCGCTTGTCTAGTCAGGATGTAATAGAGGAGTCTTTGTGGGTTCTGTTCAAGCAGCTTTATTATGTACAAATATCACAACTGAAGCTTAATAACTTGGGTAACTTGTATACAAACTAGCTACATTCATTCTTACAGGCTCACTCTCTGGCTGCACTTTCAAAATAGCACTGAGTACAGCATGTGCCTGCTATTTATATATGCATGTTCAGTCCTTGATATGCTTCTTAAAGACACTTCACACATGCAGTTACACATCCTCCCTCTTTGAGGAATAGATCATGCAATCCTGAGAATATCAGTTGACATGCAAACAATACAAATAGCTCTTTGTCATGCAATTATACAGAACTAGGTACATATATACAGTCATGTCCAGGTCACTGTGTATTTCACACTAGGTCTGGAAGTATGACCAAATTGTGTGACATAAAACTGAGAATTAGACTTGGCAACTGGAACTGTCTCTCCTGAATGTTCAGCCTTAGGAATATCAGGATCATCATCAGGAATGGAAGTAGAAGATAAGAAGTTCTAGAACAGGAACATTGTCTGGATTGCTCTGAGATGTAGTGTCTGTATCACAAGAACAATGCTGCGATAATGATTCTGGCACAGGAAGATGACGTCTGCAATTTATCCTGTACTCCACGCCCTCAGATTCTACGAAATAGGATCTCTGTTCTGTACGTACACCTATTACTTGACAAATCCAGTCAAAACCTTTCACCATTTGTATCTTCACTGTCTGTCGTCCTTTCAATGGACGAAGAAATCTGCTTGATTTATCATAATTGGACTTCTGAATAGAATGCTTCCTGAATAATTTAGGCTCTGATGATTCTGTTGTTTTTAGCTTTAGGCCTCAATAAACTGGAAGTAATGGGCAATGTTGTTTTGGTTTGCCTGGATAGAAGTCTCTGTGCAGGCAAGCCAAGTATAACATGTACAAAGTACCACTGTCAGAAATAACTGCTTGGACTACCATGGACTGAGAAATGATGTTTCAACATGGTAATAACAGTAGTGGATGCTAGATTATGTAGTATATCAATCGCAAGCCAGTTTGAATAAGAGTCTACCAATACTAAGTAATGCTGATTGTGCCACTCGAATATGTCAGTGGCTACTGTTGACCCTGGTAGTCCAGGAACTTGACTTAACTGAAGTGGTTCTCTTTGCAAATGTGGTTTAGTACTATTGGAAACTGAACAAGAAGAAAGTACTTTATCAATGTCTTTCACTAGTGAAGGCCAAAATACTAGTTCTCTTGCCTTTGTTTTGGTAGATTCAGAACCTCTGTGACCACGATGTAAAATCTGGATACATTCATGTTGTAAGGAAGCAGGAAAAACAATTTTAGGACCTTTGAAAATAATGCCATCTTCCATTAACATCTTATCTATGTAAGGAAAATAAGTTTGCACTTCAGGTGGTACACTAGATTGCTTTGATGGCCATCCAACATTAATGTAGTGGTTCAGCTTTTGCAAAATTGGAATAGTCTTTGTATTATCTCTCAGCTCATCAAGTCTCGTGGTAGAAAAATTACACACTGCCATTACGTCAAACTCAAAATTCTCTGCGTCAAGCTGTTCTGTTGTATTTATGGGCGATCTGGATAAGGTCAGCCAGATAAATAAGTTTTCCTTTTGTAGAGACCATTTTGAAGTTGTACTTTCGCAATCTGATCATTCTTTGTAATCTCACTGGAGCTGAATGCATAGGCTTTTTTAGAATAGTAACTAGAGGTTGGTGATCAGTTTCAAGCTGAATAGCTCGACCATAGATATAATCATGAAACTTTGGACATGCAAATACTATTGCCAAAAGTTCTTTCTCAATTTGAGCATACTTCATTCTCAGTTTGGGTAAGTGTTCTAGATGCATAGGCTACTGGTCTGCCTTCCTGAAGAATAAGTGCACCAAGACCAAATTTTGAAACATCACAGGAAAGAGTGACTGGTTTATTCACATCACAGTATCTTAATGTAGGTGGGGTGGAAATTTTCTGCTTAAGGTCTTCAAATGCCTTCTGGTGCTGTTCCACAAAGACCAAGTAACATTTTTGCATGTTAGCTCTCTTAAATATGCTGTCAACTCACTGAAGTCTGGTAAAACTTGCCTAAATAGCTGGCCATGCCAAGGAAATGATGTAGAGCTTGAATATTATCAGGTGTTGACATCTAAAGAACAGCTGCTTCCTTAGACAGGTCTGATCTTAAGCCAGTGCTGGTAAATAAATGACCTACATATGTAACTTCTGGTAGTCTGAATTTGCACTTTAGAGGTTTGAGCTTTAAGTTCACCTCACGCGCTCTGTTTAGAACTTTCTTAAGATTTCTATCATGCTCTGGTTCACCATTGCCTCCAACCAATAAATCATCTACTATTATGGCACAAGGATAACCTGAAAAAATTAGCTCCATTGCATGCTGGAAGACTTCTGTTGCAGACTTTATTCCTAACGGCATCCTCAGAAATCTACATCTGCCAAATGGGGTACCAAAAGTGGTCAGTAATAAGGATTTGCGATCAAGCATCACCTGCCAAAAATTAACGTTTTGCATCCAAGACAGAAAAAAACAGTGGCATTCAGTATTAGGGCTACGACCTATTCGACTGTTAGATTGGATGATGTGGTCTCTAATGCTTTGTTCAAATCTCTTTGGTCAATACATATTCTGATTTTATCTGAGCCTTTCTTGTGGGCTGCCACCATGGACAACATGACACCCATTCAGTTGGTTCTGTAACAGGACAAATTACACCTTGCTGCACCATTTTATCCAACTGAGCTTTGACTTTATCCTGCATAGCTGTTGGAATTTTTCTTGCTGGTCTGACCTCTGGGTCTAACTTTATAGAATACACAAGTAGAAGTTTGCCCAACTTGTCATCGAAAAATATCAGCATACTCTGAGAAAATGGCTTCAGAAAGTTTGGAACTAGGATATGTGCTTATATGATGAATTTCTTTGGTAAAAGAAAGCATATTCATTCTCAAAGTGTCTCTGAGAGCCAACAATGACTGCACAGATATTTGAACAAGCTAGAACAGTTCCTAGCTAAACAACATGAAAGCACTGCTGAGCCTTTGGTTTGAATTTCTTCACCTCCATAAGCAACAAATTTTGCACTACTAGACACACTGAGTTGTTCATTAATTCTCACCTTAGCAAATGTGTCTGCTGATATAACATTACACTTTGAACCCTTGAGCTTGGTGGATTTACCATTGATCTGGACAGTACAAAATACTTTGTTCTTTGCCAACAAATTCACTGCATCAGCCCTTTCACCAAGTATTGATACACCATCTACATAGAAAGTAGAATTGCAGTTCTCTATATGATCAATTTGCTTTTTTGAGTGACCCTTCTTTATAACAGTGTGAAGGTTACTTAATTTGAAAAACTTTTGAAAATGGTTCCATCTTTTACATTTGTGGCATTGCTGACAAAATGCTAAGCATTTTTCTCTCTCAGACTCATGATTGGCACAATTGTTACAGTTAACTATAAAGCTGGATTTGGGTTTTGCTGACTCACTTGTACTGCACATGTTCCTTTCCTAGAACTGACTGGAAAACTATGTGGTTTTCCTGGTGAACCAGCATGGGCTGTGGCTACCATGTGCTTAGGCCTGCTTCTGTTTGTCATGTATAGCATGCTCTCTACACTTGCTCTGGAGCCTGCTGAAACCATACTCTTGTCACTTGCAAGAAAACTTGTGTGCCTTTCTGTAGCTTCATGGATTTGACAAATCTCAATGTTAAATCACTGTTACAAACAAAATCTCTCTCACAGCAGCACTCAATGCCACACACACATCTATCCTTTATTAACTCATCTTTTAAGTCACCAAATTGACAAATTTTAGCTTTGTTTCTCAGGTCAGTAATATAAGCTGCAAAAGTTTCCCCTGGTTTATGATCCCTTGTGTAAAACAAATGCCTCTCTAATGTAATATTTGTCTGGTGATTGCACATTTCCCCGAATTTGTGCTTCAAATATCTTCCCTTGACTCAGCCTGTACAGCAATATGACAACTTTCACCTTCTCCTGCATATACTGCTTGTGCATACACAAATGAATGCTCTCTTTCAATGGCCTATGACCCAGCTAGGTTTAGCAAAATGAATGCCATGGTGCATGCATCTTTGTCTGAATAAGCTGCTTGTATAAAAATATTGTACTCTTGCTCAAATTTTCTCCACAATATTCTGATCAAATACAAGTGATGAGGGCTTTTGAAAGCCATCTGTCATATTAACACATACCAGTGAAGGGTTTTGGAAATATGTGTACACACACACACACATATTCCAGAAATTTTTGCCAGTTTGTGTAACTTTGCCCAATGGCGCAAAAAGCCTCTGAATAACTGAACTTTGAGAAATAAGCCTCTCTAGCATTGTAACACTCTCTAAATTACTGTACTGCAAGAAATCACCTCTTATCAGTGTAAGAAACATTTCAAATAACTGCACTGTGTGAGTGAAATGGGCAGAAGAAGCTCAGAGTAAGAAACATTTTGAAATAATTGCAATTTGCGAATAAATAGTACAAGGCACACTGAACCTTCCCCAAAATGGTGGTACTTTGCTAAATAATTCTTTGCAGTGCAAGAAACTCTGTAATGGCGGCACTTTGCAAACAGACACACCCAGCACTAGAAACTTTTCAAAATGGCTGTACTTTCACAGTGCATCACAAAATAGTTGCACTTTGCCCACAAATAAACTCCTTGGAATACATGTGCAGTAATAAGCACACACTGTAAGCACCTTTACACACTTTGAGATACTTCAAATAACTACTAAAACAAACCTCCTGCACAAGAGCAATTGCACGGCTGTGACCAAAAATTCCAAAAGCACATCAAGTGAGCCAGCAAACTGTTGCCTGAAAAAATATATTTATTGTTAAGAAATCATAAAAACAACAAAAAAACAGACCGGTTTCGGTTGGACAAAAACACAGCCTTCCTCAGTGTAAATTAGAATGATCAAATGTTGCTGTTTAAATACATACATCTGAGAGTTCATTGGTTCAAACTAGAATTGTTCATTTAGACCAGGTGGAAATAATCCACCCAATTTAACAATCCACTTCTTTTCTTTTGAATTTAAAATACAGTGCCAACCTGTTTTATTGAGTTTGTTACCTTTTATAACATCAATTACCATAAAAGAAAATCTTGCAGTTTTGTGTACCAGATGGTGTTTATATAAAGCATTGTTGACTTTTTTGTTTTTAATGTTACTTACATGTTCAGACATCCTGAGTCTCAGAGGACATGAAGGTTGTCCAATGTAAAAAGATCCACAAGTGCAGGTGGCCAAATAAACCAACCAATCACTACTGCAGTTGGCAAAGAAGTTGACATCATACACTATGGCAGAATTCTGACTGGTGAATTGTTTGGACTTACTTACTCTGTCACAATTGGTGCAGTGACCGTATGGAAAACAACCAGTCAGAGGTTCTCCTGTCAAAGTGGTCTGTAATGGCTGCGACTGACTACAGTCATGAGAATGTTTGTAATGATTAAAGCAGCAGCCAAGGTTTTTCCCTTTGCGACATGAAAAAAGACATCTGTCTGGTATGATACTTGCCAATTCATGATCACATTGTAGTATGTTCCAGTGTCTGTGTATACTATGAATTAAAGTAGCCAAATTCCTGGCATAGGTAGTTACAAACCTGATGGGTTGTGATTCAGTGATGTGCTCTTTGTAACATAACAAATCATCCCTATTGAATGTATTCACCAAATTGCTGGCTTGCAGAACATGCCCCATCCTATAACCCCTGGATCTAAACCTGTTTGTAAGATCCTTTCTCTGTTCCTGAAAAGAAGACTCGTCGGAACAGATACGCTTCATTCTGATAAATTGGGATTTAGAAATGTTCCTGGCAATGTGTGGTGGGTGAAAGCTGGAAGCATGGAGAATGGTGTTGTATTCAGGGTACTTCCTAAGTACCTCAGTACTTAATGTATGATCTGGTAACCTGTTGATCAATACGTCCAAAAAGGTAATAGTACTGGCATCATAATGTACTGTAAACTGGAGGCCCCATTTGTTGTCATTCAGATACATTAGAAAATCAGATAATTGATGGACATCTCCCCTCCATACCATCCAGCAGTCATCCAAATAACGTCTCCAAAGATCAATGTATTCAAGAAAAATATTGTTATGGCTATTATAAATGATGTGCTTTTCAACAAAGGCCATAAAAAGATCAGCATAGATCGGGGCAAATGCTGCTCCTATCGCTGTCCCTTTTGTTTTCCAATAGCAAATGTCCTGATAAAAGAAGACGTTATTGGTGAGGACATGTTCTGCAAGACCCACCAAAATTGATTGAAATCAGGCTGGTATAAGCTATCCACCTCCAGCCAATAGGCCAGAGCCTCCAAACCTGCTTGATGGGGAATGTTGGTATATAGAGCACTTACATCAAGTGTGCACATTAACCAGCCTGGTTCTGAGTATCCAAAATGATTTGTAAGAAATTGGTGGTATCCTGCAACCGTGATCGTACTAAAGATAACAAAGGCTTGAGATGTTTGGTAAGATATAATGACAACGGTTCAGTAATGTAACCCTTACCTGATACAATGGGTCTGCCCGGTGGATTTACTGGGTCCTTGTGTATCTTAGGTAAAAAGTAAATGTATTAATTGGCTGAGTCTTGGATCATGAGCTGGTGCATCATATCGGTGGCAATGATGCCTTCATCTCTGGCATTGGACAAAAAGTCATCAGTCTGTTTTTTTAACCTAAATGTGGGATTAATCGCCATTTCAGAATAATATCTATTGTCAGAAAGTTGTCTTTTGGCCTCCTTATCATAATTGGACCAATTTAAGACAACTACTGCCCCACCTTTGTCAGCTGAAATGATAACTATGTTCCTGTTGTTCTGTAGTTCATTGATTGCTTGTTTCTCAGCCAATGTGATGTTATTAGATTTATAGCGTATATCAGAACCAGAAAAATGTAGATCTTTGAGTATGCTGTTCTGGAATTGATGTACAAGAGGATGCATGGAAGGTAGAAAATGTGATTTATGGTAGATACATTTATCTTGACTGTAATTACTATCCATATCACCAAAATGCAACTTCAGATTCAAGATTCTACAAAAGGACATGACATCCTGTGCTAATACATCCTCAGATACCATAAAGCCCAGTATAAATGTAAGACCTTTATTAAGAACAGACAAATGTATAGGTGACAAAACAAAGTCTAAGTTTAAAACATTCACATTTGTATTCACATTTACTTTTGCATTGCTAGTTTCAATAAGCTTTGTATGCTGTTGACTTTTCTTATGTTTTCTCCCCCCTCGCTGGTATCTAGGCCTAAAGGGATAGATGCTGGTGTTCTTTTGGGGGATGGTGAACCTGATACAGCCTGTAAATCACTGTCAGTACAGGATGAGAGGTCATCAGTAGATGAGCCAACATCCGGGGTACGATTCCTAAGTATGGACCTAGGTCTTTTCCTTTTGGGGGTTCTTGTTGGATGTGGTGTGAATCTCACATGTTTATTGGTATTACTGAAGGGATTGGCACTTTGGTAATCTAATTGATCTCTCTTAAATTTCTTGATTTTTCTCATCTTGAGTTGTTCCTCTAAATTGTTTAGATCTGTTGCCACTTTAGTCAACTGTTTGTTGAAGAAAGCTTCCCCTTCAAATGGTTGTACATCACCAACTAGTTTCATGAATGCACTGATTTCACGGTCGATCACTCGATCATGAAACTTTGCTAAAGCTTCAACAAAAGACATGGTAGTCTGTTGCTGTATGGCTGCCCATTGATTATTAAGCTCCTCATCAGCTTCACCCACATGGGGTTGTATTCTTACTCTGAGTCCCCTTGGTGTTATATTTTTGGCTATATAAGCCTTAAACAATTTAGAGTGCCAAACATTGGATCTCAAAGATCTAAGGTGTTTGTGTAGCTGGTCAAAAGCTATTCCACAAATGGACTCAGGGCCCAAAGGGTCACCAGTATTGACATTGGGTGTACAAGAGCCCAGACCAAAGGCTCCAAGGTCTTCCCTGTCTGCTGATAGACCAGAAACCAAACTGAGGAGATCCATCCCAGTATCAGTGAAATTGTTGGAATCTAGTACCAATTGGAAATATATGAATTTTATATTCTTTGATTGCTGGTTCAGAAAGACTGACAATAATAGCCTCAGTCCAAAGTTGGAAATGTTACGTCAATAGAAAAGAACCATAGTGGGTCAATATATAAAGATAAGAGACAATAATAGCCAGGAAAAGATGGTTGATAACCAACTGGTAGTTTAATATACACAAGGCTATGTCCCTTAAGGAAATCCAAAATGAAAATAGCTGTGTTATATAATACAATTCCTAAGCCATTTGTTAGATAAGCCAAATATGATCAAAAGCCTGGCTCAAAACATGTGACCAGCAATAAAGAGGACCTAAGTACAATAGATTTTAGGAAAAAAAAATATAATCAATAGCAAAGAGGGCCACAATTAAAAACCTGAAATAGTTCAAATGACCCTATGAATATCAGTGCAGTCTAAGAAACCAGTATAGTGAGTATGAACTTGGAAAATCTGACAACCTAATGATTAAAGTCCCAAAAGAAGATGAAAAAAAAAACAAAATTCTTAGAAATCATTATAGTCCACAATGGCTGCTTGTATTTGTATCAAATGTTCACACGTATATAGTGAATTATCTAAACAAATATAAAAAATGGGATATCCGATGTCAATATGTACAACAGGTGGGTTATACTAAGCTGAACCTAATATGGTATGGTTGAACTACTGGGACATGAAAGTACAAAAATCGAATTGAAAAAGTAGAGCCACATTAGAAATACTGATACGGCCCTGTTCCATCTAATCAAACCAGTAAGTGTGTAAAACAATATTTATGAATTGGTCCCCAACCCTATGGTAATATGGTGTAACTAACTAATGCATAAAATAAGTTCCAATATTTGCTAGTATCTTGTCAATACAGACAATATATTTATGAGCATGAAAGAATGTTGATAGCCAAGAACATATTACTTATATGCATTACTGCATATTAACCATATAAATGGATCAAAGAAAATATATGCAGTAGAATCAATACAATAAATCAAAATTGTAAATGAGGAACACCACAAATAAATGCAGTACCTTACAACCAGACAAGAAGTGCATGTATGATGATGTCCCACCTGTGTAGGACTCAATACTGAAGTACAAAAAAATCACGAATAATCCTGCATAGTTCTTGCATAGTCCAATATCAAAATGATGAATCAAAATTGAAAAACGACAGCAAGGACTGATCGTATCCAATGTTGTAATTTCCCAGTCCCACCAGAAAGTAATGCGACCTGATATTGTCCAAGATTGAACCTGCAGACTGCTGAAAAATGTGTATTTTTGGCACCAAAAATGGCCAGATAGTTAATGTTGGCTGCCGGTTGGTAATGAACCAGCACAAACTGTTTCCCACAATGTGCGGCTTGCAATACACGCCAGAAGTCCGACAAGTATAGTGAAAAAAGAAAATTAAACAGTATCTGGTTTCCCATTTAAATGGCGCTTGTAAACAGTCAGCCAGTATGTGGGGAGGAGTGCAACTTCTAAAACAAACCTCCTGCTGGCTGCCGGTTGGTAACAAACCAACAAACTGTTTCCCACAATGTGCGACTTGCAATACACACCAAAAAGTCCAAAAGACCAATAAGTATGGTGAAAAATAAACAGTACCTTGATTAACTTTAGTCACAGATGTTCCTGTGTGGATGGCGCTTGTAAAAATCAGCCCGTATGAGCCATGCCGACTGAATAAATCCAGAAATAATGTTTTTTTGGTAAAAAAAAAATAAAGCTAATCAAAATACTTGTTTATAACAAAAAGGAATTAAACAATGCCTTCGTGACCTTGTATATACATACAGCAACATGCAATGCCGCTGAAAAGCGACTGGTACGTTTAGACTGCTACATGCAAGAAAATTGTTGTAGTCCAAAGGGATAATTCCAGCACAATGATGGTAAGATCTGTCCAACAATCCAGGTTAGGTCCAAAAAAATAATTCCACCAAGATGAAGCAAGCGAACCAACAGAAAAAAATATAATAAAGATAAATAAATGACTGCAGAAACAATCTTGCAGTCCGTATCAGGTTCACAGGCCCCCAAGCAGGATGTGGGAAGGAGTGTAACTACCAAAACAAACCTCCTGCACGAGAGCAATTGCACAGCTCTGACCAGAAATTCCAAAAGCACATCAAGTGAGCCAGCAAACTGTTGCCTGAAAAAATATATTTATTGTTAAGAAATCATAAAAACAACAAAACCAGACCGGTTTCAGCTGGACAAAAACACAGCCTTTCTCAGTGTAAATTAGAATGATCAAATGTTGCTGTTTAAATACATACATCTGAGAGTTCATTGGTTCAAACTAGAATTGTTCATTTAGACCAGGTGGAAATAATCCACCCAATTTAACAATCCACTTATTTTCTTTTGAATTTAAAATAGAGTGCCAACCTGTTTTATTTAGTTTGTTACCTTTTATAACATCAATTACCATAAAAGAAAATCTTGCAGTTTTGTGTACCAGATGGTGTTTGTATAAAGCATTGTTGACGTTTTTGTTTTTAATGTTACTTACATGTTCAGATATCCTGAGTCTCAGAGGACGTGAAGTTTGTCCAATGTAAAAAGATCCGCAAGTGGCCAAATAAACCAACCAATCACTACTGCAGTTGGCAAAGAAGTTGACATCATACACTATGGCAGAATTCCGACTGGTGAATTGTTTGGACTTATTTACTCTGTCACAGTTGGTGCAGTGACTGCATGGAAAACAACCAGTCAGAGGTTCTCCTGTCAAAGTGGTCTTTAATGGCTGCGACTGACTACAGTCATGAGAATGTTTGTAATGATTAAAGCAGCAGCCAAGGTTTTTCCCTTTGCGAAATGAAAAAAGACATCTGTCTGGTATGATACTTGCCAATTCATGATCACATTGTAGTATGTTCCAGTGTCTATGTATACTATGAATTAAAATATCCAAATTCCTGGCATAGGTAGTTACAAACCTGATGGGTTGTGATTCAGTGATGTTGTGCTCTTTGTAACATAACAAATCATCCCTATTGAATATATTCACCAAATTTCTGGCTTGCAGAACATGCCCCATCCTATAACCCCTGGATCTAAACCTGTTTGTAAGATCCTTTCTCTGTTCCTGAAAAGAAGACTCGTTGGAACAGATACACTTCATTCTGATAAATTAGATACTTCAAATAACTCTAATTGTGTCCTTGATACAATACAAAGTCGTAGTTATGCCAAAACACAACACTTTGCCAAAAAACATGCAGTTACCTTGCTTTATTTATGCTTATTGTGCCCTTTTTATCCTTATTTGTTTTGCTCATTTAATCTGTTTTCATGCCCACTGCACTTTTCTTGTACTCATTTTACTCTAAACATGCTCATTTTGCTTTAAACATACTTGTTTTGCTTTTCTGATAATCATTTCATCAAATATCTTATTCTTAAACATTCTGTTTAAATAAACCTTTTGTGCCTTGTGCTTGTTTAATAATGTGATTTGTGCCCTTGTAATGCTCAATTTTATCTTTTTTATAAAAGTTTTCATTACCTTTGGTTCTTTTCTGGCTCTTTTTCATGCTCATTTCTCTTAGTTTATCTTCACTGTTATCTCTGCACCTTGTGGCTCGATATCTCTGAAATCCCAGTTCTAACACCATGTCGATCATCTAATCAGGATGCAATAGTCGAGTCTTTGTGGGTTCTGTTCAGGCAGCTTTATTATATGCAGACACATCACAATTGAAGCTTAACAACTTTAACTTGGGTAACTTGTATGCAAACTATCTACATTCATTCTTACAAGCTCGCTCACAGGCTGCACTTTAAAATGGCACTGAGTATAGCATGTGCCTGCTATTTATATATGCACGTTCAGTCCCTGATAGGCTTTTTAAAGACACACACACACAGTTCTACACTGATGAAGTCTTCTAGTAAGACAAAAGTGCTCACTCTAACAAGTAATACACTTCTAAGAAAGAATGAGTTTTTCTGCTGTTACCATTTTTTTCTGTGGAGCATTTTATTTTATTTTGAGCCATTTACCAAGGTTTCATCTTGGTTATTAGGTTTTCACCTTGGTTCTAGTGTAATTTTGGATTTAAGTACCAGTAGCAAGACAGAAACTGGAAGGAGGCCTTTCAAAACAAGCTTGTTCCTCCTATCACTAACTGTCCCAGCATTAAATGCTGCACAAATGCAGCACGAGGTGTCCAAGTATGTGGGCCTAGACAACAGATGTATTGCATATGTTTATCAGAGGTGGGGATCTTATGCCCACAGGAAGTGTACTTTTTAAATCCAGTAGGCTTTTCAACCATACTGTGAAGCAACAAGGAATAAAAAAAAAAAAAACGAGAGAGAGAGAGAAGGAAACTTTTTTTTAAAATAGTTGTAACAGACAGAAAAGATATATCCCAACAATGGTTGTTGTTGTTTGTCTTTCAGCTTTTCCCGGTTAGGGGTCGCCACAGCAGAACTCCGGTCCGCTAATGATTGGCAGTAGATTTTCACGACCGCCGAGGTGCCAGCTCGATGTTCAACCTTCAGTGAAGGCACACCCATTTATGATATTCCAACAATGGTATTACTAGAAAATACCTCAAAGCATGGGAAGAAAGGTTACCAACAATGGTAATGAAAATACAATATATGCAGAGCAGGAATGAGGTTTAAGAGGCAGGATCTGAATGAGCCATGTATTGCTTAACTGACAATGACTGGATGGCTTATAAGTGAAGTATAATGTTTACAACTACAGTTGTTTCAATGGTGTCTGATGTAAACTGTTTGCAGTGAAAGTGATATCATTTTGTATGTTTTTCATTTATATAAATGCTACTGCCTTTGTCATATGTGTAAATTTAACAAAAAAAAAAAAATAGTAAAGAAGATTACCAAAACAAAAAAATCTTAGTTTTTGTAGCTAGAAGGTTTATGAGATACTATTAATAAGGAAAACATATCTAAATGGAAGAAATATAAGTTTTTGCACTCACTAAACCCATGGGCTAGAGATCCCAATCCTGTCTGAACCTGAAGAGCAGCAAATGAGATCTGAGGTAACACAGTGGTCAGGGGGATTATTGATAAGGGAGGAGCTCAAGAGTCAGATCCCAGAATCTACAGAAGGTTGCCAAGTTGGATCCAAACCCATTCGTTAAGGAAGAAATGAAAATGACATCATCAGATCAGCTTTTTTTTTTTTTTTAAATGTCTAGTTCCAGCTTTTATCTTAAATACATGGGTCCCTATCAGGTCAGCAAAAAAATCAGTTCAGCAACCAGCGTTTTCAATGCATTTGCATTGAACATGCCATTCGAACTGTTCATACTGAGATTGCGGTACAGTGAGGATCAGGAAATTTACCTAAATCCCCACTGTAGTGCAATCTCTGAGTTGGTATATATAATTAGCAGGGGGTGTGGGGGTACATCCCCCCACAAGCAGAAGTTGATGAATAACATTTCTGATGAAATGCCATTCACTGAAGTTATATAGACCCTAAATACACACACTGGTTCTGATGAAATGCCATTCACTGAAGTGATATAGACCCTAAATACACACACTGGCAGGTTGTGCTTTTATACAGCTGTTTCTTGTCCCATCCATTTGAGACTATATCATATCTTGCAAAACTTTTTGATTTATTGAAAGCCCCCCAGTCAAAAAACAAACACCCCAATACCCCCTTAAAACCTATTAATTTAGTACTAACACACAAAACTATGCACATCTTCAAATACTGAAGTTTTTCCCCTCCTAATAGGAGCAAATGTCCAAAACTAACAGTCACATTCAGACTTGAGTTAATCTAAAAGAAAGTCTATCCATACTAAGATGCATGGTGCAGCCTGTGCTTCTACTGAGTGCTGTCTGGTTTTGTCTTATCTTTATCTCCTGGACAATTTCTCTTTACAAGATTGTCTCCATGGAGACAAGAAACAAATTGCTACTAAAATATACATTTATTTACTAGAAAAAAGCCTTATAATATTCAATCTTCTTTTTCATTTACTTGCTTGCTCTTAAAATGCGTTACTAGATCAAGGTAATGGCCTTAATCCAGTCATTCCCCCATGCAAGAATGAGAAAAAAAGCACATTTTTTCTTTTGTCAAGTTCTTTTAACCAGCCTTTTTTTTTACAACACAATGGCTACATTTCTTAAAACTGAAGAAGAAAGAGAAAAGGTTAAAAAAAAAAAAAAAACGAGATCACCCATTTACAATAGTTTCCCCATTATACTTAAAATTAGCTAAGAAAACTTTATTTTATAGCATGCAAAAAAACACACTATAAAAATAGTACTTCTAAGAAAAAATTTTGTTTTACTTGCAGTTAACTCGCTCCCTTTTCTTCCCTACCTCCAAGTACTTTTCTGAACATTAATGACATGATGTAGGGCATATACTTTAGTGTCTCCCACAAGTCCAAAAAAAAGTCCAATATTTCCAATTTTTCTTGTTCTGTCATATTTCACAAATAAAATTATTGCTTTGTAATCCAACATTTGTCAATTTCCAAGTTACCGGTTTTATTCCTGTTCATCTCAATCTCCCAAATCCTGTCTCTGCTTCATTTCCAACGTACTCTCGATTCTTCTAGTCAACTCTTGTGCTCCCTTCCTTCCTCTCCAGCATTTTCTCTTCAACATTGGAAAAGGTTTCACTGGCACAGTCTCCATGTGGTCTTTATTACTGGAACAAGCAACAGAATCTCTTGTTTCACAGCTCACTTTTTGATGGACAAGCTTTTATTTCCTCCTTAGCATGTACTTCATCAAAAAATGATTTTGTCTCTCCAGGGAAGAATATTTTGAAGATAGCTGGATACAGTAGTTTGAACCTCATGCCTGCTTTTTCACATTCTCTGAATAGTGGACTAACTTTACCCCTCTTCTACCTGATGTACAATGAGTAATCATTCTCCATAAGCACACTGCTGTCTCCCATTTTTAGTACTTTGCCCTTTTGCTGGGTAGGACTGCATCTTTTCTAATAAGGTTTAGGTTAATTTTTCATAACCAGGTTTGGAGCATAAACACCGTATGCCTTTTCAATTCCTACTGTGGGATACCAGTCCAGTTGCTTATTTGTGCTGCTATCAAATTAATAATCTGTTTCTTCCAGCTTTTCTGGTACAGCTAAAAATCTGTTTTTTTCCCTATGTGCTCTGTCCTCTAATTCTATTTTTTTTTTAAATATCTTCTTGAGCAGTCTCATATTCAGCCAGCCTTTTCTTCATTTCAACCCCTGATTTTTGCAGTTTTATCACCTCATCTGAATATCTGTTTAAAGCTTCTTCCATTTTTTTGCAGCTTTTTTTTGTTTTGAGTTGATATACTCCATCAGTGTTTTGTTTATTTTAACTAGATTTGTGTGCTGTTGTCTTATGCTTTCCTCTAGGTTACTGGAAATCATGTCTGCAGCTTGCACTGCAGTTTGCTGAACAGCTGCAGTACTTTTCCCAGTCAGTGTTTATTCTTCACCTTTTGTAACTGATTTTCCTTCAGGTCCTCTGTATTTCTTTTTTCCTGGCATCCAGGCAGTGCATACTAGTCAGTTAGTGAAATTTAACCAGGAACAAAAAGTCCACTGGCCTTCTCTGCTAAGAAGTTTCTGTTTTTACACTGGGAGAGCCAGTATTAAGCGGTTACTCAATGTGCAGCCATCTTGAAAGTCTGTATTTAAAGTATTGAATATTGCAGAAGAGATATATGAACTGCAAGTGGGAACTTTAGAAAAGGGTAGGAGTAAATTACATTTTAAAATGGAAATTGAGTGCACAATACATGCAGAATAATATTTTGGAAGAGTGAGACTTACGGAAGGCAGGACTTGAGCAATGTAGTATTGGATTGATGATAGCTATACAAAAAAACATACATGATGTATGCTTGTAACTAGGAACATGTTAATGTGGTTTGTATTCTTTTATATAAAATGTGTCTGTCTATATATTGATAATTCAACAAAGTTGCTAAAAAAAACTTCCTCCCTGTAAGACTGCCTACAAATGTTGGTCAAAAATAATCAGAGTAAGTAGCAGGCCTTATCCTACAGCCACAGTGTCAGTGGTACAACAGGTAGCGACTCACTTTCGCACACAAGGCTGTGGGTTACATCCTCATGTCAGAAAGATCTATAGCTGACACTATGGAAAATGTATGGATGAATCAAGGATAAGGCCTAAAGTTCTGAAACCCTCCTGGATAAAGACACTGACACTAACAGAACAGTTTTTAAGATAAGAATTTTAGATCTGTAGATACAACAGACTCAAATGAAGGTCTAGACAAGACTTCTAGAACAAAATTTAAATCCCACTGAGGAGCAGATCCTTAATGGGGGGAGGGGGTCTGAAATGGAATGTCCCTTTAAGGAATGCCTTACTTAACTTGTAAGACACCAAAGAATAGTCTTGAAACTACCCGTGGAGTGAATAAATGGCTGCCAGCTGTACCATAGTAGAGGAATTACACATAGCTGAAAATAAGGAAGGCAAGAAACATAACACTAGTAGCGATGCTGAAAATGGCTCATTGTTCTGAGCTTCCACTCAAGACAAATCTTTACCATTTGCTAAGGTACAACTTACGAGCAGACAAGGTCTGTGAGGCTGAAAAAAATATGTACTACATCAGGGAAAAGGGAAGTCTTTCCTTGCCATCAGTGGAACTGGAGAAACCAAGTAGTTAGTTTCAATTTTGCCTAGTCCAGATGGGTAGGAAAGCAGATCTGGTATGGAATCTAACAGCAGAGGGGCTCCTTCAGGTAAAACTTTTGTAGGGGAGACAATCTCTCGCTGGTCCAGAATAGGCCAATGATGATCACTGTTGCCTTGACCTGAATGGCTTTGTGTATGAATTTGAATAAGCATGAAGTAACCTGGGAGGTCAATAACTAGACAAAGCGTCCCTGGGGTTCTGTCCCTGTTGAGGGAGAATGACGAAGTACTGGCTACACTTGGTGTTCTGTGCGGTCTCAAACGGATCACAGCATGGTTCACCCCAGCAATGAAAATAACAAGAGGGGGAGATGCTTGCTTAACCTGTCAAAATCATCACTGTCCCTTCCAGAAATATGTGATCTGATGTTATCAATGTTCATTCATTCATGACAGATGAGGTTTCGGTTCCATCCTTGGAACCAACATGGCTGATATAACAAGCTCGTGCCAGGCAGAAACTCTTGAGCTAAGGTTATCCATAGTGCCCCTTTCCTCATCTCTTCAGATCTCATTTGCCACGTAGAGATTCAAGGCACGTCAGGCCTGCTCTCAAGCTTAGTGTTACATTTTTCACAAAATCTTTCACATTTTTTTACTTCTATTCTCCTAAAATCTCTTTAATGATTAGTCTTTATATATATATATATATATATATATATATATATATATATGTGTATGTATGTATAGAGAGAGAGCCCTTTTACTGTGTCAGTGATTTTCCTTCTCCTAATTACCTTGTTGGTACTTCTTCGTATCATTGTTGGTACAGGCCCTCCATCGTTGGTTGGGTATATCGTTATTACCATTGTTGGTATTATTTAAAAAAAAAAAACCTTTTCCTTAGAGAGAGAGAGTGTGTGTGTATCTTGATCACTTGACAGAATTTCTTATTATTGTTCTTATTGTATTTGTTGACAATGGTGGACAAAAAAAGGTACCACTGGCTTTAAACAGTGTGACAAATGTGGCAGGAAGATGCCAAATTCCGATGGGCATCTCTCCTGTGTATACTGTTTAGGAGTATCAAACTTGTAAGTTCAACCTCTGTGCAAGTTATGTATGGGCTTTAGTGCCTGAACCATAGCAGAGCATAAAAATAATAAAAGGGCCTGCTAAAAGCCCTTTTCTCGGAGGCTTTATCTGAGGCAGAGGTATCAACCCCTCCTAAGAAAGAGGCAAAGAGGAGGAGTCATTTGGTCCCAATGTCTCCTCAGTCACAGGAACTGAAAACTTCTAAAACCAGGCTTATACTGAACCAAAGAGTAAACATGCCAAACTGACACCAACCTAAAACTCCCTCCATGGTGCCATTTTCGACTATGGAACTGACTAGAACAATTGCCATGCCCCTTCCATGGTACCCCAGACCCTCTCGGCACCGACAGCAGCTTCTCCCTTAAAATTGATCACTCCCATCACAACGCGTTTAGGTCATTCGACCATGGTGCTGAAGGTCGAGACACTAGCCAGGAACCAATACTCCCCAACCATTGATCCCTTTGTTGGACAGCAGCTTAGTCCATTTCTTGACTGGCCAGAATCTCCATCAGGGATGTCCACTCGTTCCACCAGGAGTTTTCGGAGCTTGAGGTAGTGAGAATTGTGGATCAGCTCCTAGCAGCCAGAGGCATTCCAACCCGATCCAGGACCTCACTACCTGAAGCTCCAAAAGGCTCCTGGTGGAAGGAGTGGACATCCCAATGGAGCCTGAGGTAGTGAGAACTGTGGATCAGCTCCTAGCAGCCAGAGGCATTCCAACCCCATCCAGGACCTCACTTTCATCTGCAGCAGAGGGTTTTTCTTCACAGACTCCAACCTATATTCCTCCTTCACCCCCCCCCAACAGGTCTTGGAGCCCTCGATGCAAATGCCCCTCCTGGTGCCAGCTTCTTCAGTTCCACTGATGGATCTTACTGTGGTTCTGGAACCTATCCTGTGGACCACGACTTAGTTGGAGCGAACCCACCCTTGAGACTGTGACTGGTCTGTTGACAGAGTGATCCCTAGTATGGCACCAATTTTTTCTACAGTGACGTCTATGATTCCTGTTGCTTTGACAACTCTGAATCCTCTCGCAGCTTCTTCCCTGGAGGTAGGCTCATCGGACCAGGGTGTGACCCTGGTTGCAAGGTTGTCTTTCTCAGTTACAGGCTCCCATCCCTCTTCGGGTGGGCCTGCCTTCCAGGTTATGGAGAGAGCACTCACCTCAGCAGGCTCACAGTTGGCTCCTTCGGCGCTGGAATGTCATATATACATGTCCTCTGGATCACAGCTGCCACAAGTCCACTACACTGAGGCAAAGGGTACGGGAGCTGCAAGATACCCTATCACAGGGTGCCATGTCTTTGGAGTCCTCTTCAGACCTTCCCCCTGATGAGCCACCCTGTAAGAGATTGTACAAGAGGAAGCCCGTTGATTTACCTGAGGAATCTCTCCCCGAAGATACAGATTACGATGAGGGGGAAGGGTCCTTGTCGCCCCCTGAAGATGTCTGGTATATCAACAAACATACTAGAGATATTGAAACAGAGGGGTGACTGGAAGCCCACCAAACCTTCTTCAGAGGACTCTGTATTCTTGCTAGCTTTCTGTGCCCGACCCTCTACATCTGAGTGACCCCACCTGCAGATGAGTTGGTCAAGCTCATCATGCAGTATGCTTGGAAGGCCCCTGACACCGTTGAGCCAATCCCCCTGGAGATCAGACAAAATACTACCCCCCCAGAGAATCACCCCCACTGGTCCAAACGTTTGTCAGTATATCAGTAGATGCTATGATAGTGGTGGTGGCCACTAAGGAAGAACTTACAAAGGAGAGCCCTGCTGTTCATTATCCAATCAGAGTCTCAGACATTGGACAGATTAGGGAAGCAGCTTTATGCTTCAACGACCTTTGCCATTTGGTCTTTGAATTATTTGGCACATTTTACCCACCTCTCAGCTTGCCACCCTGGAGTCAATATCTAATTCATCCATGCAGTTGATTGTGCATACAGCTGAAGGGGCAACCAGACCAGGGGGTTCAGGCGTTATCTTGAGACGTTATGCCTGGATGTGCTTGTGTGACTATGCAGACCCCTTCAAGTCTTCCTTCGTCAATGCTCCCATTGATGTTTCCTCTCCATTTGACCCAAAAGTTAAAGACATGTTAGCCACGTAGAAAAAGGACGGCAAAACCCTGTCTGCTGTGGGCGTACATTTTTCCACTCCTCAACAATCCTACACCAGGAATCAAAGAAGTGGAAAGATGTATTTCAGAAAACCCCAAGGGCCTTTTCATGGCACACGTGGTGAGCTTTCCTCCCAGAGCAGAGTGGGGAACTCATCAGGAAGACACCCCCAGTGGCAGATGGGGTCACGTAACCAGGGCTCCAGAGATTCCAATTCCAGGCAGCCCTACCAGCGCTCCTGAAGAGCAGCCCGATTGCTTGCCTCTGGAAGTCAACTCTTGTGCTCCCTTCCTTCCTCTCCAGCATTTTCTCTTCAACATTGGAAAAGGTTTCACTGGCACGGTCTCCATGTGGTCTTTATTACTGGAACAAGCAACAGAATCTCTTGTTTCACAGCTCACTTTTTGATGGACAAGCTTTTATTTCCTCCTTAGCATGTACTTCATCAAAAAATGATTTTGTCGCTCCAGGGAAGAATATTTTGAAGATAGCTGGATACAGTAGTTTGAACCTCATGCCTGATTTTTCACATTCTCTGAATAGTGGACTAACTTTACCCCTCTTCTACCTGGTGTACAATGAGTAATCATTCTCCATAAGCACACTGCTGTCTCCCATTTTTAGTACTTTGCCCTTTTGCTGGTAGGACTGCATCTTTTCTAATAAGGTTTAGGTAAATTTTTCATAACCAGGTTTGGAGCATAAACACCGTATGCCTTTTCAATTCCTACTGTGGGATACCAGTCCAGTTGCTTATTTGTGCTGCTATCAAATTAATAATCTGTTTCTTCCAGCTTTTCTGGTACAGCTAAAAATCTGTTTTTTTCCCTATGTGCTCTGTCCTCTAATTCTATTTTTTTTTTAAATATCTTCTTGAGCAGTCTCATATTCAGCCAGCCTTTTCTTCATTTCAACCCCTGATTTTTCCATTTTTATCACCTCATCTGAATATCTATTTAAAGCTTTTTCTATTTTTGCAGCTTTTTTGTTTTGAGTTGATATACTCCATCAGTGTTTTGTTTATTTTAACTAGATTTGTGTGCTGTTGTCTTATGCTTTCCTCTAGGTTACTGGAAATCATGTCTGCAGCTTGCACTGCAGTTTGCTGAACAGCTGCAGTACTTTTCCCAGTCAGTGTTTATTCTTCACCTTTTGTAACTGATTTTCCTTCAGGTCCTCTGTATTTCTTTTTTCCTGGCATCCAGGCAGTGCATACTAGTCAGTTAGTGAAATTTAACCAGGAACAAAAAAGTCCACTGGCCTTCTCTGCTAAGAAGTTTCTGTTTTTACACTGGGAGAGCCAGTATTAAGCGGTTACTCAATGTGCAGCCATCTTGAAAGTCTGTATTTAAAGTATTGAATATTGCAGAAGAGATATATGAACTGGAAGTGGGAACTTTAGAAAAGGGTAGGAGTAAATTACATTTTAAAAATGGAAATTGAGTGCACAATACATGCAGAATAATATTTTGGAAGAGTGAGACTTACGGGAAGGCAGGACTTGAGCAATGTAGTATTGGATTGATGATAGCTATACAAAAAAAAAACATACATGATGTATGCTTGTAACTAGGAACATGTTAATGTGGTTTGTATTCTTTTATATAAAATGTGTCTGTCTATATATTGATAATTCAACAAAGTTGCTAAAAAAAACTTCCTCCCTGTAAGACTGCCTACAAATGTTGGTCAAAAATAATCAGAGTAAGTAGCAGGCCTTATCCTACAGCCACAGTGTCAGTGGTACAACAGGTAGCGCACTCACTTTCGGTACACAAGGCTGTGGGTTACATCCTCATGTCAGAAAGATCTATAGCTGACACTATGGAAAATGTATGGATGAATCAAGGATAAGGCCTAAAGTTCTGAAACCCTCCTGGATAAAGACACTGACACTAACAGAACAGTTTTTAAGATAAGAATTTTAGATCTGTAGATACAACAGACTCAAATGAAGGTCTAGACAAGACTTCTAGAACAAAATTTAAATCCCACTGAGGAGCAGATCCTTAATGGGGGGGGTCTGAAATGGAATGTCCCTTTAAGGAATGCTTTACTTAACTTGTAAGACACCAAAGAATAGTCTTGAAACTACACGTGGAGTGAATAAATGGCTGCCAGCTGTACCATAGTAGAGGAATTACACACAGCTGAAAATAAGGAAGGCAAGAAACATAACACTAGTAGTGATGCTGAAAATGGCTCATTGTTCTGAGCTTCCACTCATAACACAAATCTTTACCATTTGCTAAGGTACAATTTACGAGCAGACAAGGTCTGTGAGGCTGAAAAAAATATGTACTACATCAGGGAAAAGGGAAGTCTTTCCTTGCCATCAGTGGAACTGGAGAAACCAAGTAGTTAGTTTCAATTTTGCCTAGTCCAGATGGGTAGGAAAGCAGATCTGGTATGGAATCTAACAGCAGAGGGGCTCCTTCAGGTAAAACTTTTGTAGGGGAGACAATCTCTCTCTGGTCCAGAATAGGCCAATGATGATCACTGTTGCCTTGACCTGAATGGCTTTGTGTATGAATTTGAATAAGCATGAAGTAACCTGGGAGGTCAATAACTAGACAAAGCGTCCCTGGGGTTCTGTCCCTGTTGAGGGAGAATGACGAAGTACTGGCTACACTTGGTGTTCTGTGCGGTCTCAAACGGATCACAGCATGGTTCACCCCAGCAATGAAAATAACAAGAGGGGGAGATGCTTGCTTAACCTGTCAAAATCATCACTGTCCCTTCCAGAAATATGTGATCTGATGTTATCAATGTTCATTCATTCATGACAGATGAGGTTTCGGTTCCATCCTTGGAACCAACATGGCTGATATAACAAGCTCGTGCCAGGCAGAAACTCTTGAGCTAAGGTTATCCATAGTGCCCCTTTCCTCATCTCTTCAGATCTCATTTGCCACGTAGAGATTCAAGGCACGTCAGGCCTGCTCTCAAGCTTAGTGTTACATTTTTCACAAAATCTTTCACATTTTTTTACTTCTATTCTTCTAAAATCTCTTTAATGATTAGTCTTATATATATATATATATATATGTGTGTGTATGTATGTATAGAGAGAGAGCCCTTTTACTGTGTCAGTGATTTTCCTTCTCCTAATTACCTTGTTGGTACTTCTTCGTATCATTGTTGGTACAGGCCCTCCATCGTTGGTTGGGTATATCGTTATTACCATTGTTGGTATTATTTAAAAAAAAAAACCTTTTCCTTAGAGAGAGAGAGTGTGTGTGTGTATCTTGATCACTTGACAGAATTTCTTATTATTGTTCTTATTGTATTTGTTGACAATGGTGGACAAAAAAAGGTACCACTGGCTTTAAACAGTGTGACAAATGTGGCAGGAAGATGCCAAATTCCGATGGGCATCTCTCCTGTGTATACTGTTTAGGAGTATCAAACTTGTAAGTTCAACCTCTGTGCAAGTTATGTATGGGCTTTAGTGCCTGAACCATAGCAGAGCATAAAAATAATAAAAGGGCCTGCTAAAAGCCCTTTTCTCGGAGGCTTTATCTGAGGCAGAGGTATCAACCCCTCCTAAGAAAGAGGCAAAGAGGAGGAGTCATTTGGTCCCAATGTCTCCTCAGTCACAGGAACTGAAAACTTCTAAAACCAGGCTTATACTGAACCAAAGAGTAAACATGCCAAACTGACACCAACCTAAAACTCCCTCCATGGTGCCATTTTCGACTATGGAACTGACTAGAACAATTGCCATGCCCCTTCCATGGTACCCCAGACCCTCTCGGCACCGACAGCAGCTTCTCCCTTAAAATTGATCACTCCCATCACAACGTTTAGGTCATTCGACCATGGTGCTGAAGGTCGAGACACTAGCCAGGAACCAATACTCCCCAACCATTGATCCCTTTGTTGGACAGCAGCTTAGTCCATTTCTTGACTGGCCAGAATCTCCATCAGGGATGTCCACTCGTTCCACCAGGAGTCTTTCGGAGCTTGAGGTAGTGAGAATTGTGGATCAGCTCCTAGCAGCCAGAGGCATTCCAACCCGATCCAGGACCTCACTACCTGAAGCTCCAAAAGGCTCCTGGTGGAAGGAGTGGACATCCCCAATGGAGCCTGAGGTAGTGAGAACTGTGGATCAGCTCCTAGCAGCCAGAGGCATTCCAACCCCATCCAGGACCTCACTTTCATCTGCAGCAGAGGGTTTTTCTTCACAGACTCCAACCTATATTCCTCCTTCACCCCCCCCCAACAGGTCTTGGAGCCCTCGATGCAAATGCCCCTCCTGGTGCCAGCTTCTTCAGTTCCACTGATGGATCTTACTGTGGTTCTGGAACCTATCCTGTGGACCACGACTTAGTTGGAGCGAACCCACCCTTGAGACTGTGACTGGTCTGTTGACAGAGTGATCCCTAGTATGGCACCAATTTTTTCTACAGTGACGTCTATGATTCCTGTTGCTTTGACAACTCTGAATCCTCTCGCAGCTTCTTCCCTGGAGGTAGGCTCATCGGACCAGGGTGTGACCCTGGTTGCAAGGTTGTCTTTCTCAGTTACAGGCTCCCATCCCTCTTCGGGTGGGCCTGCCTTCCAGGTTATGGAGAGAGCACTCACCTCAGCAGGCTCACAGTTGGCTCCTTCGGCGCTGGAATGTCATATATACATGTCCTCTGGATCACAGCTGCCACAAGTCCACTACACTGAGGCAAAGGGTACGGGAGCTGCAAGATACCCTATCACAGGGTGCCATGTCTTTGGAGTCCTCTTCAGACCTTCCCCCTGATGAGCCACCCTGAAAGAGATTGTACAAGAGGAAGCCCGTTGATTTACCTGAGGAATCTCTCCCCGAAGATACAGATTACGATGAGGGGGAAGGGTCCCCGCGGTCGCCCCCTGAAGATGTCTGGTATATCAACAAACATACTAGAGATATTGAAACAGAGGGGTGACTGGAAGCCCACCAAACCTTCTTCAGAGGACTCTGTATTCTTGCTAGCTTTCTGTGCCCGACCCTCTACATCTGAGTGACCCCACCTGCAGATGAGTTGGTCAAGCTCATCATGCAGTATGCTTGGAAGGCCCCTGACACCGTTGAGCCAATCCCCCTGGAGATCAGACAAAATACTACCCCCCCAGAGAATCACCCCCACTGGTCCAAACGTTTGTCAGTATATCAGTAGATGCTATGATAGTGGTGGTGGCCACTAAGGAAGAACTTACAAAGGAGAGCCCTGCTGTTCATTCTCCAATCAGAGTCTCAGACATTGGACAGATTAGGGAAGCAGCTTTATGCTTCAACGACCTTTGCCATTTGGTCTTTGAATTATTTGGCACATTTTACCCACCTCTCAGCTTGCCACCCTGGAGTCAATATCTAATTCATCCATGCAGTTGATTGTGCATACAGCTGAAGGGGCAACCAGACCAGGGGGTTCAGGCGTTATCTTGAGACGTCATGCCTGGATGTGCTTGTGTGACTATGCAGACCCCTTCAAGTCTTCCTTCGTCAATGCTCCCATTGATGTTTCCTCTCCATTTGACCCAAAAGTTAAAGACATGTTAGCCACGTAGAAAAAGGACGGCAAAACCCTGTCTGCTGTGGGCGTACATTTTTCCACTCCTCAACAATCCTACACCAGGAATCAAAGAAGTGGAAAGATGTATTTCAGAAAACCCCAAGGGCCTTTTCATGGCACACGTGGTGAGCTTTCCTCCCAGAGCAGAGTGGGGAACTCATCAGGAAGACACCCCCAGTGGCAGATGGGGTCACGTAACCAGGGCTCCAGAGATTCCAATTCCAGGCAGCCCTACCAGCGCTCCTGAAGAGCAGCCCGATTGCTTGCCTCTGGAAGCAGTCAGGGGATGATTCTCTCTGCACAGCTTAGCCTGGCATTCAATAACATCAGATTCCTGGGTGCAGATGATAATTACCAGAGGTTACCACATGTCCTTCGATCTTTACCCGAGGCTGCAAAGGCGAATCTCCAATGTTCCACCCAGTCAGAGGGATGCAGCAGTGCAAGAAATTCAAAAGCTGCTCGAAAAGACAGTCATCCAAACAGCTCCACCAGACCAAGTAGAATCCAGATTTTACTCAAGGTTCTTTTTAGTGCCAAAAAAAGACAGGGGACTAGAGGACAATTTTAGACCTCAGCATTCTGGATGATCACAGTTCAGTCTATCCTCCTGTTTTCTGGAAAAAGATGATTTGATGTGCGTGATAAAGCTCCAGGATGCATATTACCATATAAAAATGGACAAACGCTCCAGGAGATATCTTCGTTTCTGGCTGGGAGCCAGTCATTACCAATTCTGAGCACTGCCCTGTGGTCTTTCCACAGCCCCCAGAGTAGTCACCAAATGTATGAAAGTAGTAACAGCTCACTTGAGACTGCAAGAATTCTGGGTGTTTCCATATTTAGATGACTGGCTCCTTACTGTCCCCACCAAGCATCTACTACTACTCACGTTGCACTACACACTACAACTGGCATGATCTTAGGTATCTCAATAAACAAGGAGAAGTCAAAACTAATACCTTCTCAAAGCCTAGAATTCATAGGAGCAATATTCGACATGTGGTCCTGTCTTGTCACTTTTCCTCATCACAGACTACAGAGGCTAAGATCTCATCTCCGGGTAATACTCTCTCAGGACAAAGTCCCAGCTCATTTAGTCCTTCAACTGCTAGGGTCAATGGCAGCAACAATCACCATAGTTCCCCTAGCCAGACTCCATATGAGGCTACTACAATGGCACCTAGCATCACAGTGGTCCCTATTAACACATTCTATGTCCCACCTGATCCGCATAACAAACCGTTGCAAGCAGGATCTGAATTGGTGGATGAAATTGGAAAAGGAGCTATGGTGTCATCCCTTCTCACCCCATCACCCCAAGGCAGTAGTGACCATGGATGCATCCCTGATGGGGTGGGGGGGGGGCATTTTCAGGGAAAGACAGTCCAAGGCACTTGGTTCCCTCTTAGAGGACAATTTGCAAATCAACGTCCTAGAACTGAGGGCGGTGCTTCTGGCATTGCAAGCATTCCAATCTCCCCTCCCATTGGGGACAGCTGCTATCCATTCAGACAACATGTCAGTCATCTGGTATATCAGCAAACAGGGGGGAACCAAAGCCTACTCATTATGTCAGGAAGTCATGACAGTATGGCAATGGGTGATAGCTTCCAACTGCTTTCTGGTAGCAATGCACATTCCCTGGAATTCCAACGTGATTGTGGACAAACTGAGCAGGTGTATTCTCCTGCCTCACAAGTGGTCTCTCAATCCCAAGGTAGCATTGGAGATTTTTCGTCTCTGGGGTCAGCCTTGCTGCGATCTGTTTGCATCTCCCATCAACCACAAATGCAGCAACTACTTTTCCCTAATCCCTCCTCAAGGGGACTCCCTTTGGGACACTCTTGTACATGATCGGCCCCCGGGACTTCTTCATGCCTTCCCTCCCTTACTTCTGATTCCACTATTTTTAAAGAAAGCACAATGGTTGAGACGCAAAGTAATCCTCATTGCACCCTATTGGCCCCACCAAGTTTGGTTTCCCTTCCTTTGGCCTCACCTAGTTCACACCCATGGACTCTGGTCCGGACTCCAGGATTACTGTCACATCCACAGGGGTTGGTCCATCCAAACCTGTCGAGCCTGAAGCTGACAGCTTGGTACCTTCACTTCCAGTAATTGCCAGGCAAAATAATTGTGATCTTCCCCTGTACAAAAAAATACTTCTAGCTTCCCATAAACCGTCCACCAGGAAAATTTATTATAGTAAGTGGAACGGATTTGTGTTGTGGTTTCAAGAAAAAGGACTTTACCCCTTTTCAGCTCCGATTAATACAGTGCTGGAGTACTTATCAAACTTATTCCATTCGGGAGCTTCAGCTTCTACTATTAGAGTCCATTTAGCAGCTATCTCAAATTTCTGTAATGGTTTTGAAGATTTCTCTTACCATAATGTTCCATCTGTGTTATTGATCTTCATTCATTCATGACATCCCACCCTCCTACCCCCCCCCTCCTGGATTTAAAAAGTACACTTCCTGTGGGCTTTCTTATTCTTATGGGCAAACTCAATCTGAAGAGATGGGGAGAGGGGCACTATGGCTAACCTTAGCTGTAGAGTTTCTGGCTGGAGCGAGCTTGTTATATCAGCTGAGTCAGTTCCGAGGATGGAAACAAAACCCCATCTGTCATGAATGAATAAAGATCGACAACACAGATGAAACGTTATGGTAAGAACATAACTTCTTTTTGCAGTCAGAAACTGCTGAGTGGCCATTACCCATTGCCATTTTCTCATGGCTTCTGTACAGAGTGGGTAAGATCTGGCTCTCCCTTGCTTATTTATGTACCAGACTAATGTCACATTGTCTGTTTGAATACTGATCATTCCTACAAGAAGCTAGTCCTGTAGTCCCTGCAACACAAGTGAACTGCCATCATCTCTAGGACATTTATGTGAAGACAAGCTTAAGTTTCTCCATGAACATCAGACTATCCTGCCTTCACAATAACTCCACACCCACCCAAGGGAGGATGCATCTATGGTTACTGTTCCTACTAGAGGTGAGACTTGAAATGGTCTTTCTACTGATACCCAGGGCTGACAGAAGTCACCAGTTTAGATTGTCCCTGCAGAACTAAGTTGTCCTGATGGGAAAGGACATGGGATTGTCTCTGAGACCACTGTGATAGGAGGAGTCACTGTAGGATCCTCAAGTGGTAGCAGCCACTCTGTACCATAAGAACTGCTGCTGCCATTAAGTCTAAGGCTCTCAATATTAGCTTTGCTGGGGGATGATCTAGATCAAGAAGAACCTGAAATACCAACTTCAATGATGTTTCTGTCCTGTGGAAGGAAGATTTGAGGTATGGCTGTGTGTAACTAACCCAGAAAGACTAGACATTGAGTGGGAACCAAATTGGATTTTGTTGTATTTACTGTAATACCTAAGGAAGTGCAAAGCTGAGGGTGGTACTCCCTTTTCTAAATAAGTGACACTTTGGAGCAGCAGCCAGGACCCAGTCATCCAAGTATGGAAAAATTATAAATTCCTGTAAACACAGGTGAGCTGCTATGACTGCTTTGCATTTAGCAAACACCCTGAAGGCTGTGGTGAGACCAATTAGTAGGGCACATAATTAAAATAAAGGGGCCTTCCACAGAAGCATAGAAATCTTCTTGTCTCCTCTATTTTTATGTCAGGGTAGGCATCCTGATCTACTGAGCACATCCATATGTTCCTCTGAAAAAATGAAAGGGTAGACCACTGTCATCATCATCTTCTTTCGGCTGTTCCCATTAGGGGTCACCACAGCGGATCATCTGTTTCCATTTCTTCCTGTCCACTACATCGTGCTCTGTCACACCAACCACCTGCATGTCCTTTCTCACTACATCCATAAACCTTATCTTAGGCCTTCCTCTTTTCCCGTTACCTGGTAGCTTCATCCTTAGCATCTTTTTCCCAATATACTCAGCATCCCTCCTCAGCACATGTCCAAACCAACGTAATCTTGCATCTCTGGCTTTGTCTCCAAACCTTCCAACCTGGGCTGACCCTCTAATATACTTATTCCTAATCCTGTCCATCCTCGTCACACCCAGTGCAAATATTAACATCTTCAGCTCTACCACATCAAGCTCTGACTCCTGCCTTTTTGTCAATGCCACTGTCTCCAACCCATATAATATAGCTAGTCTCACTACCCTCTTGTAGACCTTCCCTTTCAACTCTTACTGGTACTCGTCTGTCACAAATCACTCCTGACACTCTTCTCCACCCACTCCATCCTGCCTGTACTCTCTTCTTCACCTCTCTTCCACACTCACCATTACTCTGAACTGTTGATCCCAAGTATTTAAACTCATCCACCTTCACCACCTCTACTCCCTGCATCTTCACCATTCTTCTATCCTCCCTCTCATTCACACACATATATTCTGTATTAGTCCTGCTGACCTTCATTCCTCGTCTCTCTAGAGCATATCTCCACCTGTTCCCTACTCTCACCACAGATCACAATGTTATCTGCAAACATCACAGTTCATGGGGACTCCTGATTGATCTTGTCTAGCAACCTGTCCATCACCATTGCAAATAAGAAAGGGCTCAGAGCTGATCCTTGATGTAATCCCATCTCCACCTTAAACGCATCCATCACTCCCAGCGCAGACCTCACCGCTGTCCCACTACCCTCGTACATATCCTGTACCACTCTTACATACTTCTCTGACACTCCCAACTTCTTCATACAATACCACATCTCCTCTCTATGCACCCTGTCATATGCTTTCTCTAAGTCCACAAAGACACAATGCAACTCCTTCTGACCTTCTCTGTACTTCTCCATCAACACTCTCAGAGCAAACATCGCATCTGTAGTGCTCTTTCCTGGCATGTAACCATACTGCTGATCACTAATCAGCACCTCCCTTCTTAACCTAGCTTCCACTACTCTTTCCCATAACTTCATGAACAAAATCTATTTTACTTTATTTAAAGAAGGTTTCAAGTTTGTGGCCTCACACAAAGTAGACATTGCAGATGTGCTTACTGAACTAAAGTTGTAAATTAGGAAGGTAAACTTCCAAATAATGTTTAAAAAACAAGGAGTAGGAAATGGACCAAATACATCTAGAAATACCTTAAGAAAAAAAGAAAACATTCAGTTATCCACTCCACCTAGCTATAGTCACTTTTGAAAAGGTTTGTACGAATGAATTACAAGGTATATTAAAAAATGAAATATTACAGCTTGACTAGAGCTGGATTTAATTTGATGAAAGAACTCGGGGCTAATAACACATTAAGAATTATGAAGCCTGATAAAGGGGGAGGGATCATGATTCTGGACAAAGTCATATGACTAGTATTCTCCACAACACAGAAAAATACTAAGCAATGTCCAAGAATGAAATCAGTATAGCACACAGGACAATAAAACTATTCCTAGAAGGTTCAATGTTACAGGAGCTATTACTGAAGACTTGTATAGATTTTTGGTTAATGATCATCCATTAATCCCAACAATGTTAGGGATACCTAAAATCCACAAAAACATCCACACTCACCCCCCCCCCAATCATCTCATAGTAGCAGCCTATAACGCCATGACATCCTTTAGGAATGTTTGTGAATTGAATATTAAATTATGCTTTAATCCCAATAGAGTATTTGAGGGATTATTTGACCAAGATTAAACAAGAATTGTATGAGACAAGTAGTTTGTCCACAGTTCACGTGGTAGATTTATTTACATCCATAGCCCATCAAGAAGGGTTAGAATTATTCCATGATGCAATATTAGAACTTACTCCTTTAAATATCACACTTGTAAATTTCATCATGGAAGTAATGGAGGTGATACTTTACAATTTCATCACATTTGAAGGTGAATTTTTCAGACAAGTTAAAGGTGTGGCTATGGGGGCCAGTTATGCCCCTACGTATGCCAACCTGGTTATGTAAACATGGGAGAACCACCATGCATTCAATTCTATATTCAAGGACCATTGGAACATTGACCTTCGTTACTTGGATGATATATTCATCCTGTGGAAAGACAAGGGGCATGAGAGAAATTTATTTTGTATATTAACATTTCTCCCTTTCTCAAATTCACAAACACTCATTCTGATGACAGATAGCATTCACTACCTAGATGTTACAGTTTATAAACTGATACTGTACAAGCTGCTCTATTTTGTTGCAGAAGCTTTATAAGTAGCTAGTGAGTTTACTGAATTCTGTCGTAATATTTGTGTTTAAACTGAACCTGCACCTGGAGAAAGTGTATAGTCAAAGTGACTACTTGCTGCATGTTTTTAATGTTTAAATTGCTCACACACATTGAATAAGTGCATTTACGACCTGAATAACTTGTGCTAGCTATACTGGAATTACCTTTACTGACTATTTTGAAGTTGTACAATGATGAACGATTAATTATTTTTTCTGGTATATCTTTAAAATCTGGCAAGTGTTTATGCTCTTTACCACTAAATTTTCTTAGCCATAAACTTTAGTCCACTCTAAAGTGTGATAATTTTACCCCCCCCAAACCTCTCTGAATGTACTATTGTAAAATAACTGCCTGTTGTTGCCTTAATGCTTACCCTAGAATCTCTTTTCTCTTTTTTTAGTCAAACTCTGAATTTACCTACACTAGCGTACTGCAGCTCCTACAAAACGGTGTCTACAGGATTGCAATTGGCCACAACAGTCTCTAACAACAAAACCTTTTTCTCTCCCAACAATTAAATAGTATAGGTTACAAATATACAAAATGTTTAAGCTCTCTTTTACCGTGCTGTGTAACAAAGCAAATCACCATTTTGGTCAGCCATAGGGCTCTTTCTGCTTTATTTTTTGCCTCCTTCCCCTGTAACTAAAGTAAACAGACTCATACATTTGTCTTTCTGACCTTAACGTTTACAGGTATACCTTGTACCTTTGTGGCTTTCTAAGACTCAGACATAGATTCCTGTTTGAAAGTTTTACTTGTCTGACATTTGAACAAGTAACCCTGATAAAAACCTCAAAACTGGATACCGTTGGTCTGTCTTTCCTGCTAAAAGTAAGCAAAATTAAAGTGCTGAGTGCAGGTTTTAAATGCTTACATTAAACTTACCTGTGGTGTAGTTTCTGCCCGCTCCACTTGGGCTCGCTTTGCTTCCCACCCACCCCAAGTATCCTCAAATTTATACTTTCACCTCATTGTCTGGTCACTCCCATAACCCCCTCCCACCACTATAATGTGTGCTTTCACCCTATCACTCTTCCCACCTTGTCACCAAATCTTCCCCTTTTCCCCGCCTGTCTTGGGCTGCCTCCTCTGTGGCTTTCCCCTCTCACACTTAACTCTTTCACTTTCTAGCACACCTACCATCTCCTCACATACTATTTCCACTCCTTGATACTGTTCCTTCCCTCCCACCGCTTATTTCTAGCCACCACCCTTCCCCAATATAGTTCTTTATATTTTTCCCTGTAACTCTTCCCCTCATTTTTCCATCTCACAACGCCATCCTTACTGCTATTTCTCCCACTTCTAATCTCACTAGCCCTAAGCACTTCCTATCACACTGAGCTCAATATCCTCCCCTCTTCCCCCATCTTTCCCTTTCTTAGACTTCTTCCAACATATAACCCAGTCTCCACTGTCTATTGACCCCCCTCTCTTTTCTCTCTCTCCCCCTTTCAATGCCTTAAATTTAAAACTCGTGGCCTTCCCGCTCTTACTCCTAAGCCCAAACTCAAGTACCCCATTCCCGTTACTGACCACCCTCACCTTTTCCATCTTGTCTTTGCTCTTCTGGTTTCTGGTGACATCCATCCCAATCCTGGTCTCTCCCCTCTCCCCCTCATCTGCTGTCTCCCCAAAAACATCCTCAAATATCTCCAGCCTCAAACATCTCCCTCTCTCTCTGCAATGAACATCCAAAGCCTAAACAACAAAACGTACGAACATCATGCATGGTTGGTCCAACACAAACCTCACATCTTGGCCCTAACGGAAACCTGGCTAAAACCTCATATCACTTCCTCTGAATTTCTCCCACCTCAATACAATATCTATAGGTCTGCTAGAATACCCAAAAAAGGCGGCAGGGTGGCTATCTTGTACTCTGCTTCACTGACACTAACATCTATAGACATTACCCTGCCTAGTATCTCCCCTGCTGAACTACTTTTCCTAGACTGCCACATCAATAACTATAGGAAGTTTGCTATTGTCTCTATCTATATTCCCCCCAGTCTATATCCCCCAGGTAAAAACATCCCTATCCTTGAACATATACTCTCCTGGATAAACACCTCCATCCCCTATGAAACCATCATTCTTGGAGATGTTAATATAGATTGGAACTCCCTTACTGGTGACTCACTCCAACATTTCATAAACCTGTATGGATTCTCACAGCTGATCACTACCCCTTACCCATTACAGTAAAAACGCTACTGGTTCCACAACTGACTGGATCTTGACCAACTCTCCAAACTATTGTAACCGTTCTACCTTCCCTGACTCTATTTATGACCATTCTCCCATCTCTATCTTAAGGCACTCTCCTCATCTCTCTAATCCCCATCTCTACAGAGGTTGTAGGAAACTAACTTTTTCCCTGAAACCTTTAACTATAGACTCTCTGCCATCAACTGGTCTTTCCTAAAAACTCTCCTGCTCAACGATGCTGTTAATAAATTCGACCACATTTTCCTTGATGTCTTAAACTCTATTGCCCCAACCTGCAAAATCAGAATCAAATCTAATTTCGCACCCTGGCTCTCCAAAGCTACTCATGCTTTGATGCATGAAAGAGATGCTCTATGTAAAAAATAGCAAACCACTAAAACGCCCACCTTTCTAAAAGGTTATAAGCAACTCAGAAATGGTGCAAAACAACTTATTATTTTGGATAAATGCCAATATTTCATTAAATTTCAAAGCTCTCACCCAAATGACCCCAAAAATTCTTGAGTACTATCAACTCCCTGCTCCACACTGGTTCTCCTACCATCCCTAACCCTTTCCCCTATCACTCTCCCTCTGAAACTGCAGACTTACTCAACAAACACTTCACAGACAGCATCTCTAAACTTCTACCCTCTGGTAACTCTGCTCATCTCAACTCTTCTGTGTCACCTCCCCCTAAACCTCTATGCTCCTCTATATCTCAGCCTTTTATGTTGCAACCTGTTTCTACTAAATATATCAAATCCCTGCTTCTTAAACTAAAACCATGCTCTCCATCCACTGATAACCCCCCTCAATTTCTGAAAATTGCTGCTGACTCTGTTGCATATCCTGTATCTATCAATCAACCTCTCCATTCAGGAATCTACCTTACCAGAAATATTGAAATCCTTCTATACCACTCCTCTGCACAAAGGTGGCAAGACTGTTGAACCCTCTTAACTATAGACCAATCACTATTCTCTCACCGCTCTCTAAGATCCTTGAAAAATGTATACATACTCAACTACTGTCCTATCTCATTCACAAAAATCTCCTCACCTCCTTGCAACATGGTTTCTGCCCCAAATTACAGCATCTCGACTGCCTTATTATCCTTTACTCAAAAGGTTGCAGAAGCTAGGGACAACATTTCATCCCATCCTTCTTAAACTCTCAGACCTAAACCTCTCTCCTTCTACTCTTGGCTGGTTCCATTCCTACTTTACTGGCAGAAAACAAGCTGCAAGATGGCAGCAGGCTTTATCAGCCTTCCTTGCTGTTCAAACAGGAGTACCTCAAGGCTCCATACTTGGACCGCTCCTTTTCAACATTTTTACCAACAAAGTACATTCATCCTGCAGTCTCTTATCTGTAATACAATATGCAGACGACTCTGCTCCCTTATCTGTCTCCAATACTATCTCTGAACTACACACACTAACACAGAATTCCTTTATCTCTGTTGAAAAATGCCTCAGAAATAATCAACTAATCTTTAACCTGAAAAAAAAAAAACCACCACCCTCTCTTCCTACCTCAGACACCCTCTCACCTTAAATCCAACTTTTCTCTTTCCTCCATAGATGGCACCACTATCTCCCCTGTCTCACACACCAAACTCCTTGTGGTAATAATAATTGATGATGGACTAAAATTTGACTAGCACATACAACAAGCCATCAAAAAAAAAAACACCAAAACTTGGACTACTTTATCAGGCCATCAAAAAAAACATCAAAATCTTGGACTACTTTATAAGAACAAAACATTCCTCACTACTGCCACTAAATGCACTCTTGCACAGGCATTTATCTTACTTAGTTTTCTATATGCTTCTCCCATCCTTACCAATATCCAAACTACCTCAATGCAGAAACTGGAACAAACATACAAATAAAATTGCCAGATTTATGCTAAACCAACCATTCTCATCACATCACTGCCAAGTGGCTGGAACTTCTGCACCTTCGCCTACAATCACAGCTCCACACTACCTTTTCCATACTCAACAACCCCTCTGCCTGCCCTGCTCTTGCCTCCCATGTTACTGTCTACTCTCCACCTGGCCTCTCCGGAGTGCTGATCAGCATCTTCTCTCAGTTTATAAACCCAAAAGGAATATTGGCAAACACCTTTGCAAACACTCTGTCTCACTAAATTGGAACAAACTCTCTCTCCATATTAGATCCAACCTTTCCTTTCCTGGTTTTAAAAAGGAGCTTAAATCCCACCTACTAAACTTGAAATTAATGCCGTTGCCTTGACCACACGTAGTCAGTCTGCCCTACTGTATAACCTGTTGCATCTCCTATCTCCTTTCTTTCTCTGTTAGTAACTTCTGCTTAAACTAACCTCCTAAACCCTCAGCTCTACTACTATAACCCCCTCCTTTCTCTCCCACTCCCTTTCTCCACACTATTTATCTTTCTCCCCACTTCCTATCAATGTCTGTACATTTTCCTTCTTTTGAACGATTATCTGTTTTTACTTTTATATGTAGTAAATTTACACCACTGCTATCAGTGCAACCCTTAATGGTCATATTTTTCTTTTGTTTTTCTCTTTATAATTAATTTCGTATTTGCATTATTTTTAATAGTTTTTGTCCTGAATATTTATCTTTGTTTATGTTTGCTGGGCTCTTTGCCCTTGGGTCTCCACTGAAAATGGGCTGCTTACTATCAATACAATGCAAATAGTTAATAACCTTTTCTTTTTTTACAATTATTCTGTATTGTGATTATTTAATATTTGCATATTGTCACTTTATCTTTATTTATGTTTCCTGGGGCTTTTCCCCTCAGGTCTCCCCTGAAAATGGGTTTGTTTGCAAACTCAGTTGGACTAACCTAGTTAACAAATGTGAAATAAAATATTTGTTTTGCTTCAAGAGTTCTCAGAAAACCAACATTTTCAAACAGCTATCTGGACTTAACACTTGTCACCCAGGGCATACTAAAAATAACATTTTTAAGGGACAAATAGTTTGAGCAGCCAGGATGAGTTCCAAAATTTTAAATTAGAATTAAGTAAGTTGATATACATGTTCCAAGAAGGGGGGGGGTCCACCAAGACTTACTGTTCAGAATCACTGAGGAAATAATGCAAGGTTAGAGTCCAAAGTTTAAATCTTTACTAGGGAACAACGACTGGTTATTAACATGTGTGGGGACTAGTCAGGACAACACAAAAATGTTTACAAAACTGGTGTCTTTTGGGGGGGTGACATTAAGGGTTTAACTGTCAAGAATTTGAATATTTAATGGCAAAATTGATATTTTTAAAATTTTGGGTGAAACTGAATTTTGTATACAAAGCTGGTAAGAACCTGTAATATCTATTCAAACATCCACGGAATTTAACTAATGTTAAAAATAAAGGGATTAGGCATTGAGGGGCTTGCAGACAATGTGGGTACATCTTAGAACGGAATAATGTAACCATAATGAATCCACCTTTGGAAATATTCCTTAAGGAAGGAAAATGTGCTACTATAGGGTTCATGTACATTGCTGTTTGCCAAGGTTGCAATTACTTCTACATTAGTAAGACAGAAAAGCAATTACTGAAATGGATATACAAATGTTTACACGTAATACCAAGGAATAATACCAACAATGCCCTATACAAATGCACACTAACTTGTCCCTATTTTACCAAGTTTTGTTTGGCATTATTGACGTCATAATGAGGAATACAAGGGGAGGTTGTCAAACAGAAACTGAAAGATAACTCATTTGGCAACTAAGACTGAATGCAACAGTTACAACATGATGTTGACACCCTCCATAAGGGGTGCCCAAATCTTGGATCTGGTGCTTACCAATATGGGGGGCCACTGTAGCACCCCACTGTGAGATCCGACCACAAATCAGTCTCATTTAAAGTAACTATCACACCTGACCCCCCCCCCCCCCGCAGGAACTAAACTAAAAAACTTCTCCAAAGCAGATTATAACCTCTTACAGGATGGTATAAATAGCTTCTCTGCACCTTCCCCCACAGATGGAACAGGCAACTATGCAGAGTTCTACACTAATGCTTTATACAAACATCTGTATAACTGCACTGACTTGGTCATACCAGACAGGATCAAAACAAGCTCCTCAAGGAATAGCAAACCTGCCTCGTGAACTGCCATTAACAGGCTTTACAATAAGAGGAAGAAATTGCTACAAGTAAGAGGGAGTGAGCTCTAAACTGGAAACATTCTATCAGCTTAAACAAGTGAATAAGACTTCTTGTGATGTCCACCAATGCAAACTATGAATCCAAATTAGCTTCCTCAACTAAAGACAACCATAAGGTGTTCTTTAGGTACATCCATAACCTAAAAGGAAAGGCCCAGATTTGTGCTAAGCTGGTAATTAATGATACCACATATACTGAGCCTGTGAACATAGCTAATTTGCTGGCCCCCAGGTTCTGGGAAAAGTTCACTACCCTGTCCCCACCACATGTACCCCACCACATCCCTACCACCTGTCCCCTATCTTGCATCTCTAAAGAGAAGGTCATAAATGCCCTCTCTAAGGCCAGGAACCCAGCATCTATGGGACCTGATAACATCCCAGGCTGCATCCTACATGGGCTCCAAAAAGAATTAGCAAAACCATTGGGTACACTTTTTCAGTCATAGTCTAAGCACCCATCGACTTCGTCCCAGCTGAATGGAAAATGGCCACCATCATTCCATGGCACAAAGGTGGATCGTCCACTGACTCCAGGAACTATAGACCTATAAACCTGACTAGCCTTATCTGTGAGGCCATGGATCGAATCATCATGGACCTCATCAACAAAGATATAGGTAATCTCCAGACATTTGACCCTACTCAGTTTGGATTTGTCAAAGGGAGATCATGCCTGTTAAACCTGGTGGACTTCAAGACAGTCACCAAGGCCCTGAATGAGTGGAAATCTGTGCAGCCTACCTGGATGTACCAAGGCATTTGACACTATCCCCCACTTAGGCATCATTGACAAACTCACCCAGCTAGCTATCAACCCTTATGTTCTTAGATGGGTCATTAACTGGTTCACTGATAGAACCTATATAGTCAAAATAGGGGAATCCACCTCCAACAGCAAACCTGTAACTGGTGGTGTTCCACATGGATCAGTCCTGGGACCTCTACCATTTGAAATCTATTTCACCAAAGTACAAGCAAAAACTAAAGGTCTCTGGGCTGACAGTTTGCTGATGACTGAAAATTGGGAGTGGTCATAAAATCTCCAAATGATGTCAACATCCTATAAGAGAGTCTTACACAAACAAATGATCAGTGCAAAAATCATGGCCTTAAACTCCATGCAAAAAATGTATCACCCTTTCAGTATGGATGATGTTCCTAACTACCACATCAATAGCAACACCTTAAGTACACACACGGTGGTGACAGACTTGGACACACAGATTGACAGCAACCTCACCTTTGACCACCATGTCTCCATATTGGTAAGAAAGGCATTCTATATTGCTCATCTGAAAAAGTAAGGGCATTACCTCCAGGAAAAAAAGTTATAACCTCCCTGTACTCTTCCCTCATCAGACCAATAATAGAGTACAACACCCCTTTTGATATGTACCTTTCCAAGCAATTAGAGTCAACAAAGGTTTCTCACAAGGAAAATTCTAGGTCTTCAACATTTGTCCTATGCTGATCGTCTGAAATCACTGTCACTTTATTTTATTTCATACAGACTACTCAGAGGTGATTCTCTGCCTTGCATACAAGGCAATCTCTGACCCTGCTTTACTGGAAATGTTGCATCTCTGTAAGACAAATGGTATATGGGTTACTCGCTCTAAAGACCTTAATTTGGTATGTGACATTAATAGAACCTGCTTGAGGGAGAGATTTGTCTCACAGAGGTTACCACACTTTAGAACAGACTCCCAACTTCATGTCAAACAGAGCACCTCATTGGCCCTCTTCAAATCCAATCTGGATGAGTAACCATAAATTCACCCTGGGGGTTCCATCTGTGTCCCTGTTGGACAGGGACAATAGGTGCTGATCATGGAAATAAGGGTAGTTGGTTAAGCTTGTAAGCGCCATTAGCCTAGTAACTTCTTATGATCCTGTGCAATGAGTATCTGTCATTAGCACCAATATTGAAAATAAAGGCAACAGATTTACAGTACTTTAAATACACAGACAACCTATAACCCAGAGTGGTGTAGATAGGGATTCATGCTACGTCTGACCTGATTAAAGCTTTACAGTCAGGGTACTGTTTGCCTGATGACATTGTACACTGGCCTTGGCTCTTGTTTTACAAAGTAATTTGGTTCCATAGTTAAAGGGGTAGAACAATCCTTGTTAGCATTATTTTTACCATTAATTGTGTGTGTGTTTTTTAATGAAGCTTGTTCATAAACCTAAGTTTGTGCTTTTTAAAATAAGAATATTTTAGGAATGACAGTCTCCAAGTATCTTTAGCTAATTTTACAAAGCAACACATGAACGCGTTTGAATGTAATACATTTCTTGATGGCAAGAAGTCCCAAGTGATACGGACAAAAGCTCTTGACCGTTTTTAAATGGTTTCAATTTTTTCTGTGCATTTCATTTCATGGTTTATATAAAGCTGTTTCAACAAAAGTCTTGGAGTACAGGATTCTTTTCCACAATCTGATATTGGTATATGATCTACTTGGTTTGTTGAGTTATCACTACATGACCCTTTTTATTTCATTTCAGACTGTCATTTTTTATTGCATTTTTTTTTCTAAAAAAAAAAGCCATTACTGGTAGATCTCTGCTGTCTGCAGCCTTAAACTGTAGTAAAAGTTCATTAGTGAGAATTTTCTCTGGTTCAGTTTGTGCTTCAGTACTTTTATATTCTGGTTCTCATTTACATGCTTAAATGCATTCTGTGCCTACCCATTCCCCAATAGCACATTAAGCTTAAATTTCTGAAAAAGAAACAATATTGGCTTTATTCAAATGTATGCCTCTCCAACTAGCCTGCTTGTCCTATGGTTCTATGAACCTTTCTTTCAAATGTTCCACCCTTTTTGCTGTTGTGGTTTTTATAAAGTTTTATTTCTTGCCTCCACCCTTTCTGGTAATCCACTTTCTAAAGTCATCCCCCTCTTTCATTGCTATTGCCAGTTGTAAAAGGTATTTATGTACTCTTCCCACACATTGTTTTCACACAGATCCCTGCTATGGAGAACCTAACCAGGAAACTAGTGTTGCTCCTGAGTAAGCCTCCTTTACTAAATTTGGTCTCCTGCTCATTTTCCTACAACTCGGCAAAGCTTGGCGTCCTAGCCTGTTTTCTGTGTTTTACTTGTATCCACTGCCATCAAAGTAAAGTAACTCACTGCTCAAGTTATTCTGAGTGGTCACTACAGATTCCAGCTTTTATGCTTGCATTTCACTGTAGTTTTTGTTTGTAGTAGCTTATGTTAGGAGGACTGGAGTTATTCATCTTGAGGCAAGACATTTGCCTAGTCTGAATTAGGAAATACACAAACTACTCAGTGTAGTCATTTTATTGGCCAGAGGGTTTTCATTAGTTTTCTGTGCTGCTATAAATCTTGCACATTTGCATGAGATAGCAGTGCCATGTACAGTAGAACACATTTTTTTTACAGAATAGTCCATAAAACTGTACCCTGTAAAGCAGCAATATAAAGCAAATACCTTGCATGCCAAGCTTAAAGCAGCAAGTTCAGCCTCAAATTACAATATCTAGATTTAATAGAATTCAGTACTGTGTAAACAAAGTTAATAGTATCTAGTATGGTTTAGCAAAATGTAACCTGATTAGACTGCACCAGCAAACCACCATTAATAGCATTTGAATGCCAATACACCACACCCATGTAGCTCACCAAAGAACTGGTTAGAAGAAATATGCAATTTCCTAACTTCTCTGTAGCCACCTTGTTGGATACAGACATCTTGTGAATGTAGTAATTCTCTCAAGATTAGAACCACTTAATACTTAAAGCAAAAAAAAAACAGTATTCAACAGGTATACTTACACAATGACACTGGAGGCTAAACTCTCACAAGCACACATCAGGGTTGTCAACATCCACCTCACATAACACAAACTAATGTATGCTGAGGCAGTTAACAGCAGTTTTCATAAACAAAGATTGTGCAGATCACCTTTATCAAAGCTATGTTTCAGCAAGCCCAAAGGGAATTTATAAAAAAAAAAAAAAAAAACATACCATCACTCTCACTGCAGTCCCTAAGGGAAGCAAAATTCCCAGGACTCTCAGAGGGGACTATATTGTAAGATATACTGATGGCACTCTAACCACGCCAAGAAGAAGATAACTGTTAGTTGTTTATATGGAGCCAGGATCTGCCATATCACATACACTCAAGTTATTACATCATAGGTATCACTACAATTCCATCAAACTTCACATAGGTAGAAATGACCTCCAGCCACAGGCTCCATCTCAGCCTGGCTTTATCAAAAAGGAAGGTTATGCTTACTGAATCTGGTGGACTTCTTTGAAAAAGTCACTAAGGAAACAGATGAGGGTAAACCAGTGCAGCATGCTGTAGACTTGGCTAAAGGATTTGATACAATACCTCACTTAAGCATGTCAGCAAAATTACATTAGGTATAAGCCCCTTTAAAACACGCTGGCTAGCCAGCTGGCTCACTGATAGGAACTAGGTGGTTCGAATTAGTAAGACCACCTCTACAAAGAGCGCAGTCACCATTGAAGTCCATCAGGGCTCTGTTTTAGATCGACTCCTCTTTGGCATCTGCTTTGGCTAACCAGATTCAGAGATGACTGCAATCTGAGAGCAGTCACTGAACCAACAGACAAATGCTTGAAGACAAAGCCATGACTTAAAACTCAGTACCAAAAAATGCATTAGGCCACCCCAGGTAGCCAAGTCATCAATAAAACACCCCAAAAAGTTGATTCACTAGTCAGGGATCTTGGAGAACCCATGTTGACAGTAACCTCACATTCAAACAAAGTATCCAAGTTAGCAAGAAAATCCTTCTATGTTGCTTAACTTAAAAGCAAGGGCATGGCCTCCAGGTCCTGAGATATCATCATACTACTGTACTCCACCCTCATTAGACCCATCACAGAGTAGAAACCCCCTTTGGGATGTACCTGACTAGATACATGCAACACCATCCCAGGCTGTGTACTACATGAACTACAAAATGAACTGGCACCTCACCTAACTGTCATGTTTAATCATAGCCTCACCTCAGGCTTCGTGCTCACTGAGTGGTGCACAGTTACAGTTATCCCACTCAACAAGAGGGGATCCACCTTGGATCCCGGGAACTACTGTCCCATCAGTCTGACGAGCCTGATTTGCTAGGCCATGGAACGTATTATCATGGAACTTGTAAACAAAGACATTGGCAACCTTCAAACAGGAGCGATCCCAGGACTGAACCCTGAGGTACTCCACTTGTCACTTGTCTGGAGCTGGATTTGGAGTCGGCTACTGTGGGTTTGTGAAGGGCCAATCTTGTCTCCTGAACCTGACTTGACTTCTTCGAATCAGTCTCCAGAGCCGTGGACAAGGGTAAGGTGGTCCACACAGCCTATCTGGACCTCACCAAGGCCTGCAACACCATCCTCCATTCCGGAATCACAGATAAACTTACTAAGCTGGGCATTAATCCCTAAGTCACTCGATGGGTTGCCAACTGGCTTACTGACAGAACCCAGACTGTAAAAGTAGCCGACTCCAAATCCAGCTCCAGACAAGTGGAGTACCTCAGGGTTCAGTCCTGGGATCGCTCCTGTTTGGCATCTTCTTCTCTGAAGTACAGGCCAGCACTAAGGGACTCTGGCTAACAAAGTTTGCAGATGACTGCAAACTGGGATCCATTATTGAATCCCCAAATGATGTGGATATTCTACAAAAGGACGTTACAGAAACATATGCTTGGTGCCAGAGCCATGGGCTCAAGCTCAATGCCAAGAAATGCATAGTTATCCCCTTTGGGGAAAAAACATGTACCCATGAATTACCACATAGGTGGCAGTACACTAAACACTGAAAGTGTGATAAGAGACTTAGGGACACAGGTGGACAGTGGTCTCACCTTCGATAACCACATCGCCACAATGGTTAGCAAATCCTATGTGGCACACCTCATCACTAAGGGGTTTTCATCCAGAAAAAAGGAGGCCATTGTCCCACTGTACTCATCCCTCATTAGACCCATTATAGAATACAACGCCCCATTTGGTATGTACCTCTCAAGACATCTGTAACAACTGGAAAGGCTGCAGAAATACCTCACTAAAAGAATCACAGGCCTAAAGCAGATGCCCTATGCTGACAGTTTAAAAAACTCCACCTATACTGTGTCACATATCATCTACTCAGAGGCGATCTCTGCTTAGCATACAAGGCCATGTCAAACCCAAAGCTGTTGGACATGCTACACTTAAAGAAATCCCAATCCCTCAGAGACGCATGCCCCAGGGATCTAAACCTTGTCATCACAATGAACAAAACATGCTGGAAGGATAGGTTCCTGACCCAGAGACTCCCCAGACTCTGGAATAGACTGCCCATACATGTCAAGCAGAGCACATCTTTGGTCCTCTTCAAAAAGAACCTTAATGATTGAATGGGAGATAGGAAATTCACCTTAGGGATCATGTCAGTCGCCCTGCTAGACAGGGGTCCAGGGAAGTTACTACTTGGGAAGAAATAGCCAGGGAATTATGGCTAGGCTTGTATAGGCCCTAGGGCCGATAGCCTAGTACCAACCTATGAACCTATAAATGGAACCTTCACAAAAGTTCCGTACAAAAAGGAAATGGGGAATGAACACAATGTTCATTAATTAGTTCAAAGCCCTCTTTTCTTGGTATCATACAGACTTTTGAAAGGTGATCTTTGCCTGACATACAAGGCATCCCTGGACCATGTTATAATGAACTTTTTGTACATCCACAAGTGTCAGAATTATTAGATTAAAATATCAAATTTCTGTCACACTTGGGTTCTATGGCTATGCTTACAAGAGCCCTAGTGGTAGTTTTCTCTGTTCACAGGTATACACTAGGCTAAGGTCCTGGCAAGTGCTTATTAAAGCCAAAAAACAGCCTCAGTGGGCAACAACAATATCTAAGGATACCTCCTAAATAGCTTGAAACATGACCTATCAGTGGCACTAGAGTCACTTTTGAACTATACCCTCAAAACAGGCTTTGTACCAAAAAGAATGAAGGACTGCAACGGTTATCCTACTTCACAAGGGTGGACTATCAACCAACCCTAGAAACTACAGACCTACTAGTCTAATATTGCAAAATCACAGAAATGAACAAAGACATAGGCAACCTTCAGATACTGGACCCAAATAAATATGGCTTTGTCAGGGGAAGGTCATGTCTACTAAACCTGATGGATTTTCATAACATCACTTAAGCAATGGATGAGGGGGAAAAAGGGTGTATACTGCCTTTCTGGACCTGGTTAAGGCATTCAATACGATACCCCACTCTGGGCAGTTGAAACATAGAACTAAGCACAGACCCCAATACAACTTGTTGGATTGACAGCTAGCTCACAGACTGGACCAGGAAGTCAGGATTGGTAAGCACACATCCAGTAAGAGATCTCAAGTCTCCGTGCTTGGACCACATATTTGGCAACTACTTCTTGGAAATAAAGGCCAACTTATAACAGCATGGCATTCAGGTCCAAAGAAGGCATATTGCCATTTTATTTGACCCTTATCAGACCTATTATTCAGTATAATGCTCCCTTTGGCACATACCTGACCAAACACGTGAAAAGGTTTGAATACCCACAAAGATTCCTGATCAGAGTGTCCAGGATATGAAGACATTGTCCTAAAAGAGCACCTTAAAAGCTCTCTCTTTATACTCCATCTCCTACAGGTTACTGAGAAGCTATCTATATGCTATATGCTATAAGCTATATGCCTGGCATATAAGAAATCCTCGGAACCAGCTCTGATGGACCTTTTGCACATCTGTAAAATGAAAAGTATCAGAATCACTGGATCCAAGTATTTAAATTTTGTGACATAAATAAAGCATATTAGTGAGACAGATGTGTCTGAGAGGATCACATGCTCTGGAACAGGTTCTCCATCAATGCGAAGCAAGAGTCCATCCTTAACCCTATCCCTATTTAAGTGCAACCTTGACCAATGGATGGAAAATCAGAAATTCACCCCAGGTCTGGCTCCCGTGTCTCTGATAGACAAAGGCAGACAATAATACCCACATTAACGTACCATATATAACCTCTAGAAACTTAGCATACCCCCTCCTAATAACCCATGATACACACAGACACAACTAGGTTAGATTGCATGGCTAGTCTTATAAAAGCCTTGGTGTTCATCAGCCTAGTACAAACCTATGAACCTCCAAGTGCTTAGCAGCAGTGAGGTAAACTAAAGCTATACCTGTTGAGCCAGGTTTGAGAATAGTATACAAAAATTAAAAAAAAACTGAGAAACTTTATACATCCTGTCTGTCTTTTTAGGGGCAAAAAGCTAACAATCAGGAAAACTGCAAGCAGTAACGCACACATCCTCTAAAGCAGACAGAAAATGAGGAATGGATGGAAGCTCTGGAAAATCCTTCTGCAGCAACTCATAGTATTTTCTGAGGGACTGAGAAACCCTTGTTCGCCCACTGATAACACTGGTGCATTCTAGCAATAGTCTCAAAGAGAACCTTGCACAGGCAGAATTAAAGTGCAGTTGTTTTAAGTTGAACTTACCATTACAGTAGATGTTTGAATAATAACTGATGCAGTAGTCTTTTCTATATGGGTTATATCCTACCAAGAATATAACAGCCAGCCAGCTTACAAAGCTTCAGGGCACTTTCCATGTCCCCAAACTGTCAAGCAGCTTGAGCTGAGCTAACACATGAAGCCCTTCAGAGCTTTACTGCCATCAGACAGGCAGGCTGAGCCCTTAAAGGACCAAAAAAAAAAAAAAACACAAATGTCTATACCCTGCTGTAAAACGCACAAAAAAAAAAAAAACACAAAGCAAGGAGGATGGAGGGGGCGGATACTGCAGAACTAATCATTCAAATGTCTACTATTAAGATAAGTCCAACTTACATAACTGTACTGTGTTTATCACAATGATTATTGCTGCAGTAATCTTACCTATATGGGCAGATTACTATAGTTAACTATATTTGGGGGGAGAAGGGTCCAGGAGTTCTTGCAGAATGGTCCTAGCAAAGCTTGATAGAGACCTAAAGGAGGAATCAAGCTTGTAGTGGTTTGTACAATGTAAGTACAAAGGACCAAGAACCAGTTTCTAGAATACTTCCACAATCCAACCCTTTCCAAAAAGCCACAGATGAAGTCAAGGCCCAGGTAAAGTGGGCCTTGACCCTATCTGGAATAAATCTGTCATGGTGAGTATAACAAAAGGAAATAGTCTTAAAAAAACATTTGGAAATGGTCTGTTTTGACACAAGTTGTCCCTTTTTATTATCGCAAGAAATTAACAACTGATCTGAAATATTTAGTTCTATTAAGATAGTACCAGAGTTATCGGTTAACATCCAACATATGGATAATTTGTTTCCTCTCATCTTTCTGTTCAGGAAAGAAATCAGGGAGATGGACAGGTAGGCTTAATGTAAACTTGGATGCCAATTTAGGCATAAAGGAAGGATTAGTTTGTTAAAAAAAAAAAACTGTCCCTATGGAAAATAAGGTAGGGTTGACTCACTAAGAGCTTACAACTCAAGATACCCTTCTCACAGAGGTCAGAGCAATCAGCAAAAAGATTTTCCATGTTAAGGACCTCAAGACAACCAGATCAGCTGGTTCAAATGGAGCAAGTATTTGTTTCTAACAGGAAATTAAAATACCAAGGAGGTTAACGTGTAGGCTTCTTATGCAAAACTCCTTTCAAGAACATTTTGAAATGAGACTGTCTTGAAAGAGGAGGAGCAAAGGGCAGAGATGCTGAAATAGCCAATAAATGAATCTTTACAGAGGAACAAGAAAGGCCATGGGATAGTAACTCACAAATGTTGTAAAACCAGAGAACAACTAACCCTGAATTGGTGCTGATTTTGTTGGTATTAACTAGAAAACCTTTTACATTTCTCAATATACGATTTTATAGTAGCAGGCTTTCTTGTCTTAATTAGCACCTGCTGCACATCCTTAGAAAACAGGTACTTAAAATGAATTACTACCAAATTATCTAGCAGGTAAACTGAAATTTAAGTTATGTACTTATGATAACTATGCATATGTTTTGTCTATTTTCATTCTTTCTCAACAGATGGGTTCAGATACAATCCTTGGATCTGACTCAGCCACTTTTCTTTGCAGTCTAGGATCAGACACTCGAGCTCCTTCCTTTACCCATAACACCTTTGATCACTGCTATATGTCAGATCAAGTTTGCTGTCTCAAAGCTATGTTAGAAAAATGGTAATATAGCCATAACACTGATAGAAGAAATGTTACAAAACAGGGGTTCAGACAGGAACAATGACTCCTGACAAACTCCATTACGTAATTTCCAAAGCCAAGGAAGGTGGAAGGGAACTTGAGAAAGAATGAAAATGGACAACAGATACATAGTTATAGTATTTACATAACAAATATCTGAAGTTGACATTTCCATTCATTCCTCAACAGATGGGACAGTCCCCAGCTACAGTAACCTTGGACGACCCTCATGGAAAGATGTTCTGGAGTACAGAAGAACCAAATGCGGCTGTATTTCTGGAGATGATGTCCAATTTATAATGTGCTACAAAGGTATCAGCTTTAGACCAAGTGGCAACTGCACAAATATCAATGGAAGCGGTGGACCAAAAAGCAAATGATGTAGGCATTGACCTAGTTGAATGATCTCTTGGTTGTTTTGGTAAGGACAAGCCTTTTAAGGAATACACGAGAAACATAACTCATTATTCACTGTAGTTTTTAAAACAGGTCTACCCAATTTGTTCTTAGCAAAGGAAAACAACCAACCAGTCTAATTTCCTTCATTCTATTTTGTCTATGTACATCTAAAGAATGAAGCATGTATTCTTCTTTGTTGTTAAATTTAAGGAAGAGAACTCGCAAAACGACGACTTGATATTTGCTTCTGACACAACTTTTAGGAAGAAAGCTAGATTTGTACATAAGGCAATCCTGTCCTTATGGAAGTTCAAACAAGGTGGTTGGAGATCAGAGACTCGCCTTTCTGAAGTTATGGCTACAAAAAAGATGTTTCCCAAGACAGAAACTTAAAGTCTATGTTTGCAGAGGGGTCAAAGGATGACTGTATTAGATTCCCAAGGTGGCCTAAGTAAAATGGTACCCTTAAGAAAAGCCTTACATAGCCTATATGCCAAAGTGGAAGCAATATCTCAGACGTGAAAATGATTTGGCAGCCAGCTGAACTTTAACAGTAGAGAAACTGTCCCCGCTGTGGAAATGTTATGTTAGAAATTATAAAACAGCAGAGAAAAGGATCCAAAAATCTCTGATGAGCTCATAAGGAAAATCTCTTTCCCTTACTTTTATAAATCTTTCTTGTAGAGGGTTTCTGAGATGAAAACAAAATCCTTCTAACAGGAGAGGAAAGCCTGGAATGTCTAGCCATCATTGGAACTGGAGAAACCATATGGTCAATTTGAGGCCCAGAATGTCTGGATGAGCAAGGCCTGATGGATGTGACAGGAGATCTGGACAGGAGTCCAATGTCAATAGATGAAATATTAGATGAGACCAAAGGAAGGGAAACCAGATGTGCTGAGGCCAAAAGGGGGCAATGACAACTACTTCAATTTTCAACCTGAAAGCTTTCTGAAGAAATTTAGGGATTAACGGTAGGGGAGGTTAGGGACAAAGACGACCAGAGGGCCAAATGTAGACTATAGCATCTCTTGGTGAATGTCCCTGAGGGGGGACTGAAGGCAAAGAACCTGTTGCACTTATTGATGGGAGAGGCGAATAGGTCGCAGCATGGTTGACCTCACTTGTGGAAGATCATGTTTGCCACAGATTGAGAGACCACTCATGAGGCATCAAAATAGTTCTGCTGAGCCTGTCTGCTAGCAAATTTGATGTGATGTGCATTACAGTAAGAAAGCAGATGGATGAAATTGCTCATTGCCAAACTCTTACTGCTGCTCAGCAAAGAGGGCAAGATCTAGTTTTCCCTTGTTTATTGATGTACCAAACTAATGACATATTGTCTGTTCCAATAGCAGATGTCCCCTAGAGACTGAGTGAGTTCTGGGAAGGCCTGCAACGCTAATAGGACAGCTCTCATCTCCAGGATATTTATAAGCAACTTAGTCTCTACTGGGTCCATGTACCTTTAACAGTCTGTCCCAAGTAATGCCCCCCCCCCCAACTGGAAGGTGTCCATGGTCAACATGGCACTTGGTGGAGGAAGGATAAAAAGTGACCTTGGCAAATCTCCTTGGACTGGATCCACCATAGTAACGGGTCTTTGCAATCCCTGGATAGTTTTATTGGAAACTGCAAGAGTTGGTGTAGAATGGACCATTGCACTTGTAAAGTCCACTGAAGGACCCTCATGTAGAAGCAAGCTGCTGGTATCAATGTGATTGCTCCATCAATCCCAAAGCTCTTAAGATCAGTTTGGCTAGGGTAAAATGATGAAACAGAACCTGATTGACATATAACCTTAAATAATTTTGCTCTGTGGTTAAGAATGCTTGAAGATTCACTGTGTCTAATGAACTCCTATAAACTCCAAGACTTGTACTTGCTGAAGTTTGTATTTTACAAGATTCATGGTGATGCCTAGAGTGCAAGTCAACTGGAGAAGATTGTGTTTGGTTGTTATCAACAAAAGCCTGGTTTATGCGGTGAGAAGCCAGTTGTCTAAATAAGGAAACAACCTGAGTCCATGCAGTCTTAGATAAGCTACAACCACTGCCATACACTTGAACACACTGGGGACTGTGGTGAGACCAAAAGGCAGGACTCTGAAATGATGGCTGGCTGGCTCTCAGCCAGAAGCAAAGGAATCTTCAAGATTGTCTGTTCAGTTTTATATGACAGTATGGATCCTTCATATCTACAGAGGACATCCAATCATCTTTCTGGAGCAATGGTACAGGGACTAAACCATGGCCATCTGGAATTTGGAGTTCTTTATGAATTTGTTTAGATAACAGAGAACAGGATGGGTCTGAGGTCCCCTGTTTTCTTTAGCACTAAAAAGAACCTAGAGTAGAAAACTAGATCCTCTCTCGTCTGGTGGGACCTATTGGATGACTCTTGTCTAGCAGATTTTGAATTTCTAGAGTTGCTTGCTCCAGATGACTGTGTGGAGCATCAGGGAGGTTTTTTCTTATCCTTGGTGGGTTTTATAAAAAGGAAAAAAATAACAACCTCTGGATACGATTCTTTGCACACGTGTATATTGTGATGGCTGCCCAAACTTCTGGATGTAAAGACAAGCATCCCTCGACTGTCTCCAGAGAAGAACAGTTAGGCAACCTTTCAGGGATGCTGGAAGGATCCCTCCAAGAAAATCTTGAGACCATTGATTTTGTGGACCCCATCTGCTTTGTGGGTGGCAACTTCCATTATTATAATTACTGCCCTCTCTGCCTCTAGGAAAACATTCTCCACATGAATCTTGAAAAGGCCCTTGAGGTTTGTGAAACCACATTTTCTTACCACTATGCTGATTCCTTGAGAAGGATCTCTGCAGGGTAGAAAAAGGGATCCCTATGGCAGACGAGGTCTTTCCATCTTGTTCACTACAGGAAAGTGTCTGACAGTGTGCCCAAAAAAGGGAGATCCATCAAAAGGAGCATTAATGAATGACACTTTAAAGGGCTCCCCAAAGTCACACAAGTACATCCAGGCATGCCTCCTAATGGACAGGCCTGTACCAGTGGGCTGTGAGATATTAACCTCATGGATGTGTTTGATATAGATTGTATGGTGGCCAGTCAAGAAGAATAAGCTATCATTTCCTCCTCTGACATGGACACAGGGGTAGAGTTAGACAGTTCCTTTAAGTCCCTCTGTAACCTTGGAAAATGTCCTAGATAATTCAGTGATCATATAGCAAAGGTCACTGCTGCCTACACTCACTTTCCATATCTGTTCAAAGCTCTAGATTCTCTGTTAGGGGGATGGACAGTTGAGCTCTATTCAGCTAGCTTTTTTTTTTTTGAGGCTGCCGCAATAACCATGGCATCCACATGAATCCCCTTGGACCAATGTAGTCTGTCTAATGATGCACTGAGGATCTTGTCCGGGCATTTAGGAATGAGTTCTACAGAATCCAGCTCCTTCCATGCCCCACAGGAGACAAGGTTGATAAGCCCAACCACCAGGGGGAGTAACCCAAGATGTAGAATGGTCAGATCCAAAAGCTTCAAGGAAAGAACACTGACTCCTTTTGAAAAGGGTTCTGGGAAGACCATCCACCTTTATGGTGTAGGACTTTGAGGCTGTCACTGTGGAGTAAGGTGATGAGATTTAGCAGTTAGATCTGGAGGAGGGATGGGAATAGGATCCAAGAATGTGAAAGTCAAAGTATCCCCTGGACAGAAAGAAAAAACCCATTCACTATCTTGAAGGTAGAAGGTCCTGGAGAAGTGGAAGTCAGCCTCCCCAGAACCGAAACTCTTGATCAGTCAATTTGCACTCCCTCCAGATTCCGCCTCCCCAAGAAGGGAATTGGACCTGAGCTGTCTAATGCAGAGACACCGAGGGAAGGTGATGGCTCTGATACCCTGGGAGTTTAAGTCAACCCCCCGACCCAACACCAACACTTCAGCTCTCTTAATTGTTCTGCTTCAAAACACACTGAGCAGAAAGGATCACAGGAGGAGTCGGAGATGACATCGTCAACAGTAACATTCTCAGATCTGATGCCTCAGTTGTCAGAATCTTTGGATCAGACAACTCCAAAACTACAGGTCAGATCAGAGGAGGAGTCACTAAAGGGTGTGTGAAGGTTGAAGACTCACATATACAATGGGGAATGGAGTTGGAAGGACCCCTATCTGAATCTGAGATCTAAGAAACTTTCTCATCATCCTATTCACATCATATTCAGAAAGACGTGATGGTGGAAGATGCTGAGGGAGACGAGCGATTTTAGGAGTCTCCTGCAAGAAAGTGAACTTCAATCTGGGGGAAACCGGCAACAGCGAGAAGTGCACAGACAGGATCCAAGGAGACCTGTTCAGGTGGGATCCGAAATCTTTTTTGCCTTACTGCAGGGTAGGATCCAATAAGATGGGATCCAAGACCTTTTTTACTTTAGATGGTGGCTCCAAATTTGGAGTGGAAGGAGATCAGACAGGGGAGCGTTTCTTAGACTCCCTGGTATTCAAACTTTTCTGACCTTAAGGGGTCTTAGACCATGAAATACACAGAAATGCAGATGAAGAGGCAGGCAAAATACTATTCAGAATAAGCTTATTTCCATCATGTATTTCCCTGACATTGAAATCCCAACTGAATACAAGAGTGGCAAATCAGATCTGGGGTAAAGCAGTGATCAGAGGCATTATGGATAAAGGGAAGAGCTCGAGTTGGATCCTTGATTCTAAAGGAATGGGGCCAAGTCTGATCTGAACCCATCCGTTGAAGAATAATGAAAATGACATCATCAGATGATGACTGCTGTCAGGGTATGTAAAATATCCAAATTCAGGTGTAAGCATATCCATTCTGCGAGGAAGCTTGTGGTAAAAGAAATTTCCGAGAGAGAACCATGGTTGCCTGGGCCAGAAGGGACTCATCAAATTCACCTTGAGGGATTCCTTCTGAATCTTCATAAATACGCTGGATATTAGTGGAAAGACATCCAGGGACATTCTTATCCAAAGAAAAGGTATCCATCTTCCAAGCCTTACTGCATGGAGTCCTGGATTACAATGTTGCCAGTTGGCAGTTCAGAGGCACAGCAAAAAGGTTTACTTAAAGAATTCCCCAACAGATGGATCAAATCTTGGAAGACACCCTGATTTGGTTTCTAATTGTAAGGGTCTGCCCTGTTCCAAGAAAATGAAGAATGCCTGTACAGTGAGATTGTAAAGCTATATCCCAAGCTAAGATCTGTAGTCTGCAAAAGGGGTATGACCTGGCTCCCCTTGCTTGTTGATGTTACCGCATGACTGACGTACTGTCCAACTGCTTGCAGAGGTCCTGGGGACAAAATATGGCTCAGGGAGTTAAGTGCATTGATCAGGGTAAACATATGGATATTTATGTGCTGCATCTGTCCTTAGTGTCCCACACCCCCTGCAATTTTACCTCTACTGAAGCTACTCCCCAGACAAAGTCTGAAGAGTCTGTGGTTACTGACTGCTTTCGAGCTAGGAAGGAGGGAGAGGGGATACCTGGATTTTAAGAATATCAGTTGTCTGCACCAAAAAATATTTCTTCTGGAAAAAAAAACAGTACTGGGATCTCAAAAGATAAAGGATGTCAATGGTGGGGCCAAAGACATTTTACATACCACCATATCTTTTTCACGTGGAGTCTTATCAGGAGTATCATGAGAATCATAGATGCCATGTGACCCAAAATCCTGAAGTATTCCCTTGCAGTCACAAAGTCTGAGTGGAAAACCTTATAAATTCATCTAAAGATCCATATTTCCCTGTGAAAGAAAAGCTCTTTGAAATGAGGAGCCCAGCTGACATATCAAAACACAATCCCGTCTGAGTGAGTTAAGACTTGTGAATGTTTTCTTGGAATCCCCCAGCTTGTGCAAGGGATCTCTCACTCAAGAGAATGACATTTGAAAATACCTGTAATGATAAAGTTGTTGTCGAATTATGGAAAAACGTGGAAATCTGTAGTCTGCAATGAGCTGCAAATTGGAGATAAACACTGAACACATTTGCTGCAGTAGATATTCAAAAGGGTAAGGAAGAGAACTGATAATGTGATCCAGACACAAAACCTTAAGATACACCTGAAGTCTAGATGAATAGGGATGTGATATGCATTTAAGACTAATGTAACCAGGAAAGTAAAGGGAAGAGGTTGCAGGTTGTGAGGTGATGACATTCTATATTTGGCACAATCACAAATGGGTTTAATAAAGATCGAGTACTGGTCCTCCAAGCACTTTCTTTCCTTGGCATTAGGAATAACCTTGAATAATACCTTCCTTCTCAGGTGGGGAAAGAATAGTTGTGTAAAATCTTACCATAATCATAGATGTTCTCTTCCCTGTTGCAGTATTCATAACCTTTGAGTTATCCTCTGTTTATCTACCCTAACATCTGGCCAGCATTAAAAAGTTTGCCAGTGCAAGGTACATGGGACATCTGACATTAGCCGTAGGGTGCATGGCCCATAAAAGTGAGGTTTGCACATACCTGTCCTCAGAACTGAATGCCCCAGTTGGACCCTAATCCCAGGATATATATATATATATAGATATATATATATAGATATATATATATCTATATCTATCAATAGATAGAGATAGATATATCTATCTATAGACAGATATATATATATATATCGATAGATACAGATAGATATATATATATCTATATCTATCAGTAGATAGAGATAGATATATCTATCTATAGACAAATATATATATATCTATCGATAGATACAGATAGATATATCTATCTACAGACAGACATATATATCTATATCTATCGATAGATACAGATGGATATATCTATCTGTAGACAGATATATATATCTATATCTATCCATAGATACAGATAGATATATCTATCTGTAGACAGATATATATATATCTATATCTATCCACAGATACAGATAGATATATCTATCTATAGACAGATATATATATATCTATATCTATCCATAGATAGAGATAGATATATCTATCTATAGACAGATATATATATCTATATCTATCCATAGATAGAGATAGATATATCTATCTATAGACAGATATATATATCTATATCTATCCATAGATAGAGATAGATATATCTATAGACAGATATATATGTCTATATCTATCCATAGAGATAGATATATCTATCTATAGACAAATATGTATATCTATATCTATCCATAGATAGAGATAGATATATCTATCAATAGACAGATATATATATATATATCTATAGATAGAGATAGATATATCTATCTATAGACAGATATATATATATATATATATATATATATATATATATATATATATATATATATATAGATAGAGATAGATATATCTATCTATAGACAGATATATATATATATATATATATATAGATAGAGATAGAGATAGATATATCTATCTATAGACAGATATATATATATATCTATCCATAGATAGAGATAGATATATCTATCTATAGACAAATATATATATCTATATCTATCCATAGATAGAGATAGATATATCTATCTATAGACAGATATATATATCTATATCTATCTATAGAGATAGATATATCTATCTATAGACAGATATATATCTATATCTATCTATAGAGATAGATATATCTATCTATAGATATATATT
>NC_056745.1:512270012-512475012 GCF_019279795.1 Protopterus annectens
GGCCTTCCTGAGAATACTGGAAAATATGAAGGTCTCTCCAAATACCATTATACTGGGCGACTTCAACTACCCAAACAGACTGGGAGCATTACTCTAGCTCCAACACCCTAGTCCAAAGGCTCCTAGAATTTATAAACTCAAATGCTATGGAACAACTTGTTACCACTCCCACAAGAGGGGAAAACATACTGGACCTGACCATCACCAACATGGGGACACTATGCTTCAGACCAGAAGTGTATCCCTCACTGGTAAGATCAGACCATAAACTAATCTCACTGGATATTCACATCCGACCCACCCCTGCCCAGAAAACCACAGTGAAAAACTTCTCTAAAGCAAATTTCACACCCTCAAAACAGAGGCGAAATCCTTCAAAGCCCTCGGGCCTGTGGAAAATCTGCCCAGACCGCAGAATCCTTTATAAACGCATTCTATGAACACCTTCAGGAATGCATGGATCATGCAATCCCAAATAAAACCAAGACCCAATCCTCCAAAGGCAGACGTCCTGTCTGGTGGACCCCAGCCATAAACAAACTATACAATAGAAGGAGGAAGCTACTACATGATAGAGCAAAATCCCAAAAAGGGAAGGCATCTCTGATCAGTATTAGCAAAAAACTACGGGCACTCATAAAATCGTCTAAGGCCAGCTTAGAGAGAAAAATTGCTCGAGACACTAAGGATAATCACAAGGCTTTCTTTAGTTATGTTAGGAACCTGGGTGGAAATTCCCAGATATGCTCAGAATTAGTCCAAAATGACAAATACACCGAGCCCACAGACATTGCCAACATCCTAGCTGACAGGTTCAGTGCAAACTCCCCCCCCCAGCAAAAGGGCAAAACTCTATCCCAACAGAGTGCTGCCCCCTGACATCTCAGATGCTCAGGTAAGAGCCGCCCTCTCCAAAGCAAAAAACACAGCATCAATGGGACCAGATGGTGTCCCGGGCTGCGTCCTACATGAACTCCAAGAAGAGCTAAACCCAAACATAAAACTACTGTTCAATCTTAGCCTTACTACAGGATATGTACCCAAAGAGTGGCGTACAGCAACAGTGGTCCCTCTCCACAAAGGTGGTGCCTCAACGGATCCTGGAAACTATCGCCCCATAAGCCTGACTAGCTTGGTCTGCAAAGCTATGGAAAGGATCATCATGGACCTCATAAACAAAGATATTGGGGACCTACAGACACTGGATCCTACCCAGTTTGGCTTTAAGGGCAGATCCTGCCTCTTAAACCTGGTAGATTTCTTTGAAACAGTCACCAAGGCCATTCATGAGCGGAAGGTGGTCCACACAGCCTACCTGGACCTCGCAAAAGCCTTCGATACAATACCCCACTCGGGCATTATAGATAAGCTCACCAGCTTAAATATAAACCCCTATGTCACTAGATGGGTTGCAAACTGACTCAAGGACAGAACCCACATGGTTAGAATTGCTGGAGCCATGTCAGACTCCAAACCAGTTACAAGTGGCGTCCCACAAGGCTCAGTCCTGGGACCTCTCGTTCAGTATATATTTCTCAGCGGTACAGGCCAACACGGAAGGACTGTGGCTGACCAAGTTCGCAGATGACTGCAAACTGGGCGCCATAATCAACTCTCCAGCCGACACAAGCATCCTCCAAAAGGGCCTCATAGAAACAGACAACTGGTGCCAGAGCCATAGCCTCAAGCTAAACGCCAAAAAGTGTATAGTCATCCCCTTTGGCAAAAACAAAGTGCCCACAAATTACCACATAGGTGGTAATCCATTAAGTACAGAAGAAGTCATTAGGGACCTGGGGACCCAAGTTGATAGCAATCTCTCATTTGACAACCACGTGGCCAAAGTGGTTAGAAAAACATTTTATATAGCCCACCTAATCATGAAGGGATTCACATCTAGATCAGGGGAGGTCATCGTGCCTCTTTACTCATCCCTCATCAGGCCCATAATTGAGTACAATGCCCCTTTGGGGATGTACCTTACCAGACACCTGCAGCAACTGGAAAGACCCCAAAAATACCTCACCAAGAGGATCAAAGGGCTCAAACAGATGTCATACGCTGCCCGGTTAAAGAAACTCCAGCTCTACTCAGTGGCATACCGCCTGCTCAGAGGCGATCTGTGCCTGACGTATAAAGCCATGTCCAACCTGGAATTAATGGACATGCTGCACCTCAGAAAATCCAAATCCCATCGAGCTATGCGCTCAAGAGACTTGAACCTCAGCACTGAAATAGGACATGCTGGAGGGACAGATTCATAACCCAGAGGCTCCCTTCACTCTGGAATAAAATCCCAGTCCAGGTTAGACACAGTCCCACATTGACTCTCCAAGAGGAATCTTGAGTGGATGGGAGATCGTAGGTTTACCCCGGCTATCACTTCTGTGTCACTGTTAAACAGAGGCACAGTATACTAACCTCAAAAAAAGGCAAAGCAAAATTAATTTAAAATGGGTGGCGAAAGCCAAACACACTCTGGCTAGGCTTATAAATGCCCTAGGGCAGACAGCCTAGTATGAACCTATGAACATACACATATACATACATACACACGTAATTTAGAACACAAAAAATATACCTCCAAATAAAAGCAAATAAAACAAAAAGGCTTTTGAGCATAGTAACAGAAAGGCATAAAAAGAGAAAAGTAGGGGGCTGGCAGGTGGGTAACCAGGACTGTAACAGTGAATATACTCGAACATCTACATTTATGGTAAATGTACACAACTGTACTATGTTTAGTGTTTCACTGTTGCAGTCATTACATTTGTGTAGAATCCCAAAGCTATGGTTGGGAGGATGGAATTATACAGCATTAAGAGCAGCTATAAGGCCCTGCAGGACAGCAGTGGCAAAACCTGCTCTGGATTTAGAGAAGAGAGGTAAATGGTAATGCTTGGTCAACGTATGAACTGTGCTCCAAGTAGCAGCTTCTATAATGTCTCTGGTAGGAACCCCTCTGAGAAAGGCTGCAGAAGCAGATGCAGCCCTGGTGGAATGGGATCTGATCCCTTGGAGACAGGTTTACCATGATGCATGTAGCAGAAATGAATACAATGGCTTATCCATTTTGAAATTCTCTGCTTTGAGATAGCCTTTCCCTCTGCAGCAAATGCCACCAGTAGTTGCTCAGATTTTCTTAGAGATTTTGTCCTGTTCAAGTAGAATCTTAGTTGTCTGTGTACATCCAATGAATGTAGAATTCGCTCCCCCTTGTTCTGTGGATTTGTGAAAAAAGTTGGTAGATGAATGGTCTGATCAAGAGTCACACTGGATACCACTTTAGGTGTAAAGGATGGATTGGTCCTGAGCACTACCCTGCCCGGGTAGAAAATAATAAAAGGCTCCACTGCCATGACAGCCTGTAGTTGAGATCCTTCTAGCTGAAGTGACTGCTAAAAGAAAAGCTGTCTTCTGTTTAAGTAAGCCCATGACATACTGTTGATATTCAAGCATATGAAATTGACAGTTTAAAGCCCCGATTGCCAGGGTTGCACAAGTGTAAACCTTCTGGAGTCTATCAGAAGGGGTGGGATTTTTAGAGCAGTAGAAGCCTTAACACCCTTGGGACCCTGAGAAATGGTTTCAGGGTCAGCAGTAGGGTTTTTATAAAGAAATTTGTTGGAGTCAGGAACCCGGTAATATCTGTCTGGCTTACTAGGAGCCGGAAGCAGGGAATCAGGAGGCATGCTGGATTCTGAAAAAACATCAACAATGTCTAGAACGGGAGGTAGCGCCAAAGGCCTATGCTGAGGAAGAAGGAAATCCCTAAGCCCCTTTTTAGATTCTGAAAAATCCTGACCCTCCCAATGAAAATGTTCGCTTAAGGTATGCAAAGTTTCTCCAAAAGAAAAATCCTCAGGAGGAGAAGCAGAAGGGATGGATTCTTCTGCATCAGAGTCCTCATAAGTTGGAATAGATAAATCCTGATCAGAAGAGGAATCAGAAGAAATGGAAACCTGATCTGAAGATTCATAATCGGTGTCTTGTCTAGGCCTCTTAGCAGGAGGGGGTTGGGAACCCCTGATCAAGGTAATTAAATCCTCAGCCATTTTGATCATTTGTTTTTTAGGCATAGGGGCTTGAGCACGTGGCCTATGCGTCGGTTTTTCAGACAAAAGTTGGTTTTGGTCTTGTATTTGAGGATGGCATTGGTTTAATATACAAATCTTTAGGCCTGAAAACAGCCTCAGAAGCAGATGCCTGCTCAGAGGCTCCGGACCCATCTAGGGGAGAGACATCTGCGGGTTCAATACTTAGTGTCTTGCGGCATACCGGACTCTGAATGGGTCTCAGTAGAGGTCTGCGAATCAAAAGTAGCTATCAGGGGCAGCAAAAGCGCCTCACGGAGTACCGGCGACTGGCTTAGGAGAAGCTTTGTCATCGGTTTTGGACCTCGACGGCCTGTCTTTTTCTTTTGAGTTTTTTGTGAATTCCGGTAGTCTGATTGCTAACCGACATTTCTGGATAGTTAAATCTTGAGCCAAAATATTCAGATGCAAAAATATACCGATGCTTAATAGTGCGTTGGTTAAATTTAGCACAAAACCGACAGCAAAGCATGTTGTGGTCGGGGCCTAGGCAAGGAATACAGTACAAATAAAAATCCTTCAGGTATTTGCTTCCCACAAGTAATACAATTAACTTTTACTGACATCGGTAAGGAGCAAGAAAAAGTTTCCCCAACGGGATACTTAGCTTTAGGTTGAAGACTTAGGTTCTGAAACTCGAAAACGAAAATTTCAGGAGTCGGCCGACCGGCACTTGCAAACTGCTGCTTCGGGCACTGCGCGGCAAGAAAGACTAATGAAAATGGTGTAGGTTTCATGTTTTATACTCCTGACGTAATGCAAAAAGGGAAAGCAACTGATGCAGGACCCAAGACTTTGCTATTCAGGCCGACTGAGGGCAACTTGCCAGCAGATTTCCCAAATGTAATGACTGCAACAGCGAAACACTAAGAACATCTGATAGTGCATGAAGCCTGCTTTGAAGCGTAGGTATCTTCTGCAAGATTCCCTGATTGGGATGTGCAGGTAGGCTTCCTTTAAATGTAGTGTTGCCAACCAGGCATCTTTGCCTAGCATAAGAAGCAACTGGTGAAGAGTTAGCATCTTGAATTTACCAAAAAATTGTTTAGGATAGAGAGATCCAGAATAGCACGCCAGGAGTGGTCTTTTCTGGGCACCAGAAAAAGTCTAGAGTAAAAACCTTGTCCCCTTTCCTCTTCTGGGACAGTTTGAATAGCCCTTATACTTGCGAGAACTTGCTTTTGAGCCTCTGCCCACTGATTTAGGGGTAGATCTGGCCAACCGTTTGGGGTTGGTAAAGTGTGGAAGTGGAATCTGTATTCTTGGGAAACTATTTAAAACCCATTCGTCCTGGATAATGAGTTCCCAGTTTTTTGCCTGCAGAGCAATCTTTCCCTCAAAAGGAGCAGTCAATTGAGATGGGCTTGGAAGTTTTAAAGGCAAGTCAGTGAGACAGATTACCATAAGGAGGGGGGGTCTTACTACTCCCTGGTTTGGAAGTGGGAGCCCCCCCCCACTGCTTAGTCCTGTGCATACCTTGGGACTGAAGCCTGAGTGTTCTGCTAGTTCTGGGTTTGGACTGAAGGCCTGGAAGAGGCAGGAAAGGACCATTTCTTAGAGGGTGAATGCCTACTAAACTTTGGAGACGGAACTTGCAGGAAATCTTTAACAGTTGCATAGATTTTGTTTTTTCCTCCATCTTTTTAAGAACTTCTGCTTTGTTGCCAAGCAGGCGGTCTTGGTTTAAGGGAGCATCCAACAATTTAGCTTTAACATGATCTGGCAAAGACTGCTCCTTAAGCCAAGCATACCTTCTAAGTACAGACCCAGTAACAGCAGCCCTGCAAGATGCCTCTAATGAATCAAAACCACATTGCAAAGTATGTTTTCCAACTTGTTCAGCAGAATGCATTAAATCCTGTAAATCCTTATTTTCAGCAGTCAGGAATCAACATCTTTTTGTGTTTAAGCAATCCAATAATACGCTGCTGATACTTTAACATATGAAACTGGCAATTTAAGGCCTTAACCATTAGTTGTCCTGGAAGAATGTAGTCCTTGAAGGCTGTCAGAGCATCCTGTACAGCCAACATTTCTTTTTGATCGATATGTAGGTGCATTTGACTTGGGTTCCATTTGCCTTGAATGCACTTCCCTGCCAGGTGAGCCCCCCATGCATAGTCTGATGCATCTGTTAGGGTTTGGGCGGCAGAGGGTAGTGTGAATGGTAGTCCCTTGTTTTGGTGGCAGGCCTCTTCCCACCAGAGGAACTCTAGACATAGGCAAGGTATGATAGGAATCATTGTTTCCAGTCTGTGAGAATGTTGACTCCATAGGCTTTTTAGATACCACTGTCGTTTCCTCATACTCAGTCTTGCATATGGAATTAGAAGAATTCAGGAGGCCATAAACCCAAAGGCTTGCAGTATTTGTCTTGCAGATAGCAGGGTTTTTGCGGTCACTTGTTTGAAATAGGTTACCAAATGAATTTGCTTTTCTGGCGTGAGGTAAGCCATCTGGGTAGTTGCATTCAAGCTTGCTCCCAGGAATGTAATTTGTTGACAGGGTACCAGTTGTGATTTATTTTCATTTATGGTGTACCCCAGACAAGTTAGAACCCTTTTTACAAATGACAGATGATTCAAAAGTACACCCTGGCTTTCTGCCTGAATTAGACAATCATCCAGATATGGGTATATTTGAATACTACTTTGCCTGCAAAATGCAATAACTGGAGCCAGGCACTTTGTGAATACCCTGGGCGCAATAGACAAGCCAACAGGCAATGCAGAGAACTGATAATGCGTGCAGCCTGCTTTGAAGCGTAGGTATCTTCTGCAAGATCCCCTGATTGGGATGTGCAGTTATGCTTCTTTTAAATCTAGTGTTGCCAACCAGGCGTCTTTGCCTAGCATAGGAAGTAATTGAAGAGTCAGCATCTTGAATTTTGGAATCTCCAGATGTTTAGAATAGACACGTCCAGGATTGGACGCCATGATTTGTCTTTTCTGGGTACCAGAAAGTCTGGAGTAGAAACCTTGTCCCTTTTCCTGTTCTGGTACCAGTTGAATAGCCCCCATGCTTAAGAGGGAAAGTACTTGTTTTTGAGCCTCTGCCCACTGATTTGGGGGTAGGTCAGGCCACCCATTTGGTGTTGGCAATGTTTGGAAATGAAATCTGTACCCCTGGGACACTATTTAAAACTCATTTGTCCTGGGTTATGAGTTCCCAGTTATTTGCATGAAGAGCAATCCACCCCCCCCACCCCCCCAAGGGGCAGTCAAAAGATAAGTGCTTGGGAATTTTAAAGGAAGTCATTGAGACTGTTTACCATAGGGGGGTGTGTTATTTCCAGATTTGGAAGTGGAGGCGCTCCACTGCTTAGTTCTGAGAGTCCCCTGGGACTGAAACCTGGGGTTTTTGCTGTGTCTGGGTTCGGCTTGAGAAGACCTGGAAGGGACTGGAAAGGACCAATTCTTAGTAGGCCAGTGCCTACTAAACCTAGGAGGTTGTACTTGTAAAAAATCTTTAACAGTTTGCATAGATTTAGCTTTACCTTCCATCTTTTTAAGAACTTCTTCAGCCTTGTTGCCAAACAGGTGGTCCTGATTTAAAGGAGCATCCAACAATTTAGCTTTAACATGATCAGGCAAAGATTGCTTCTTAAGCCAAGCATGCCTTTTAAGCACAGATCCAGCAACAGCAGCCCTGCAAGAGGCCTCTAAAGAATCAAAACCACATTGCAAAGTATGTTTTCCAACTTGCTCAGCAGAATGCATTAAGTCCTGTAAATCTTTATTTTCCAGAGAGTCAGGAATCGACATCATTTTCTGTTTAAGCAGTCCAATAACATGTTGCTGGCATTTTAACATATGACATTGGCAGTTTAAAGCTCTGATTGCCAAGGTTGCAGAAGTATAAACCTTTTTACCCAGTCTATCCAGCGCCCTGGAGTCTCTATCAAAAGGGGTATGATTTTCAGCAGTAGAAGCCTGAATGCCCTTGAGCCCCTGAGAAATAGTCTCTGGATCTGCAAAAGGATTTTTGAAAAGGAACTTGTGGGACTCGGGAAAGTATAGTTGTGTACACTTACCATAAATGTAGATGTTAGAGAGTATTCACTGTTGCAGTCATTACATTTGGGTAATTCTGCTGGCAGGTTGCCCTCAGCCGACCTGAATTCCAAAGTCCTGGGTCCTGCGTCGGCTGCTTTTGCCCCTTCCCTGACGTCATTTTCTTCAGTTTTTCTTGCCCCAGATGTCAAGTGCCCCCAAAAAGGGTTGCCAAAGTTTATATATATATTTAGAAAAACAGCAATATAAATTTTACCTTCATCTAAAAGCAAATACACCACATAGGTAGTACAAATCAGAGAAGGAAAGATAAGAGCCAAAAGAAAAAAGGGGAAAGGTGGGTAACCTGGACTGCAACAGTGAATACACTCGAACATCTACATTTATGGTATGTGTACACAACCGTACTATGTTCTTCATGTTTCCCTGTTGCAGTCATTACATTTGGGTAGAGTCCCACAGCTATGGTTGGGAGGCTGGAGCTAGACAGCAGTAGGAGCGGCTATGAGGCCCTGCAGAACTGCAGTGGCAAAGCCTGCCCTGGATTTAGAGTAGAGTGGCAGATTACAATGCTTTAAGGTGTGCACTGAACTCCAAGTAGCTGCCTCTAAAATGTCTGTGGTTGGTACTCCCCTGAGAAAGGCTGCTGAGGTGGCTGCAGCTCTGATGGAATAAGGCCTAATGCCCTTAGGCACTGGCTTGCCATGGTGTAAGTAGCAGAAACGAATACAGTGGTCTAACCACTTAGAAATAGTCTGCTTTGAGATAGGCTTTCCTTGTGATCCTGCAGCATATGCCACTAGTAATTGCTCTGTCTTCCTGAAATCTTTGGTTCTGTCCAAGTAAAATCTAAGTTGTCTGTGTACGTCCAAAGAATGCAGAATTCTCGCCCCCTTTTTCTGTAGATTTGGGTAAAAGGTTGGCAGATGGATGGCTTGGTTAAGAGCCACACTGGACACTACTTTAGGCATAAATGTTGGGTTTGTCCTCAGGGAGACCCTGTCTGGATGAAAAATTATGAAAGGTTCCACAACCATGAGAGCCTGTAGCTCTGAAACCAGTCTTGCAGAAGTAAGAGCAGAGCTGTTTTCCAAGATAGAAACTTCATATCAGCAGTAGCAGCTGGCTCAAAAGGAAGTAGGGTAAGCTTTTCCAAGATATAGTTGAGGTCCAATGCAGGTATTGGTAGTCTCCTTGGGGGCCTTAAAATTTTGGCTCCTCTGAGGTACTGCTTTAATAAAGGGTGAGAAAAAAGTGGTGGCTCTGTATTGTAATGAGCAGAAATGGCAAAGGCATGAATTTTAATTGATGAAAAAGATAGGCCTTTGTCCAGCATCTCAGTTAAGTATTGCAAAATCTGAGGAATATTTGGCACCGCTGTATCAGTTTCTTGTGCCTGGTTCCAGGCACAGAATCTTTTCCATTTTCCAACGCAAGACTTTCTAGTACTAGGCCTTCTGGCTTCCAGAATGACATCCATCACAGCTTTACTGAGAGGTGTTTTTTGTACGACTACATTATCCACCATGCTGCCAAGTTTAATGTCCTGAGTTGGCTGTGCATGATCTGATTGTTTTGCTGGGACAGTAGTCAAGGTATTTGAGGTAAGGTCCAAACTGGGTAGAGAGATAAGTTTCTTAGTACTGGATACCAGTACTGGCGTGGCCAGTCTGAGGCAATCAGTATCATCTTTGGCTTCTCCTGTCGGACCTTTAGGAGCACCTTGGGGAGGAGAGGCAGTGGAGGAAAGGCATATACTGATAGGTTTTTCCAGCTGAAAGACAGGGCGTCCACTTTCCATGCCTGCCTGTGATAAGTCCTTGTGCAGAATCTTTTTAGTTGGTTATTGAGAGGGGAGGCAAATAGATCTATGTTCAGGCATCCCCATTTCCTTGTTATGCTGAAGACTTGTGGATCCAGCTTCCACTCGTGGGGATCCATGAGGTTTCTGCTTAGTTTGTCTACCAGAGTATTTTCCTTTCTTGGCAGTTTCCTCATATGCAGTATTGCATATGGAATTCGTAGGATGCAGGACGCCATAAAGCCCAAAGCCTGCAGAATTTTTCTTGCAGATAACTGGGCCTTTGTTGCCAACATTTTGAAATAGGTAGTCAGCTGCCTTTGTCTGGCGTGAGATAAGCCATCTGGGCAGTTGTATTCAAGCTTGCACCCAGGAATATTATCTCTTGAGAGGGTACTAGCTTTGATTTCTTTTTGTTGACTGTGTACCCTAGGCATGTTAGAAGTCTTTAAGCAAACGCCAGATGTTGAAGAATGTCCTTGTTCTCTGCTTGAATGAGACAGTCGTCCAAGTAAGGATATATTTGTATTCCTCTGTCTGCAGAATGCAATTACTGGTGCCAGGCACTTTGTAAAGACCCTGGGCGCAGTAGATAAGCCAAAGGGCAGTGCAGAGAATTGATAATGCATTGAACCAGCCTTGAAACTTAGGTAACTTCTGCATGATTGTCTGATTAGAACATGCAGGTATGCCTCTTAGGTCTAAAGTCACAAGCCAAGCACTCTTGCTCAGCATGGGCAGAAGCTGCTGCAAAGTTAACAGTTTGAATTTTGGAATATCCAGGAAAGTGTTCAGAATAGTTAAGTCCAGTATCGGCCTCCAGGCCTTGTCCTTTCTGGGCACCAAGAACAGTCTTGAGTAAAATCATTGTCCCTGCTCTTGCTCTGGTACTTGTTGAATGGCCCCCATGTCCATGAGGGATGAGACTTGTTTTTGTGCCTCTGCCCATTGTTTTTTGGCAGATCTGGCCAGCCGTTTGCCTTTCGCAGAGTATGGAAATGGAACTTGTAGCCTTGTGACACTGTTTAGAACCCACTTGTCCTGGGTTATGATGTGCCAATATTGAACAAAAAGTGCTAATTTTTCCCCTAAGGGTGCTGCCAGAAGATTAGTTCTTGGTGCAGGCAGGGGGAAGTCATTGGGACTGTTTTCTGTATGTTTGTGATCTATCTTCTCCAGCTTTGGAGGTAGAAGCACCCCATTGCTTGGGCCTTTAAAAACCTTGTGCCTGGGATCTGCCCCTTTGAGGTCTGTCTGACACAGGAAAGGTCCAATTATTTATAGGCCAGTGTCTACTAAACCTAGGTGGCTGTACATGTAAAAAATCTTTGACAGTTTGCATAGATTTAGCTTTGTCCTCCATGTTCTTTAACACCTCTTCTGCCTTAACACCAAAGTATCATGCTGTAAAGGTGCATCTAGTAATTTAACTTGAACATGATCAGCCAGACTGTTCCTTTAACCAAACATGCCTCCTAATTACAGAACCCGTAACTGCGGCCCTGCAGGAGGCCTCCAAAGAATCAAAACCACATTGCAAAGTATGTTTTCCAACCTGTTCTGCTGCATACAATAAATCCTGCATTTCCTTGTTTTCTGCACATTCAGAATTTAACAGCGGGCGTCAGGGGCTGTGAAAGCGCCTCACTGAGAACCGGCGACTGGCTTAGGGGAAGCTTCGTCGGTTTTGGGCCTCAGTTGCTTTTCTCTATCCTTTTCTTTGCGTTTTTTGTAAACTCCGGTAGTCGGATGGCTATCCGACATTTCAGGGTAACTAAACCGGCGTCCAAAAAGTTTAAAGCAAAATCATACCGACGCTTAATAGTGCTTTGGTTAAATCTAGCACAAAACCGACAACCAGTCACGTTGTGATCAGGGCCTAGGCAAGGAATACAGTAAGAATGAAAATCCTTATGAGGTATTTGCTTTCCACAAGAAATACAATTAACTTTTTCCGACATTGGTCTGGAGCAAGAAAAAAGCTTCCCCAATGGGGTATTTAGCTTTATTGAAGACTTCGGACCTGAAACTCAAACATGAAAATCTCAGGAGTCGGCCGACCGGCACTTGCGAACTGCTTCTGCTTCAGGCACCGCGCAACAAGACTGAAGAAAATTGCGTCTGCTGCTCTTTTATACTCCTGACGACCTGACGTCAGGGAAGGGGCGACAGCAGCTGACACAGGACCCAGGACTTTGGAATTCAGGTCGGCTGAGGGAAACCTGCCAGCAGGATTACCCAAATGTAATGACTAACAGTGAAACATGAAGCACAGTTGTGTACCTACCATAAATGTAGATTTTCGAGTGTATTCACTGTTGCAGTCATTACACTTGGGTTATCTTGCTGGCAGGCTACCCACAGTCGGCCTGAATTCCAAAGTCCTGGTCCGGCGTCGGCTGCTGTCGCCTCTTCCCAGACGTCAGTGCGCCAGGGGTATACAAGATGCAGCCGCCATTTTCTTCAGTTTTTCTTGCCCAAGATGTCAGGTGCCCTCAAAAGGGTAGGCTAAAAACATTGCTTATAAAAAGCATGCACTAAAATAAACACCATCTACAAGCAAATACACCACATAGGTTGTATAGAATAGAGAAGTACAGATAAGCCCCAGCAAAGAAAGGGGGATGGTGGGTGGGTAACCTGGACTGCAACAGTGAATACACTAGAACATCTAACTTTATGGTAGGTACACAACTGTACTATGTTAGTGTTTCACTGTTGCAGTCATTAAACTTGGGTAGAATCCCAAAGCTGAGGTTGGGCGGCTGGGTTCAAATAGAATTAGGAGTGGCTATGAGGCCCTGAAGAACTGCAGTGGCGAACCTGCTCTGGATTTAGAGTAAAGAGGTAAGTGGTAGTGCGTGGTAAAAGTGTGCACTGAAGTCCAAGTTGCAGCCTCCAAAATATCCTTGGTTGATACTCCTCTGAGGAAGGCTGTTGAGGTGGCTGCTGCCCTGGTCGAATGTGGCCTAATGCCCTTAGGCACTGATTTGCCATGTTGTGAATAGCAGAAACGAATGAAGTGTCCTATCCATTTTGAAATAGTCTGCTTTGAGATGGCCTTTCCTTGTGATCCTGCAGCATATGCTACTAAATGTTGCTCAGTCTTTCTGAAAGCTTTAGTTTTGTCCTAGTAGAAGCGTAGCTGTCTGTGTATGTCCAAAGAATGCTGACGTATCTCCCCTTTATTCTGGGGATTTGGATAAAAAGTAGGCAAATGAATGGTTTGATTAAGAGCCACGCTGGATACTACCTTTGGCATAAATGTTGGGTTTGTCCTTAGAGAAACCCTGTTCCGGATGGAAAATGATAAAAAGTTCCACAGTCATTAATGCCTGTAACTCTGAGACTCTTCTTGCTGAAGTTATTGCTAGGAGCAGAGCTATTTTCCATAAGAATTGTATTTCGGCTGTATTGGCTGACTCAAAAGGAGGCAATGTGAGCTTTTCAAAGACAAAATTGAGGTCCCATGTAGGTACCAGAGCTCCCCTTGGGGGTCTTATGTTTTTGGCCCCTCGGAGGTACTGCCTTAGCAGTGGATGTGAAAATATAGGTGGGTTCCATGTTGTAATGAGCTGAAATGGCAGAGGCATGGATCTTAACTGATGAGAAGTATAGGACTTTGTCCAGCATCTCAGTTAGGTATTGTAAAATCTGAGGAATATTTGGAACAAGCGGGTCAATTCCTTGTGCCTGGTTCCAAGCACAGAATCTCTTCCATTTATCTGCATAAGATTTTCTGGTGCTGGGCCACCTGGCTTCCAAAATAACATCCATAACTGCTTTAGAGAGAGGTGTGTTCTGAGTGGTTATATTATTCACCATGCAGCCAGATTTAAGGTTCTGAGTTGGCTGTGCAGGATCTGATTGTTTTGTTGGGTCAGAAGATGAGGAATTTGAGGTAAAGTCCAGGCTGGGCCTTGAGACAAGCTCTTTAGGATTGGGTACCAGTGCTGGCGTGGCCAGTCTGGGGCTATCAGTATCATTTTTGGGTTCTCATCTGACCTTTAGGAGTACCTTGGGGAGGAGAGGCAGTGGAGGAAAGGCATATACTGTAAGGGTTTTCCAGCTGAATGATAGAGCATCCACCTTCCATTCTTGTTTGTGATAAGTCCTTGTGCAGAATCTCTGTAGTTGGCAGTTGTGAGGGGAGGCAAACAGATCTATATCTGGGAATCCCCATTGATTTATCATCATGCTGAAGACTTGTGGATCTAGTTTCCACTCGTGAGGGTCCATGAGGTTTCTGCTTAGTTCGTCTGCCAGAGTATTTGTCTTTCCTGGCAGGAATTGTGCTTGCAGATGCACTTGATAATTCAATGCTGTGTTCCACAAAGTCATGGCTTGCCTACAGAGGGGTAGGAATGTGTGTCCCCTTGCTTGTTCATGTACCACGACTGTATTATTGTTAGTCTTTAGCAACAGTTGTCCAGGATGGAGTAGACACTTGAAGGCTGTCAGGGCATTCTGTACAGCTAGCATCTCTTTTTGATTGCTATGAAGATGCATTTGGCTTGCGGGCCACGTGCCCTGAATACATTTTCCTGCCACGTGTGCCCCCCAGGCATAATCCGATGCATCTGTTGTTAGCGTCTGCCTGGCTGTGGGTAAAGTGAATGGCTGTCCCTTGTTGTGGTGACAGGCCAGTGCCCACCATCGAAACTTCTGTTGCAGGCAGGGGATGAGGGTAATTAATGTTGTAATTAATGTTTCCAGGCTGTGGCAATGTTGAGTCACAACACTTTTTAGATAACATTGTAGCTTTCTCATATGCAGTCCTGTATATGGAATTAGCAGAATGCCATGAAGCGCAAAGCCTGCAGAATTTTTCTTGCAGGTAACTGGGTTTTTGTTGCCATCTTTTCGAAGCAAGTCAGTTGCCTTTGTCTGGCATGAGATAAGCCATCTGGGCAGTTGTATTTGAGCTTGCACCAAGGAATATTATCTCTTGAGAGGGTACTAGTTTTGATTTCTTTTCGTTTACTGTGTACCCTAGACAAATTAGTAATCTTTTTACAAACGCCAGATGCTTTAGTAGAATGTCCTTGCTCTCTGCTTGAATAAGGCAGTCCAAGTAGGGATATATTTGAATTCCTCTTTGTCTGCAAAATGCAATTACTGGTGCCAAGCATTTTGGGAAGACCCTGGGCGTAGTAGATAAGCCAAATGGTAGTGCAGTGAGCCAGCTATGAATCTGAGGTATCTTCTGCAAGATTGTCTGATTGGGACATGCAGGTATGCCTCTGAGGTCCCAAAGTTACGAGCCAAGCCTTCTTGCCCAGCATGGGCAGAAGTTGCTGCAGTGTCAACATTTTGAATTTTGGAACGTCCAAGAAAATTTATAGTAGACAGGTCCACTATTTGTCTCCATGCTTTGTCCTTTCTGGGTACCAAGAAAAGCCTCGAGTAAAATCCTTGTCCCTGCTCTTGCTGTGGTACCTCGCTGAATAGCCCTCATGTCCACGAGAGATGAAATTTGCTTTTGTGCCTCTGTCCATTGATTGTGTACATACCTTTTACCTTTGGAAGGGTGTGAAAGTGGAACCTGTAGCCCTGAGAAACAATATTCAGTACCCATTTGTCCTGGGTGATCATGTGCCAATTTTGTGAAAAAAGTGCTAGCTTTCCCCCCCAAGGGTGCTGCCAAAAGATAAGTGCTTGGCATTGGCAATGGGAAGTTATTGGGACTGTTTCCTATATGGTTGTGATTTGTCTTCTCCGCTTTTGGAGGTAGAAGCACTCCATTGTTTAGGCCTGTATGAGCCTTGGGGCTGAGATCTGCCTCTAGGGCATCTGTATCTGCCTCTGTGGCCTGACACTGGAAAGGACCAATTCTTAGAAGGCCAGTTCCTGCTAAATCTGGGTGGCTGAACCTGTAGGAAATCATTTACTGTCTGTATAGATTTCACTTTATTCTCCATTTTCTATAACACCTCTTCTGCCTTAACACCAAAGTATCATGCTGTAATGGAGCATCCAATAATTTTGCTTTAACATGATCAGGCAGATTCTGTTCTTTTAGCAAAGCATGCCTTCGAATGACAGAGCCTGTAACAGCGGCCCTGCAAGAGGCCTCTAGTGAATCAAAACCACATTGCAAAGTATGCTTTCTCACTTGTTCAGCATGCAATAAATCCTGCATTTCCTTGTTTTCAGGACATTCAGAGTTTGTCAGCATGTTCTGTTTAAGCAGAGACATTGGGTATTGCTGATATTTAAGCATATGAAACTGGCAATTTAAAGCCTTTACAGCTAAGGTAGCAGAGGTATAAACTTTTTCCCCCCATCTGTCCAGTGCTCTAGAATCCCTATCAGAGGGGACAGGGTTTTTTGCAGTGGAAGCCTTGACCCCTTTGGGACCCTAAGATATAGTTTCTGGGTCAGCAGCAGGGTTTTTATATAGAAATTTATGTGAATCTGGAATCCTGTAGTACCTATCTGGCTTAACTGGTGTAAGGGGGTAGAGAGAGTCAGGAGACAGACTGGACTCTGAAAATACATCTACAATGTCTAGTACAGGTGAAATAGCAAGAGGTCTGTGTTGAGGAAATAAAAGACAATGTGAGCCTTTTCTTAGATTCTGAATAATCTTGGCTCTCCCAGTGGAAATGCTCCCTCATGGTGTGCAGGGTTCCCCCAAAAGAATAGTCCTCAGGAGGAGAGGCTGAAGGGATAGATTCTTCAGCATCAGAGTCCTCATAGGGAGGAAGAGAGTATCCCTGTTCTGAACAGGAGTCAGATGAAATGGAAACCTGATCAGAGGAATCATATTCAGTGTCTTGCCTAGGCCTCTTATCAGGAAGGGGATGGGAACCCCTGATCAAAGTAATTAGGTCTTCGGCCATTTTGAGCATCTGTTTCTTAGGCATGGAAGTCTGTCCAGGAGAATGCTGTACTTGTTTCTTTGTCTTTAAAGCTGCTTTAGTCTTTGTCCTGGATGCTGAGGTTGGCTTAATATAAAGCTGTGTAGGTCTGAAAACACCCTCAGAAGCTAATGCCTGCTTAGCGGCTCCAGACCCATCTGAGGGATTAGTTTCCAAAGGCCCAATACCTTGAGTATCCAGAGGCCTAGATGTCTCCACGTGGAAGTCGGAGGCGGACTGTGGCTCTGAGGTAGCGGGTGTAAGGGGCTGCGAAAGCGCCTCACTGAGAACTGGCGACTGGCCTAGAGGAGGCTTTGTCGCCGGTTTTGGACCTCGGATGCCTGTCCTTTTCTATTTCCTTGCGCTTTTTATGAACTCCGGTCGTCGGCTGTTCCGACGGCATTATATAGTTAAACCTTCGGCCAAAGTAATGAAATGCAAAATCGTACCGACGCTTAATAGTGCGTTAGTTAAATCTAGCACAAAACCGACAACTAGCAACGTCGTGGTCAGGGCCTAGGCAAGGAATACAGTAAGAATGAAAATCCTTAAGAGGTATTTGCTTCCCACAAGAAATACAATTGTTAACTTTTTCTGATATCGGTCTGGAGCAAGAAAAAAGTTTCCCCAACGGGGTACTTAGCTTTATTGAAGACTTCGGATCTAAAAATCAATTTCGAAAATCTCAGGAGTCGGCCGACCAGCACTTGCCAACTGCTTTTGCTTCGGGCACCGCGCGGCAAGAAAGACTGAAGAAAATGTCGTCGGCTGCATTGTATATACCCCTGGTGCACTGACGTCAGGGAAGAGGCAACAGCAACAGACGCCGGACCAGGACTTTGGAATTCAGGCCGACTGCGGGTAGCCTGCTAGCCGTATAACCCAAGTGTAATGACCGCAACAGTGAAACACGAACATCATCCCTGTAGTATCTGTCAGGTTTACTAGGAGCAGGAGGCAGGGAATCAGGGGCCAAACTGGATTCTGAGAAAACCTCAACAATGTCTAGTACAGGAGGTATAGCCAAAGGCCTATGCTGAGGTAGAAGGAAATCCCTAAGCCTCTTTTTTGAAAAAGCTCTGGCTATGCTCCCTTAAAGTATGCAAAGTGTCCCCAAAAGAAAAATGACTACCCCTGATTAGAGTTATTAGATCTTCAGCCATTTTTATCATTTGTTTTTTTAGGTATAGGGGCCCGAGCATGTGGCCTGGGCGTTGGTTTTTTAGACACAGATCGAGATTTAGGCCTTGGTAATGAAGGTGGTGTCAATTTAATATGCAAGTCTGTAGGCCTGAATACACCCTCGAAGCCAGTGACTGCACAGCGGCTCCGGACTCATCCAAGCTAGAGACATCCGCGGGTTCCTTAGTTGAAGTATCTCGCGGCATACCAGACTCTAAATGGGTCTCAGTAGAGGCCTGCGAATCAGAAGTAGCGGGTATCAGGGGCTGCGAAAAAGCCTCAGAGTACCGGCAAAATGACGATTGGCTTAGAAGCGTCGTCGGCAGTTTTGGACCTTGGCAGCCTATCTTTGCGTTTTTTGTAGTCGGATGGCTAACTGACTACATTTCTGGATAATTAGAGAACCGAAATATTTAGAGGCAAAACTATACAGATGACGGATAGTGCGCTGATTAAATAAGGCACAAAACAGATAGCAAGGTACATTGTGGTCAGGGCCTAGGCAAGGAATACAGTACGAATGAAAATCTTTGAGGTATTTGCTTTCCATAAGTAATGCAATTAACAACTTTTTCTGACATCGGTAAGGAGCAAGAAAAAGTTTCCCCAATGGGGTTCTTCACTTTAAGTTGAAGACTTCGGTTCTGAAACTCTAAAACGAAAATTTCAGGAGTTGGCCGACTGGCACTTGCGAACTGTTTCTGCTTTGGGCACCACACGGCAAGAAAGACTGATGTAATGGCATCGGCTGCATGTTTTGTACCCCTGACGTCATGGAAGGGACAGCAACCGACGCAGGACCCAAGACTTAATCGGGCCGACTGAAGGCAACCTGCAAGCAGATTACCCAAATGTAATGACTGCAACAGTGAAACACGAAGAACATCCCTGTAATATCTATCTGGTTTTCTGGGAGCAGGAGGTAAGGAGTCATGGGCCAAGCTAGACTCTGAAAAGGCATCAACAATGTCCAGTACAGGGGGGATAGCTAAAGGCCCGTGTTGGGGCAGGAGTAAGAAACCCCAAAGCCTTTTTTTAGAATCAGAGTAATATTGGCTTTCTCAGCGAAAATGCTCCAAGAGTATGCAAGGTTTCACTAAGAGAGAAATCCTCTGGAGGTGAAGCAGAGGGAAGAGAGTCCTCTGCATCAGAACCCTCATAGGTAGATAAGGGTAAATCCTCGTCATCAGAAGAAACAAGAAGTGAAAGAAAAAAAAGAAAAAAAAAGAAAAAGAGAAAAAAAAAAAAAGAAAAAACAAGAAGTTAATGTACTCACCATAACATTCGATGTATGTAGTCCATCTCACCTCACATTCTTACCTGTGGGTTCGGAGCCGAACCTAGGATCCGACTCAGCCATACTCTAGCTCGAAGTCTTTCAATTGGCTGGGCTAAAAAGGTATCCCATGCTGCACTGCTCCCTTTTCCCAGATCCATCTTGCTGCGAGCCCAATCACTCACTTCTCCACACACAACACAGAGAAGGAAGAACATACCAACCAGAAAGGAATTTGAAACCATACCTAACCCCTAGGGTCCTCCAGGATGGGGGAAGGAGGGGGGTAACTAAGAATGTGAGGTGAGATGGACTACATATATCGAACGTTATGGTGAGTACATAACTTCTTGATGTTATGTAGTCCAATCTCACCTACATTCCCCAGCACCTGAATCTTGGGAGGCTCAGTGGAAAATACTCCTGAGCACTGTGGAACCAAAGGAAGACCTGCCTCTGGACACCAAATCTAACTTGTAGTGAGTAACAAAGGTGTGAGGAGATGTCCATGTAGCCGCAGCACAAATATCCATAGATAATCTGGCCTGAAAGGCTGTAGATGTACACACAGACCAGGTAGAATGAGCCTTCACAAGAAATGGTAAATCCCTGCCACCTGAAGCATAAATGAAGGAAATACAACTGGAGATCCATCTACACAATGTGACTTTGGAAACAGGAGACCCAATCCTGTTTTCTGAAAATGAGACAAAACTGATCAGATTTTCTTAAATCCTTCGTTCTATGTAAATAGAATCGTAATTGTCTGTGCACATCCAGCTGATGAAATTTAAATTCTGCCTTGTTCGAAAACTCTGGAAAGAATACAGGTAGTTCAATGGATTGGTTTAGATTACTAACGGAAGCCACTTTCGGTAGAAAGGAAGGGTTTGGTCTGACAGAAACCCTGTCTTTATGAAAAATCAAGTAAGGTGGTCTAACTGATAAGGCTTGAAGCTCCGAGATACGTCTGGCTGAAGTGATGGCTACCAAAAAGATGGTCTTCCAAGTCAAATATTTTAAATCACAAGTGGCTGCAGGCTCAAAGGGGGGGTGAAGTGAGACACTGAAGGACAAAATTTAAGTCCCAGCATAACTGGGTCAAAAACTGGAGGACGAAGCAGCATAGTGCCCTTCAGGAATGCCTTACAAAGCCTATGTGCCATGAGACTAGGCTCATCAGCGACGTGAAAGGTGGAAACAGCCAACTGGACCTTAATAGTTGCGGCCGCTGATCCCTGGTTGAAAAGCATGGAGAGGAACTCCAGGACTGACTAAATTGGAGCTGTATAAGGATCAATTTGTCTTGCATGCGCCCATATGGAAAATCTCTTCCATTTGCTAGAATAGATTTTTCTGGTGGAAGGCTTATGTGAGGAAGACAGAATATGAACCACTTCCGGCAAAAAATGATGAAGCCTGACTAATTATGGAAGTGGAGGAGCCAGGCTGTCAACCGGAGGGTCTGAAGAGAGGGATGGAGCTGCCCTGACATACGAGTCAGCAGATCTGGTTGAGGGTCCAGAATCCAGGGGGCGTCCACAAGGTAAGGATGGAGAAAGGGGAACCACATTTGATGAGGCCAGTGTGGAGCAATCAATCATTTTGCTTCCCAAAGACTACGCTTTCTGGATAACCTTTGTCAGTAGAGCAACAGGAGAGAAGGCATAAAGTAGACCGGAGGGCCAATCGTGAACTTGAGCGTCCCTGGGTGACTCCCCCTGAGGGGGGATAAGGGTGAATTAGCTGCTGCATTTGGTACTGAGGGGGCTGGCAAATAGGTCGCAAAGGCTGACCCCACCTGCAGAAAATCTACTCCGCAACCTGATTGTTCAGGGACCACTCGTGAGGCATCAGAATAGCTCTGCTCAACCTGTCTGCAATCACATTGGACTTCACGGAATGTGCGTTGCTACAAGAAAATGTTGGGAAGCCACTACCCACTGCCACACTTGCATGGCCTCTCTGCAAAGGGGGTGCGACTTGGTTCCTTCCTGTTTGTTTAGATACCATATCAGCGACGTATTGTCTGAGAGGATAGCAATTGTCCTGAGGGGAAGAAAGCTCTGAAGTGCTTGCAACACTAGTAGCACTGCTCTCATCTCCAGGACATTAATATGCAGATGTATCTCGTGTTCCTGCCACGTGCCTTTGACTGTCCTGCCTAGATAATGCACCCCCCAATCTGGGAGGCATCCGTGGTCACTGTGAAAACCGGAGGGGACGGAACGAAGGGTTTTTCCCGCATTGAGGTTGCTGGTGTGAAGCCACCAGTCTGATTATGAGATGAGAAAGCGGAAGATGTTGTACAGACCACTGGGCGAAGAGTAGCCATTGAAGGAGCCTCATGTGTAGCCTCGCCAGAGGAACCAGCATAATTGTAGCATCCAACGTCCCCAATAATTTGAGGATCAATCTTGCCTTCACTCTTCTCAAAGGGCGCAACGCGTACACCTGCTGTTGTAAACTTTGAATCCTTTCCAGTGGTAAAAACATGAGCATGGTGTAACTCGGCGCCTATAAAGGTGACACGCCGCGAGGGCAACAAGGCAGACTTCCAAATTTAGAGTGATACCCAATTGTTGACAGTTTGATCGTGGAGTCTCTGGTTTGTAGGAGTAGATGCCTGGTGGTGGCAGTAAGGAGCCAGTAGTCCAGGTACGGAAACACTTGGAATCCCTGACGTCTCAAGTGAGCCGTCAACACTGCCATACATTTGGTGAACACCCTGGGGGCTGTGGTGAGACCAAAGGGCATGGCGCGAAATTGAAAATGACTGGCTCCCAGCCAAAAGCGTAGATGACTTCTGGATGCCCTGTCCATCTTTATATGGTAGTAAGCATCCTTGAGGTTGATGGACCACATCTACACTTTTCCCAACAATGGGAGAATAGATTGCAACATGACCATTCGGAAATTGGACTTCTTCACATGGGTGTTCAATCTGCTGAGATCCAATATGGGTCTCAGATCCCCTGTCCTTTTCGACACCAAAAAGAATCTGGAGTAAGTCCCTAATCCGATCTGGTCTGAGGGAACATGCTGGATGGCTCCTTTTTCTAACAGTTTTAAAACCTTTGAAGCTGCAGAATCCCTTTGATTGGGTGGAACATCTGGGATTTCTATGATCGGAGGGGGAGCTGCAATATCCTCCGGAAACTATTTTTAATATCCATTGGTCCCGAGTGATACCTTGCCAGGCCTCTGCGTATAGTGAAATGCAACCCTCGACTGGCTCCGTAAATGCACAGTCAGGCCTCCCATCAGGAACGCTGGTAGGGAGAAACATGAAAGGAATCGACGTCTCCCAGGTTACGTGGGTCTTTTCTGCCCCTTGGGCGGCATCTACAAGAATTACCACCCCTACCCTACACCTCTGGAGGGGGACTCACCTTGTGCGTCATGAAAAAAACTCTGATTTTTTTAACCACATCTTCCCACCCCTCTGGGTCTTGGGATAAGGCCTAGAGGGGAGGGAAAAATGGACTCCCACAGAAGACAGAGTTTTTCCCTCTTGCTCGCACTTAGTGTGTCCTTCACCTTGGTTCTGAATAAGGAGGAACCATCAAACGGGGCGTTGGTGAACGTAGACTTGAAGGCCTCTGCAAAATTACAAAGGTGCATCCAGGAGCGTCTTCCAAAAGCAACTCTCGAACTTTCTGCCCTACCCGCTCCTTCTGCTGCATAACAGATCAGCCTCATGGAGGAGTTAGCAACAGAGTTGAGGGTAGACATCGGAGCACTGACCTTCTGAGCCACCGCATCAGAAACGTTACCCTGCAGCGCATCTCCAAGCTCTTTCAGGAGATCTCTTTGGAGCAGTGTAAAGTGTGATAAATAATTCAATGACTGCAGAGTAAAGGTCGCTGAAGAAAACATACGCTTCCTGTACCGATCCATGGTCCTAGACTCCTTGTTAGGAGGATGGACGGTAGACGAATTCTCAGCCAGTTCCTTCTTGGTGGCCGCTGCCACCACCATGGCATCTACAGGAACTCCCTTGGATAGAAACTCTGTCAGAGGGGGCGGACAAGAATTTGTTGCGTCTCCTGGGGACTGGTTCCGCAGAGTCAGGGATTTCCCACACCCTTCGACAAACCAGATCCTGAAGTTCGAAGGGTGGAGATACCCAGGAGGTGGAGGGCTGAGCCCCAAAGGCCTTCAAGAACACAGGCTCCTCATCGGAGGGAGCTTTGGAGGGCCAGTCACCCCTCTGCTTCAAAATTTCTAGGATGTCAGAGAAAGACATCCTCAGATGATGACTTGGGGGACCCCTCAGATTCCTCGAGGTCGGTGTCTGACGTGAAGGACTCATCTTGGGAGTCTATGTGCTTCCTCTTGCACACTGTTTTTCTGGGTGGCTCCTCAGGCAAAAACACTGAGGGGCCCTCAAATATGGGGACCACTCATGGGGGTATCCTGAGGCCTTGGGTCTCCGCTGTCGTAAGACAGAGGGTGATCAGAGACCCGCACCAGAGCTGTAGGAGACAGAGTCAGTGCAGAATGATACCACTGAGGACCTGGCCAGCTCGCTCCACATGGCCTCGAAAGTTGGTACCCCCTTCGTCGAAGATTGACCAGCCGTGGAAGACCTCAAAGCAGAAGAGACGAGGTCTGAAGCAGGGGTCAGGCTCCCCCACGCCGAAGCACCGAGAGGGAGGCTAGCAGCCAAAAAGTGTTCCGAGGCCTCCCCCTCGGGTCCAACCGAGGAACCATGAGTCTTGGACCCTGCGGACGGAGCAGATGGGGTCGGAGCTGAAGCCGGAAGCAATAAGTCAGGATGGCCCATCGGAGCCGACCTAGGGACATCAGATGGCGCCGACCACTCCAGCTCTGAAAGCTGAGATTCGATTGGAGGAGGAAGTATCGACGCTGGCTGGGTGACAGGCTCTGGAGCAGACTGGGCTGGAGCCGAAAACAATTTTGTCAGTACCGGTGATTGGAGCAGTCTCTTTACCACTATCTACATCCACATATGAGAGAGTCCTGGAGGATCTAGAAGATAAGGAAGGAGAACTATACCTCCGCTCCGAAGGAGACCTGCGAGGAGGAGAGAACGGCTTAAAATTTGGAGACCGGCTCCGAACTAGCACATCCGCAAACGGCTCCGAGGGACTTGGAGCCGAAGCAGATTCCGTCAATACACTAACTTCCTGCGGCTCTGAAGACAGTGCAGCCGAGGATGCCACAGTAGATTTTACTACTTTCTCCGGAGGCTCCGAGGATACAGATGGAGCCGGAGAACACTTTTTAGCCTTTGAAGTTTTATTCTTAGAGGGAGAGGACTTGAAGCTAGGAGCCCTTCCCAAATCCTCCTCGGAGGGTTTCAAAAGTCCTTTCAAAATTAGTTTGTTCTTCCTCCCCTGAAGAATACACGGGCTAAATGCATGGCAAAATGTACAAGATTCCTGGAGGTGAATAGCCCCCAGACAATAAACAGAGTGCAGCGCAGTGGTGCAGCGGTTAATGCTGTCGCCTCACAGCAAGAGGTTCTCCGGTTCGATTCTCGGCTGGGGTGCCTTCTGTGTGGAGTTTGCATGTTCTCCTGCGTCAAGGGTTTCCTCCGGGTACTCCGGTTTCCTCCCATATTCTAAAGACATGCTTCTGGAGCATTTCTCCCCGGGCCTCTGCTGAAAACAGGATCTGTGGAACCTAGTCAGACTTTCCCGGTCAACAAATGTTAAATAAAAATAAAATAAAAAAAAAGAGTGCCCATTAGTGATTGACATCTTGTACCCAACATTTAGTACATTTCTTAAAGCCTGAGGGCTTATGCTCTTTCGTATCCTTAGACATAGAGAAGGAAAAAAAACACCAACCATTAATAAAGATCAACAGTTAAAATAGAAGCCACAAGCACGGGAACTAAGAAAAAAACAAACAATCACAAAAGACCTCTAACTTAAACGGTCTCAACAGGAACACAGGGAAAGAACTAGGTCCTCTAACTTCAACGGCCCGAGCCCGAGGGATAGGTACCTACTAACAAGCAACACAAAAAGGGCGGACTAGGTCCTGTAACTGAAACGGGCCGAGCCCGTAGGGGAAACAGTTAGCAGGACACCACAAAATACAATAGTATGAGAAAAAAAGTACACCAGATTATAAAACTAGTACACACACAACACACAGCTATGAAAATAGTTGTTTTTTTTTTTTTTTTTTGAAGCAAGAATATCTCAGACAAAAGTTGTACTTGGCCACAGCCAAGAGCGAGACCACGTCTGAGCTATACGAGCGGCAAACAAGATCTGGGAAAAGGGAACAGTGCAGCATGGGGTACCTTCTTAGCCCAGCCAATTGAAAGACTTCGAGCTAGAGTATGGCCGAGTCGGAGCAGAGGTTCAGCTCCAAACCCACGGGTAAGAATGTAGGCGAGATTGGACTACACATCAGAAATTTCAGAATCCTGATCAGAAGAATCATAACTAAATTCAGTCCTAGGTCTCAGAGGGGGAAGGCTGGCTTCCCCTGATTAAAGTAATAAGGTCTTCAGCCATTATTTGTTTTGTTAGGCACAGAGGCCTGACCATGCGGTCTGGGCGGTTTTCTAGGCATGGATGGAGTTTTAGGCCTTGAAGAAGAAGATGGCGTCGGTTTAATGTGCAAATCTGTACGCCTGAATACACCCTCAGAAGCTGGTGCCTGCACAGCAGCTCCGGACCCATCCAAGGTAGACATCTGCAGGTTCCACAGTCGAAGAAGCATCTTACGGCATACTGGACTTCAAGTGGGTCTCAGTATAGGACTGCGAATCGGAAGTAGCGGGTATCAGGGGCCGCAAAAGCTTCTAACCAGGCATCCTTGGCTAGTACAGGAAGAAGCTGTTGCAGGGTACGCATCTTGAATTTAGAGACGACCAGAAAGGTGTTGAGAGTTGATAGATCCAGGACTGGGTGCCAAGAGCCCTCTTTTCTGGGCACCAGGAAAAGTCTGGAGTAGAAACCCTGACCCCTTTTGTTCTACTGGAACAGGTTGAATAGCTCTGATATTGAGCAGTGAAAGTACTTGCTTTTGAGCCTCTGCCCACTGGTTTGGGGGAAGGTCTGGAGATCCACTTGGAGTTGGCAGTGTATAGAAGTAGAATCTGTACCCCTGGGATACAATGTTTAGAAGCCATCTGTCCTGAGTAATTGGCATCCAGTTTTTTGCATGAGGGGCAAGTTTTCCTCCTATTAGCACAAGTAATGCAAGGCTGGGCAGGATAGTTGAAAAGTCATTGTGAACTTTTTCCATAAGGGGGTGACTTACCACTCCCAGTTTTGGAGGTGGGGGCACTCCATTGTTTAGATTTTTGCATACCCCGAGACTGTAGTCTGGGTGGTCTGTTTCTCCTGGTTTGGTCTGAGAAAGCCTGGAAAGGGCTGGAAAGGACCAGTTTTTAGAAGACAATGCCTACTGAAGCTAAGTGGTTGCACTTGTAAGAATTCTTTAACAGTTTGCACAGATGTAGCTTCATCTTTTCTGCTTTGGTGCCAGTCCTTATTTAAAGCAGCTTTTAGTAATTTGGATTTGACATGATCGGGCAAGGTTTGTTCCTTCAACAAAGCAAGCCTTTTCAGTACAGACCCAGTGACTGCAGCCATAAAAGATGCTTCTAGGGCATCAAAGCCACACTGCAAAGTATGCTTACCAACTTGGTTTGCAGAATGCATTAGCACTTGTAAATCTATTTTCTGCACAATCTGGACTAACACCATTTTTTTGTCTAATTAGTTCCATAACATGCTGCTGGTACTTCAACATGTGAAACTGGCAATTCAATGCCCTAATGGCAAGAGTTGCAAAGGTATATACTTCTTACCACATCTGTCTAAAACTCTGGAATCCCTGTCTGAAGGGGTAGGATTTTTGGCTGTAGTAGCCTTAATACCTTTAGGTCCATGGGGAAATGGTCGCTGGATCCGCTGTAGGATTCTTGTGAGAAATTTGTGGGAATCTGGTACTCTGTAGTACCTGTCAGGTTTCTTAGGGCCAGCGGTAAAGTACCTGGAATAAGACTGGATTCCATAAAATCATCATCTATAACATCCAGGACAGGGGATATAGCTAGAGGCCTGTGCTGAGGCAACTCTAAAAATTCTGAGTTTCTTTTTGGACAGAGTAGTCTTGACATTCCCATCCGAAATGCTCTCTTAAAGTATGCAAGGATTCACCAAAAGAAAAATCCTCTGGAGGGGAGGCAGAGGGAATGGTTTCTTCTGCATCTGAATCTTCATAGTTTGATAAAGGCATGCCCTGATAATCAAAAGGATCAGTCATCGGACTCGTGGTCTGTTGAATCAGAATGAAACTTGATTTTTGTCTCTTACCAGGGGAAGGCTGGCTTCCCCTAATTAGGGTAATAAGGTCTTCAGCCATTCTAAGCATTTGTTTTTGTGGCATGGGAGGTTGAGCATGCACTTTGGTCGGTTTTCTAGGTGTATTGCATACTTTGGGCCGCAGAAACTAGGTAGTTTTAGCTAAAAACGAAGTCATCTGTTTAATTCGAACATCGGTAGATCAGAATACACCCTCAGAAGCCAGTGCCTGCACAGTGGCTCCGGACCCATCCAAGATAGACATCTGCAGGTTCCATAGTCAAAGCATCATCTCGCGTCATACCGGACTACGAATGGGTCTCAGCAGAGGCCTGCGAATCTGTAGAAGCGGGCAATCAGGGGCTGCAAAAGCACCTCATTGAGTACCGGCAGACTGGAGACTAGCTTAACGGAAGCACAGTTGGCAGTTTTGGACCTATGCAGTCTGTCTATCTTTATTTTTCGGAAGACCGGTAGCTGGATGGCTTATCGAAGCCATTTCGGAATACGGAGAATGAGAGCGAAAGAATTTAACGACAAAGATAGCCTGATGAATAGTATGGGTGTTAAACAAGGCACAAAACAGACAGCAAGGGTCATGGTCTGGGCCTAAACAGGTGACACAGTAAGAATGAATATCTGAGGTATTTGCTTTCCACACGCAAAGTAATTGTTAACTTTTTCTGACTTTGGTTAGCAAGAAAAAAGGATCCCCAACGGGGTACTTAAGCTTTATAAGACTTCAGGATTACAAACTCTGAAACGAAAATTTCAGGTAGTGGCCGACCAGCACTTGCGAACTGCTTCAGGCTCCTCCTCGGCAAAAAAGACTGGGGTAATGGCGTCCGCTGCCTGTTTTATACCCCTGATAACCTGACTTAATGGAAGTAACAGCATCCGACGCAGAAATCCCTAGACTGGTATTCGGGCCGCCTGAGGGCTACCTGCAGGCAGATAAAGTGTGATGACTGCAACAGTGAAACACTAAGAACATCTGCCTAATTTGCTGAGGATTCTTCTCTGGCACTAGGGATTCCACCCTCATCTGCTGTAGGTCTGATATAGAAGTTGGAATCTGCAAAGTAACTCAAGCACCACTGAAAAAAAAGCCCTTAGACATGTGGATGTCAAGGGGGGTCAACTCCGGAAGGGTCTTACTAAAGGCCTCAGTCGCACATTTCAAGGAACTGTGAACTTCTCCTCTGCCAGCAAGCGTCTGGATGGACACTAACAGACTGTTGTACAGCACCCAGTCTTCAGACGGTGCTTTTTGTGAGGACAATACAAGTCAGCATGACTGGCGGATGTCAAATTCAAGTGGGCCCCTGCTGCTCTGTAAACATTTTTCAAGTGACTCTGCCTTGTGCTTAATGCCCTTTAAATTAAAGTGAGCACAGTGGGGACACAGTTGGGCACATTCTACCTGAGCGTGGAACACAAAATCCAGAAAACCCAGTGAAGGATTTGTTCCCCCACACAAAGGAAATAAGTCTTACCCACTGACCTGTTACAATAATATGAAGTATGAAAAAGACTACAAAAGGAATACCTAAGCTTTAGGCAAGGGGGTCTTAAATTTAAACCACAGGTGCTGTATAAGGGCTAACAAAAGCAAACAAGGGCCACAACCTCCAAGACAAAGACAGGCAGTGTCGCTAGAAAAGCACTGTAATCCCTTTCCTCAGCCATAATTATGTTGGTTTAAGGACTGGGAGGGCAGTCAAATTTGAAATGCCTACCTTAGACACCCTACTTGGCTTCAGACCAAAAAAAATCTATCTTACTCATGCAGCAAGAACAAACAGAAAACAGTGACAGCTGCAACCCTTATAGCAATGATAACCTGACAGAGAGAAGGAGTCCACTAGGCAACAAGTGGAACAAATCACTGGTATTCAGGCCAGCCAAGGGCTTCTACCACAGAATCCCAAGTGATTAATGCAACAGTGAAGCATTAATATAGTCTACTTCTGGCACAAACATATTCTGATCAGATCCAAAGAGCCATCTCTGACATATATTTGTCAATCTGATTTGCTCAACCTCACTTCCAATGTTTTTCAGCAAGGGTGCAGAGAGTTATCTGCAGCCTAGGTGATCTCTCATACTGGAGCTGCAAGTCTGCACAAGACTATTTTCATTTGCTTGCTCGAGTACCAGAGCATTGTTTTACTGCCCTCCTGTTATACTGACAGGATTACAGTCATCTTCAAATATCGTGCTTCTTTCTTGTACCCTGGTCCCAAATGCCCTGAAATTCAAATGGTTCCATGCGAGTCCCCCACCCAAAGCTAGACTAAAGGAGTCTCAGGTTAGGGTCACTGTAGACTGGGGTGCTCAAAAGGCAATTCCAAGTTCAGTTACAGCTGTTTTACCCATTAAAATAGTTCCTTACGCAGGGCAGAAGCTGAATCCAGATTTCTACAGATTGTGAGAAAGTACTGGCCCAATCTACTACTGAGGTACTATTATAGCTTTATTTTGTGCAAGCAGACCACCAAAAGGGTACAGCCATGGCAGTCTAAGCAGCTGTTGGCACCAAACACCTTAGCAGAGACTCTGAAGATAAAGGTTGTGAAGGCATCTCACCATGTCTGAAGTCACCAGATTTAGGCAGAACAATGTTTTCTGTCAGAATGTCTTCTGTCTCTAGTTTCTCCATTTTCACTTGTATGTTTCAGGAGACGTGAGCAGAAGCAGTGTGTGTGTGTGTGTGTGTGTGTGTGTGTGTGTGTGGGGGTGTCACATAACCCTTTAGGAGCTGCAAACATCATGAGACGTAGATGTTCTGGACGGCCTCACGGTTAAAAACACTGCACACGGGTCTTCATGACTTGGGTGGAGGCAGTCAAGACAATGGGAATTATGTCAATTTCACAGACAGACGAGTAATACAGCAGTACAAAACAAAAATTCCCAGGGTATATACTTTTCTGGAAGCAAGCAGTCCAACTGACAATACTACGGGCACATACAGCAGTAAACTGTGGCAGGGGGATCTATAGAGAGCACAAGTCAATACATCTCCCTTATAAAATGCACTTATTTAGCAGTAGGAAGGAGTCCTCTAAAGCCTGAGAAGTGTTACTGCTCTGAAAGCTGAACCTGCAAGCAACATTTCTTAACAGTGAAAAGTCCAACTGGGAAGGCATCTTCTCAGCCAGGGGAAGAAGGGTGCAAAGCTCTGCGTACTAAGCCAGACAGTCCTCCTGTGACTGAAGTTACAAATCATCTCTGATTTTTTGCATCACTTGCTGTTGCAACATGTCTGTTAACTGTCAAAAAGAGGCATCATCAAATGATAACCTGACACGAGTCTGATATGTAAAGCTATGCAGCGCATCATCATGGACCTGACTAAGACATAAGAAATCTCCAAACTCTAGACCCCACACAATTTAGCTTTGTGAAAGGGAGATCATGCCTGCTCAACCTGGTTGACTTATTTTGAGTCAGTCAACCGGGCTGTGGAAGAAGGTAAGGCAGTGCATACAGCCTACCTTGATCTGGCCAAGGCCTTTGACACCATTCTTCACTCAGGCATTACTAAAACTCTCCAAACTAGGCATTAACCCCTATACCACAAAGTGGGTTGCAAATTGGCTCACAGTTAGAACAGTGTGATCGGACTCCAAGTCAAACTGCTGACCAGTCATGAGAGGCGTCCCACGGGGAACAGTCCTGGGTACTCTCCTGTTTGGCATCTACTTCTCAAAAGTCCAGGCCAACACAGAGGGACTCTGGCTAACCAAGTTTGCAGACTACTGCAAGCTGGGAGCCATTAACTCTCCAAGTGATGCAGACATCCTACATAAAGGCCTCACTGAGACCAATGACTGGTGTCAAAACCATGGCCTTAAGCTTAATGCCAAAAAATTTAGTCATCCCCTTTGGTAAAAACTCAGTTCCCACTAGTTACCACATCGATGGGAGCCCACTGAGCACTGAAGGCGTTATAAGATCTGGGGACGCAGGTTGACAGCAACTGCTTCAACCACCACATTGCCACTACCACCCAACACTACAACTTGTGAGAGATGCACTTATATAGCCAAACAAGAAGCAAAGCTCTCTTCACCCAAGACTGGACTAGACAGTCCAGAGGAGAAGGTAAACAACTGCACCACACCACATCATCACATAGTCCCTCAAAACCTACACCACCAACACACACACACAGAAACACAACACACACACCTACATTCACGGGGGCTCTCAAAAACCTGTCCAAGGATCAGGGACCTCCAAAGCAGAAATGCAAGCAAACTCCACCCCCCAAACACAACCTAAATGACAACCCACAAACTCAGTATGCCACTCAACTACAGCCCATAAGGCATAACAATGTACCCAACACTCTAGACATAGGTGACTCTATAGTCAGGCACACTGATGTTCCACTCACCAGGCTAAACAAGGAGAAAGTTACTATCAGCTGCCTGACAGGTGCCAGGATCCGCCACAACGCACGCACTCAGGTCATTCCCCAAGTACAAATATGACACTGTCATTGTCTATGTTGGTGTGAACGACCTGAGATGTACCTCCCTGGACTACATGAAGAGACATGGAGCTCTCCTATCTTGTAGCCCAGGCAGGTATGATCCTGCCCTGAGTAGCATTCTGCCATCACCCAGAATTATACCACAGTACAAGAACAAAATGACTGACTTCAACAATTGGCTAAGCGTCTGGTGTCAACAATTGGCTAAGCGTCTGGTGTCATTCTAAGGGGATCCAGTATTTGTCTGCCTGGGACGACACGATCGACAGACCATGATGCTTTGCCAGAGATGGTCTGCACTTGTCGCCCTTGGGATTCCAGATACTGGCTAAGACTCTTGCCACCCCTATAGTGCCTTTTTTAGGCAAGGTTCAAATGACATTCACCACTGTAACAGGTACAAACAAGCAAAATCTGAGGGTAATGCTACTCAATGCTAGAAGTCTAAACCTCAAAATGCACTCACTCAAGGCACTCAAAATGGAGAACATTAACATCTGTACAGTGACAGAGACCTGGTTCAAACCTCCAGAGAACACCCCTGCGTTACCAGGCTATAATTCATACCACACCTTTCGGCCATCTAACCCGGAACAAAGCACTAAAGGTGGAGGCATGTCCATATTCATTAAGGATATCCACACCTCCAGGCTAGTTGCACAGCATAATGCATCCGAGATTATCCAAGTGCAACTAACTCTGGGCAAGACCGCAATCCAACTGTAGCTTGCTACAGACCCCCCACCAAGCCCCAGGTTTCCCACTCCATTTCTTGATACACTGGAAAGTATTAGGGTACAATCACACACCCTAATAATGGGCGATTTCAACTACCCCACCATTAACTGGGAAAACTACTCATGTACCAACTCTTTTGCTCAATGTTTTGTGGAATTCATAAATTCCAACACCTTGGATCAACTTATTCACACCCCCACCAGAGGCAGCAATATCCTAGACCTGGTCATCACCAACATGGGCAACCGGTGTTCCACACCAGAGATCAATTCCTCGTTGGTCAAATCCGACCACAAGCTAATCACCCTAGACATCCACATCCTGCCCCCACCCCCAATTAGGGAAACCACCGTAAAAAACTTCTCCAAAGCCAACTTCACACTTAAGACGGAAGTGGCAAACTTCATGACACCCATGCAGACTGACAATAGAGGTAGGATTGCTGAATCCCACACAAATGCACTTTATAAGCACTTACACGAGTGCATGGATCATGCTATCCCTAATAGAACAGAGATGCTATCCTCCAAAAAATGGAAGCCAATCTGGTGGTCCTCTGCCATAAACAAACTCTACAACAGAAGAAAAAAACTGTTGCAAGAGAGTAAAATCCCATGACTGGAGGAACTCCCTGGTCAACCTCAGTAAGAAGCTGAGATCCCGCAAAATCCTCCAAAGCTAGTTACGAAAACAAAATTGCCACCGACTCTAAAGACAACCACAAAGCATTCAATAACTATGTCAAGAATCTCAATGGCAACTCTCAGATCTGCTCCGAGTTACAGCACAATGGCACTAAATATACAGAACCAACTGATATTGCCAACATCCTGGCAGATAGGTTCAGTGCTAACTTTACCCCCTCTCACCCCTAGAGGGCCCATCTTTATACCAGAAGAATGCAAAGCTCCTGTAATCACGGCTGCACAGGTAAAAAACACTCTCCAAAGCCAAGAATACAGCATCCATGGGACCTGACAATATCCCAGGCTGCGCTCTACACGAACTACAGAATTAACTGGCACCCTACCTAAGTACCATGTTCAATCATAGCCTCATCTCAGGCTTTGTGCCCACTGAATGGCGCATCGCAACGGTTATCCCATTCCACAAAGGGGGAGCCACGACGTACCCCGGGAACTACTGCCCCATTAGCCTGACGAGCCTAATCTGCAAGGGCATGGAACGTATCATGGAATTCAAAGACATTGGTAATCTCCAAACTCTGGACCCTACCAAGTTCGGGTTTGTAAAAGGCAGATCATGTCTCCTAAACCTGATTGACTTTTTTGAAGCAGTCACCAAAGCCACAGATGAGGGTAAGGTGGATCACACAGCTTATCTAGATCTCGCCAAGGCTTTCGACACCATCCCCCCTCTGGGATTATAGATAAGATCACTAAACTTGGTATAAAACCCTATGTCACAAGATGGGTTGCCAACTGGCTCACGGACAGAACCCACACTGTGAAAGTAGCAGACGCCAAATCAGACTTCAGACAAGTCACAAGTGGAATACCACAGGGTTCAGTCCTGGGTCCTCTCCTGTTTGGTATCTACTTCTCTAAAGTACAGGCTAACACAGAAGGTCTTTGGCTAACAAAGTTTGCAGAGCCATCATCGAAACTCCTAACGGTGTGGACATACTACAAAAGGGCTTCACTGAGACAGATGCCTGGTGTCAAAGCCATGGCCTGAAGCTCAATGCCAAAAAGTGTACCGTCATCCCCTTTAGTAAAAACTCTAACCATGTACTACCACATAAGTGGTAGTCTACTTAACGCTGAAAGTGTGGTAAGAGACCTTGGGACACAGGTGGACAGTAGTCTCTCCTTTGATAATCACATTGCCACAGTGGTCAGGAAATCCTTCTACGTGGCACACATCACAAAAGGTTTCTCATCCAGAAAAAAAAAAAAAAGGTAATTGTTCCCCCCTCTATACTCATCACCCATTATAGAGTACAACGCCCCTTTTGGTATGTACCTCACAAGACATCTACAACTGGAAAGGCCACAGAAATACCTCAAAGAGAATTACTGGCCTCAAACAGATGCCCTACACAGACAGTCTCAAACTCCAGCTTTACTCTGTCGCATATTGCCTGCTCAGAGGTGATCTCTGCCTAACATACAAAGCTATGTCAAACAAATAGCTGCTGGACATGCGCCACTTAAAGAAATCCCAATCCCTCCGAGCTACACATTCTAGGGACCTAAACATTGTCCCCACAATAAACAGAATGTGCTGGAGGGATAGATTCCTGTCCCAGAGACTTCCCATACTCTGGAACAGACTATGTCAAACAAAGCTCCTCATTAATACTCAAGAAAAATCTTGATGATTGGATGGGAAATAGGAAATTCACCCCAGGGATCACTTCTGTGGCTCTGCTTGACAAGGGCAAAGGAAAATATTTTCTTGGGTAGCGAACACCAGGGTAACTTTTTGGCTAGGCTTATACAGACCCTAGGGCTAATAGCCTAGTACCTACCTATGGTTAGAAAGTCCTTTTGTGTGACATCTCATTACCAAGGGTTTTGCGTCCAGGAAGAGAGGTCATAGTCTCTCTACTCCTCCCTCAGACCATAGAGTATTAATGCTCCACTTAGCATGCACCTCACTAGACACCTGCAACAGCTGGAAAGGCCAGAAAAGTACCTCACGAAGAGGACCACAGGCATTAAACCTGTCCTACACAGACAGACTCAAAATACTCCAGCTATTCTCGGTCTCATATCGTCTACTTAGAGGCACACTCTGCTCAACTTACAAAGCCATGTCTGACCCAGCACTGTTAGAAATGTTACATCTAAAGAAATCCCAATTCCTCCACACCACACACTCCAGAGACCTCAACCTCATTACCACAATCCACAGAACATGCTGGAGGGACAGTTTCCTCACTCAGACTGCCCATGCTCTGGAATACACTTCCCAAACATGTCAAGCAGAGCACCTCACTGCCCCTCAAAGAGAAATCTTGAGTGGATGGGTAATATAAAATTCACCCCGGGGATCACTCCAGTGGCTCTACTTCATTGAGGTGTTGGGAACTAATGGCAGGCGGCACGATGCCAGGGCACTTCTATGGGCTAGGCTTGTAAAGACTCCAGCGCCATTAGCCTAGTACACACCTATGAACCTGTGATAAGTTACCCGCTATCATGCTGCTTTTCAAGCTGCACAGAATAAGATGATAAAGTGTACCTCTGCCCTGGAAAGTGCCCTCCTGAAATGGTTTACAAAACACTTCCACAATAACATGATTTAAGACATGCTGCTTAGAAAATAATAAAACAGCTTTAAAGTAGCACCAGATTACTCAATAAATCCACATGAAAGCAGAAAAATAAGGGCATTTTTATATTGTGCACCAACTAATTCAGTACGGTATTCCTGGGTCAGAACAGACCAAATAATATTCTATAAACAAATGTGATACTGAATTTTCAACAAGGCACAAACTGCTAAGACCACACAGGCATATAATATATTAAAGGCTAACTTAGACCTGGCAAAGCAACACCTTTACTACAAAAGCTACTACAGACTGCATGATATTTAGTACAATGTATATGTTGAAAAATGTCTACAAATGAGTCTAGTCCTGTCATGGATTACACAACCTGTACATACACATTTTCTGTAAAGTACCCTGTACTGCTAATTGCATGGTTACTCAGACCAACAAAAATCTACTTGATACCCAAACCAGTAAACTTTCTGCAGTCCTTGGCAAAACTAAAGTATACCTTAAGCCACATGGAACAAAAATCAATATGATTGACAAGCCTACAGTGTACAACTGGAAAACTTTTTTTTTTTTTTAATTTACCAATATGATCAAAATTCAGTCCTATGAACTCACCTTCAACGATGCCGATACTCTCTCTCCCTATCTCTCTCTCTATCACGATCTCTGTCCCGATCACGATGTCTATCTCTTTCTCTGCTCCTCTCTCTGTAGTAGTCATCATGTCGATCTCTACTACGTGATTTATGACGCCTGCTCTTCTCTCTTGATCTGCTATGGTCCCTTTCTCTTGATCGTTCACGTCTTTAAAACAAAAACACACTCCAGGTCAGAAACAAGTACTATGTAGACACTAGATACAGATAAATTGCACATACAATACAGCAGAGGAAAATGAGTATGGTACAGGTATTACTGGATGCCAGAGAGTGCTCAGAAGCATCTCAGTGCTCCTTGGCACACGAAAACATCTTTACCGTAAGACGGTCTATTGGATAAGGGACAGAACAGCGTGTGAGAGGCTGACAACCTGAACTGGCAATCTGGGAAGCTGGTGGACTGCAGAGGTAGGGTGGGGGTTATGCTTGAGCAGCCAATGGCCCAGTCTGCCTATTGCCAGAATTTTTTTTTTGCAGTCCACTACTACTTTCTAGCAGAAACTGGAGAGCACCATGTGCAATGGGTACTGGACGGCAAATCATCATGGATAGCAGCATTCATGGGCTTGTCACTGCACAACCATCCTCTTACAAATGTATATTCTCACTGTGAGCAGCTGAGAAATTGGGATGCCTCAATCCTTCCCACAAAGGTGGTAGAAAGATCTGCCAGGTATTACTCCAGAGCTAACAGCCCAACACTATCAAAACACTAAAAACGTAACTTCTGTAGCACATATCTTGTAGGTGTCTCACTACATTTACAAAGCTGGTATTGGGCTTTTGCAGTTTAAATGTTACAATCAGTACTTAGTGCATATTTTGTAGTACATTTTATGACAAAGATGACTTAATGCAAACTCATTTCTGTGCAGTTAAAACCTATTGACTGTAAACATTTGACAAAATATTCAGGGCAATCATTTGCAGTTCTGTCAAAATGCTATACAATACTTCACAGTCACATTAGTAAACAGATGCCAGCACTGTACGTCAGTCCATGTATTAACTGAGTAAACATTTGAGAACCTAGTAATTTTTACATGAAGTTCAGTTGTGTGGGGCAGTCAAAGCAGACCAGCAACACGAGCACTGTTGCAAAAAATACTGCACATGGATTTGAACCAAGCAACTGCTGTCAGCCTGCATAGCTGAGAGCTAGCAGATAAAATGGTGCAGCCAGATAAATTCATGTAAACACAGTGGTTCACAAACGTGCACATTTTTCCAGGTAGTAAAGATACCGTTTTCAAGAAATCATTCTAGCAGTTATAACCCCCTCACCCACACACCAGTTTTCTTATCTGAAGTTTGCTGCAACTACAGAGAAGTTAAAAGCACAGCAGGTGAAGGAGGTGTGCAGGACCTGGAGAGGGACAAAGCATTCCTGGATTGTGAGGGTGCTGCTCTGACCACCAAATATATTCCAATCGAATGGCAGAGATTACTGTTATCTGCGCCACACAGTGTTAGCTCTCTTGCAATATGTTAGTGAATCTTTCTAATGCAGTCTGATTAGGACATCCATAAAAAGTTAAGACTTGACATAATGCCTTCAAAATTGCCCTTGGTCTTGAACTAGGCCTGCTGGCTGTCTAGAGGAAGGGTTTGAGGAAGTCCATCACTTGTACAATATCAGAGTAAGTTATACCCCCTGTTAACACATTAAACAACCCCCCCCCCAGAGTACATTCAAGGTGTCTTGGTGCTTACATCGGAGCACTCTGTGAGGCGCTTGAAAATGTAAGCTGTTTCATCAGTGTCTTCCACAAGTGCCAGTAAATTCAGTCTTTTTAGATGCACTATTAGAAATTAAGTTGAAGTACCTGAACTTTGTTAGGTATCTTCTCAACTTTGTTTTCACTGTGGAGTAACATCATGTTTGTATTTAACATTTGAGAAAATCGGCTTGCCATGCACTGTACATCTGCAAGCCGATTCTGTATGTTTTCCATAAAGTGGCAGCCAATCTGATTCCTGCAATCCAATCCGCCACTTCCCAAACAACTCCACCCCCCCAGACCCAACTTTCTTTGTTCTGTGACAATAGAGTCCTCCAGTACCAATTCTCTTTCTTTTTCTCGGATTTGCTATACTGCTACTGGAGCAGTCTATCTATTGCAACAGAACATTTTCTGTGCACAGTTTGCGAAGTCCAGCGATAACTCAACAACCAGCAGCGAGGAACCCTAAAAGCAATTACCCTACAGATGCAACTGAGATCTTCCTATCCACAATAAAGTGTTCACTGCGTTGAACTCGGATTTGACTTATTGTATTAGTAGCAAACGGCTTGCTACAGTTTAACAGGAGACAGTTTTTCCATTTACATTCTTCTAAATGATGTGGCACAGTAGTTTTGCAGGCCGCAAAGTATTTTACAATCAGTTTCCAAAAAAGATGAAACATGCAGCAACAGGCTGCTCTCACAGTAGGTGCTAGGTGCAAAGTGTGAAAATTGTGAATGCAATGCAGTTCCAGTATACTGGCATTTGACAGGTTTTTCTTTTCTTTTTTTTTTAGGCTAGTTGAGTATGAAGGGGAGTGCCTCACTTTTAACAGTTATAAATGTAAACACTTGAGACTAAGTGCTTCATAATTGTCTCCCCTGTTTTGAAAAACTTTTTACCCCTTTCTTCCATAAACTCTGCAAGTTCAAATTGAAATTACTGTTGGCAGCTATACTTACTGAGTAGGGTGTGTTTGCATTGCAAATATTTTTAAGTACGTTCTATAGCAGTAGTTCTGTTGAGTAATGATGGTAAATGTACATGCAAAGAGTATGTGCACACAACGCATCCCAAAATAAAACTCCCTTGTGTATGCAACTCTTGCAGTTTTACTGCATGTTACACTGCTGCAAATCTCTCATGGTAGGTTTTTAAATGATGCACTGATTTACAATGCAACTAAAACTTGCATGTACAGCAACAGGCTGATTATTATGCTTGCAGCTAACAAAGTCAAACATGTTTTTGTATTTCTGCATGTTTCTTGCAGGCTATAATCCTGTTCTTTTAACTCAGACTAGGCATCCTAGAGGTCTTTTGTTGTGCATTAAGACTGATGGATACGATGGAAAATTTTCATTTTGCTTCTCAGTTGTAAGAGCTTAACAAGACACCTTGCAGTGATGTTGAACTTATTTGGTCAATGTTTAGTTAAGAAGCCATATGTGGTGGTATTAAAGTGCAGTACCACTTACAGAACAGAGCAGATATTACTGTATTAGAAGCTGAAGATTCTTCACAGCTGGCATTCAAAGGAAATTCTTGTAACTGGAGATTCAATTGTTAGAGGAACTGATACTTATATCAGCAGAAAATATAATGAACATCGAAGTGTTATGCTTGCCAGGAGCAAAAACAGAAGATGTGAAACAAGCCTTGGACCACATTAATGTAAAAAAAATACACGTATATTTTTTTGGAACAGCATGAATGTAAGGAAGTATGGATCTGTTTTTACTCACGTTGGTACAAATGTCACCCACAAGGGTTCTCTGTTAGTAGGGAACCGACAGCCCTCTAGATAATATAGCTTGTACTGGTGTTAGGACGTATTTTTCACAACTCGCCTATAGAAAGGATAGTCAGGTCACTGTGAATGAAAAGATTTTTTGGATAAATACCTACATGGAAAAAATGTCCTATTTTAAAAAAATGGAAATATGTAGAGCATCCAAGCCTTGTTTTTGGGCACACATGTTCAGACAGAATGGTGTGCATTTGTCAAGATCAGGAAGAGAATTTTTGCAGCAGATATTCTGCAATATTTGACAAACACTAGGCAGGACTTTTGTCAGGTCGAAAAATGTAATAGTTCACAAATAGCAACATTTGATGCATCTCTAATGGTTAACGCTAGGAGCATTAATAGTAAAGATTTTTTATTGGAAAATTTGCTACATTCCCACAAAATTGGGATTGTTTGTGAAACAAGGTTAAAGAACAATGACTGCAAACCAGTTCCGTCAGGGTATAAATGTTTTTACTGTAACAGACATTCTAACAAAATCAGGTGGAGGTGTTGCGATAGGGATTAAAGACAGCTATGAGTAATGTCTTTCGGCTTTTCTCGGTTAGGGATCGCCACAGTGGAACGCCGGTCGGCTAATGATTGGCAGTGGATTTTAAAGGTGCTGAGTTGCCAGCCTGACGTCCAACCTTCAAAGAAGGCACACCCATTCACGCACGCACCTACCTGCGTGTCTTTATACATCACTCGACCACGGGGAGAACATGCAAACTCCACACAGAAGGTGCTCCAGCCGAGAATCGAATGGGAGAACCTCTTGCTATGAGGCGACAATGCTAACTGCTGCACGGCCTTAAGGATAGCTATGAGACCTGTGATTATTAAACAGAGAAGGTAATGTTGGATAAGTTGGTCAGAACTGGATCGGTTGGGACTTGAAACCGTATATCAGCATGCATATGTTGAAAATGCATCTATTACCACCTGTAACATGATGTTGTACAACAATATAATAGCAGCTATAAATGAAAAATTGTGCTGTGATGTAATTTCTACAAATTTAACTTTAGCATTTGACGGGGTCATACACAAAACACAGATCAATAAATTAGTACAACTAGGTATTGATGTACTCTTGATAAGATGGATAGCTGCATGGCTTACAAATGGGACATGGCAAGTATACAGCAACTGGACAGGCGAAATCATTGATTACAGACAGGCTTGTCCCCCACAGGGCTGTGTCCCAGGCCTTTACTTGTTTAGATCGCATCTTTCAAACTTAATGCATGTAAGAAACAGTTGAACATTAAGCTTTAAAATATCTTTAGGCTAGTACATTATCCAAATAAGTATCAAATTCTGTTAACACAGTCAGGAACAGTCAATAAAAAGCATGAAAAGAAAATATATGCAGTTAACTCATGGTTGCTGCTAGAAAGAGAATGTTATTTTGAGAGGGTTATCTTGGTATTTCAATGTGGTACTTGCAAAACAGCAGCTCTTCATCACTGCCCTTCAATCTAATCTCTGTTTTTGTTGTCCCTGGTGGTGAAATTTAACTGTAAATTATCTATATGCATACCTCTCAACTGTCCAGATTTTTGCCTTGTATTTTTGGTCTGTTCCTCAAAGTTTGTGGTTTTCTGGCAAATCACTGGGGCTGAAAGTACAGTTTTGTACCTACCATAAATGTAGATGTTCGAGTGTATACCCTGCTGCAGTCATCACACTTGGGTTATCCTGTCAGGCGGTCACCGCAGTCGGCCTTAATTCCAAAGTCTTGGTCCGGCGTCAGTTGCTGTCGCTTCTTCCCTGACGTCAGTGTGCCCAGGGGTATACAAGAGGCATCCAACGCCATTTTCTTCAGTTTTTCTTGCCCCAGATGTCAGGTGCCCCCCCAAAAGGTGGTCAGTAGATAGTACCAATAATAAATGTTTAGCACAAACAAAACATCCCTCCAGCTATAAGCAAATATGCCACAAAGGTTGCATCAGATTTTAAGGTATTGAAAGGTTTCAGTTAGGTCAGAGGTGATGGAGGGAGGGTAACCTGGACTGCAGCAGGGTATACACTCAAACATCTACATTTATGGTAGGTACAAAACTGTACTATGTTCATCGTGTTACCCTGCTGCAGTCATCACACTTGGGTTGAATCCCAAAGCTAAGGATGGGAGGTTGAGTCAAACAGGGTTAGAGGAGGCTAGAAGGCCCTGTAAAACTGCAGTGGCGAAGCCAGCTCTAGTCTTAGAGTAAAGGGGTAAGTGATAGTGTTTGGTGAAGGTGTGTAGTGAACTCCAATTTGCAGCTTCCAGAATATCCTTGGTTGGCACCCCCTGAGGAAGGCTGTAGATGTAGCTGCTGCCCTGGTGGAGTGGGGCCTTATGCTAGCAGGAACTGCTTTTCCATGATGGGTGTAGCAAAAACGTATGCAATGTCCTATCCATTTGGAAATGGTCTGTTTCGAGATAGCGTTTCCTTGTGATGCTGTAGCATAGGATACAAAAAGCTGGTCAGATTTTCTGAAAACCTTAGTTTTATCCAAGTAGTAACGTAGCTGCCTGTGAATGTCCAAGGAGTGCAGGAGTCTTTCTCCTTTGTTCTGTGGATTTGGGAAGAAGGTGGGTAAATGGATGGTTTGATTTAGAGCCACACTGGATACCACCTTTGGCATGAAGGAGGGGTTAGTTCGTAGAGAAACTCTGTCTTGATGAAAAATGAGGAAAGGCTCTACTGCCATTAGTGCCTGTAGCTCTGAGACTCTTCTGGCTGAAGTAATTGCTAGCAGCAGGGCAGTCTTCCATGATATAAACTTTAAATCAGCTGAGAAAGCTGGCAGCTAAGTTTTTCCAGAACAAAGTTGAGGTCCCAAGTTGGTGCTCTGCTGGGAGGCCTAATGTTTTTGGCCCCTCAGGTACTGCCTTAGAAGTGGATGTGAAAATAAGGGAGGATCCGTGTTGTAGTGAGCTGAAATAGCCGAGGCATGGATTTTAATAGATGAAAAAGAAGTCCTTTGTGTAACAACTCAGTTAAATATTGTAGAATCTGAGGTATGTCCGGCTCAAGGGTATTTTGGCCTTTAGCTTAGCTTCAGGCGCAAAATCATTTCCATGGTGCTGGGCCTCCTGGCCTCCAGAATGACATCCATAACAGTTTGTGAAAGAGGAGCTGGCTGGTTGCTTAGGTGATTTGCCACGCAGCCAAATTTAAGGTTTTGAGCTGGCTGTGTAAAATCTGACTGTCTCGCTGTGTGAGCAGATGAGGAATTTGTGGTAAAATCCATGGTGGGCCTTGGGACATGTTCCTTAGTAGTGGGTACCAGTGCTGGCGTGGCCAGTCTGGGGCAATGAGCATCATTCGGGGTCTCTCCATCCTTTCAGCAGCACCTTTGTGAGAAGGGGCAATGGAGGAAAGGCATATACTGTCAGCATTTTCCAACTGAATGAGAGTGCTTCCACTTTCCAAGCTTGATGGTGAAATGTCCTTGTGCAAAATTTTGATAGCTGATAGTTTTGGGGGTTGGCAAACAGGTCTATGTCTGGGCGCCCCCATTTTTGAGTTATCATTGCAAATACTTGTGGATCCAGTTTCCACTCGTGGGGATCCATGATGTTCCTGCTTAGGTCGTCTACCAATGTGTTCTTTTTTCCTGGCAGGAATAGAGTTTGTAATTGAACTTGGTAAGCCAGTGCTGTGTTCCACAAGGTCATTGCTTGCCTGCATAAAGGGTAGGAGTGTGTACCCCCTTGCTTGTTTATGTACCACATTACTGTGGTGTTGTCTGTCGTTATTATAAGCTGTACTGGATGTAAGAGGTCCTTGAAGGCTGTCAGAGCATTCTGTACAGCTAGCATTTCTTTTTGATTGATGTGCAGATTTCTTTGATTTGCAGTCCATATTCCTTGAACGCACCGTCCTGCCATGTGTGCCCCCCCAGGCATAGTCCGATGCATCTGTTGTCATAGTTTGCCCGGCTGGGGGTAAGGTGAAAGGCTGACCCTTGTTGAGGTGACATGACTGTGACCACCACAGAAACTCTTGTTGAAGGCAGGGAATGAGAGGTATCAGTTTCCAAGCTGTGGCTGTGTTGAGTCCATACGCTTTTCAGGTACCATTGTAATTTCCTCATATGCAGTTTTGCAAATGGTATTAGTAGTATGCAAGATGCCATGAAGCCCAAAGCCTGCAGAATTTTTCTTGCAGGGAGTTGGGTCTTTGTTGCCATTATTTTGAAGTATTGAGTTAGTTGTAGTTTGTCTGGCGTCAGATAAGCCATCTGGGCCGTTGTATTTAAGCTGGCACCCAGGAATGTCATATTTTGTGAGGGCACTAGTTTTGATTTCTTTTCATTTACTGTGTACCCTAGGCAACTTAGAAGGTGTTTTACAAAAGCCAGATGTTGTAAGAGAATGTCCTTGCTTTCTGCTTGGATGAGGCAGTCGTCCAGGTATGGGTATATTTGAATTCCTCTTTGCCTGCAGTATGCAATTACTGGTGCCAGGCATTTTGTGAAGACCCTGGGTGCAGTAGATAAGCCAAAGGGCAGTGCAGAGAATTAGTAATGGGTTGAACCTGCAATGAAACGGAGATATCTTCTGCAATTTTGTCTGATAGGGACATGCAGGTATACCTCCTTGAGGTCCAACGTTACTAGCCAAGCTTTCTTGCCCAACATGGGAAGAAGCTGCTGTAGTGTTAGCATCTTGAATTTGGGTACTTGCAAGAAGGTGTTTAGAATTGAAAGGTCCAGAATGGGTCTCCAAGCATTGTCCTTTCTGGGGACTAGAAAGAGCCTTGAGTAAAATCCTTGGCCTTGCTCCTGTGTAGGTACCAGCTGAATGGCTCTCATTGTCCATGAAAGCTGTAATTTGTTTTTGTGCCTCTGCCCATTGATTTTGTGGCAGTTTGGCCTTCCTTTTATCCTTGGCAAGGTGTGGAAATGGAATCTGTATCCTTGTGAGATAATGTCTAGGACCCATTTGTCCTTTGCGATGATGCGCCAGTTGTCTGCAAAAAGTGCTAATTTTCCTACCAAGGGAGCTGCCAAGAGAGCTTTGCTTGGCAGTTTGAGGTTTAAGTCATTGTGTTTGTCTTGTAGTTTGGGACTTGTCTTCTCCTCCCTTCTGTGTTGCAGTGCCCCATTGGCGAAGTTTGTAAGGGATTTGTGCTTGACCTCTGCCCCTTGGGCGTCTGTAATTACCCCTCTATGGTCTGTCAGAAGCTGGAAAGGACCAATTTTTTGTTCGCCAATTTCTGCTGAAGCGTGGGAGTTGTACCTGTAAGAAATCTTTGACCATCTGCATAGATTTTGCCTTATCCTCCATTTTCTTTAAAACCTCTTCTGCTTTAACCCCACACAAGACATCCTGCTGTAAGGGTGCATCTAGTAACTTTGCTTTAACATGATCAGGCAGAGTTTGTTCCTTTAACCAAGCATGCCTATGTATAACAGACCCTGTAACAGCTGCTCTACAGGAAGCTTCCAAGGAATTAAATCCACATTGTAAAGTATGTTTGCCCACCTGTTCAGACTGCTGAGGGTGCTTGCTCATCTTTTGTTTATTTTGAGACATTAGGAACTGCTGGTATTTCAGCATCTGAAATTGACAATTTAGTGCTCTCATAGCTAGAGTAACTGAGGTGTAAACCTTCTTCCCTCACCTATCTAGTGCTTTGGAGTCCCTTTCAGAGGGTACAGGATTTTTAGCCATAGAAGCCTTAGCCCCTTTGGGACCCTGGGAGATTGTCTCTGGGTCAGCAACAGGGCTTTTAAGGAATTTGTGAGAGTCAGGCACTCTATATCTGTCTGGTTTGGCTGGAGCAGGAGGCAGAGAATCTGGATTTAGACTAGATTCTAAGTAAACATCATCCACAACGTCTAAAACTGGAGGGATAGCAAGTGGTCTGTGCTGGGGGAGTAAAAGAAACTCTCGGAGCCTTTTCTTTGAGTCGGAGTAGTCCTGACCTTCCCAGTGGAAATATTCCCTTATGGTATGCAAGGTTTCCCCAAAGGAATAGTCCTGAGGGGGAGAAGCTGAGGGAATGGAATCTTCAGCATCAGAATCTTCATAAGGGGGAAAGGAGTAATCCTGTTCCTCAGAGGAGCCTGAGGAAATAGACGCATGATCAGAGGAGGCATAATCCTCCTCTTGTCTAGGCCTTTTGTCTGGGGGGTTGGGAACCCCTGATTAAAGAAATCAAATCTTCAGCCATTTTAAGCATCTGTTTCTTAGGCATGGGGCCTTGAACTGGAGACTGATGTGCAATCTTTTTTGGTTTTAGTGGTGTCTTAAGATTAGCATAAGATTTTATGGTGAGAGTAGTAGGTCTGAAGACACCTTCTGTAACCGAAGGTGTTTCCACAGCACCGGCTTCTCCTTCTGCAATGTTGTCGGTAAGGCCTAAAGAAAATGGCTGCGTCGGCCTAGAACTCTGCTTGAGAATCCAAAGCGGTCTGGGGTTCCAATTCTGTGGTTGCCAGGGGCTGCGTAGGCGCCTGACTGAAAACCGGAGAACCGGTGACCAGCCCAGCCGAGGCCTCTGAGTCTGGCTTGGATCTAGGCTGCCTGTCTTTATCTTTGCGTTTTTTATGCACGCCGGTAGTAGGTTGCTCCGACGGCATAGTGTAATTAAATTTCCTACCGTACTGTCGTGCGAAATCAAAGCATCGCTTTATAGTTCGCTTATTGAACCTAGCACAAAACCGACAACCAGTGACGTTGTGGTCTGGGCCTAGGCAAGGTATACAATAAGAATGAAAGTCCTTATGAGGTATTTGCTTCCCACAAGAAATGCAATTGTTAACTTTTTCTGACATCGGACTGAGGCAAGAAAAGGTTCCCTAATAGGGTACTTAGCTTTGAAGACTTCGGACTGAAATTAGATTCGAAAATCTCAGGTGTCGGCCGACCGGCACTTGCGAACTGCTTCTGCTTTGGGCACCGCGCGGCAAGAAAGACTGAAGAAAATGGCTTAGGATGCCTCATATACCCCTGGCGCACTGACGTCAGGGAAGAAGCGAGAGCAACAGATGCCAGACCAAGACTTTGGAATTCAGGCAGACTGCGGGACCGCCTGACGACAGGATAACCCAAGTGTGATGACTGCAGCAGGGTAACACTATGAACATCTCAGTAAATAATGACTTGTATTCGAGTTTCAGATACCAGGAAATGTTACTGAAGGGTTTGTTTTGGCTAAATCTTCCACTCTGGTGCTTGCACATACATTTCATTGAAGGGGTCGCTTGGCTGAAAGCTTCATTTTGGTGGTTGTACATACTAGGAAATGTTACTGAAGGGTTGTTTGGGGGAAATGTTTCATTTTGGTGCATGTGTGTACCTGGACATACTCATTAAGATGTTGCTTGGGGAAATAATTCAGTGTTTATCAGGGAAGTGCTTCTACATACATGGTCAAACTGCTGAAGTGACCACTGGGCGAAATAGTTTAGTGTGTCATTTTGGTGCTTGTGCATACACAATGCAAACTGGAGGGGTTACTGAAGAAACCGAAATTACTGCAAATTACATATGGTTACATTACTTAGAATACAACACAAACATTTACATACAGTGTAATATGTCAGCATATAATGCAAAGTATGCAATTAAAAGAAGTACAGTTGTGTGCACTTACCATAAATGTAGATGTTAGAGTGCTTTCACTGTTGCAGTCATCACATTTGGGTTATATGCCTGCAGGTAACCCTCAGCTGGCTTGAATACCACTGTCTTGGGATTTCTGCATCTGATGCTGTCACTCCTTCCATGATGTCAGGGGTATAAACATGTAGCAGACGCCATTACATCAGTTTTTCTTGCCCCAGATGTCAGGTGCCCTCAAAATAGAAAGCAATTACATGACATAGAACACCCCCAGCAAAAAGCAAATATACACGACATAAGATATGCAAAACAAAAAAGCTAGGTAGAAGTAAAGAGAAGTCAGGGGGCTGGAGGGAGGTTAACCAGGACTGCAACAGTGAATATACTATAACATCTACATTTATGGCAAGTATACACAACTGTACTATGTTCTTCGTGTTTCACTGTTGCAGTCATCACATTTGGGTTGATTCCCAAAGCAAAGGAAGGGTGGAGGTAGTTAAGGAGCATTAGGGACTGGCAATCAGGCCATGTAAGACTCCTGCGGCAAATCCAGCTCTGGATATGGAAAAGATAGGCAAGTAGCAATGCTTGGTGAAAGTGTGTACAGAGCTCCAGGTTGCAGCTTCTAGATGTCCCTGGTAGGGACTCCTCTGAGAAATTCAGTAGAGGTAGATTTAGCCCTAGTGGAATGTGTTCTTGCCCCCTGTGAGGTAGGTTTTCCATGGTGCTTGTAGCAGAAATGGATGCAGTGCGCTATCCATTTAGAAATGGTCTGCTTTGAAATGGCATTGCCCTCTGCCCCTGCAGCAAAGCTGATTAGCAGCTGGTCAGATTTTCTGAGAGGCTTAGTCCTGTCCAAATAGAATCTAAGCTGTCTGTGCACGTCCAGGGAATGCAGTATCCTTTCCCCTTTATTCTAAAGATTAGGGGAAAGAGTAGGCAAATGAATGGAATGGTTTAAACCCACACTAGACACCACCTTCGGCATAAAAGACGGATTAGTCCTGAGGGAAACCCTGTCCGCATGGAAGATAATGAAGGGTTTTCACTGTCATAAGGGCCTGCAGTTCAGACACTCTTCCTGCTGAAGTGATGGCTAGGAGTAAAGCCGTTTTCCATGAGAGGAATTAACTCTGCTGTAGCAGCTGGTTCAAAGGGTGGAAGTGCTAGTTTTTCCAATACAAAATTACGGTCCCAGGCTGGAGTGGGAGCTCTCCTCTGTGTGTGTGTCTGTGTGTCTGTGTGTCTGTGTGTCTGTGTGTCTGTGTGTCTGTGTGTCTGTGTGTCTGTGTGTCTGTGTGTCTGTGTGTCTGTGTGTCTGTGTGTCTGTGTGTGGTCTTAAATTTTTTAGCTCCTCTAAGGAACTGTTTTATCAGAGGATGGGAGAAGAGGGGTGGGTTCAGTATTATAATAAGCTGAGATGGCAGAGGCATGAATCTTAATTGAAGAGAAGGATAGGCTCTTGTGGAGCAATTCTGTTAAGTAATCTAGTATATGAGGTAAGCTGGGCACAGTTGTGCCCATCCCCTGAGACTGGCTCCAGAAACAATCTTCCACTTTTCTGAATAGGATTTTCTAGTACTAGGCCTCCTTGCCACAAGAATGATATCCAGCACCTGCTTACTGAGAGTTGCTGGTGGTGAGTTCAGGGTCTGCAGCTGAGGGTGCAGAATCTGGCCTGTCTGCTGAGATAGCAGGGAATGAGTCTGAGGCAGGTGCCATGGTTGTAGCACTGTCAGACTGTGCAAATGAGGGTACCAGTGCTGGCGTGGTCAGTCTGGAGAAATCAGGATTGTCCTTGGCTTGTCCTGTTTGATCTTTAGTAAAACCTTCGAGAGAAGAGACAGAGGAGGAAAGGCACAGACAGAGGCTCGCCCAGGTAAAGGACAGGGCATCCACTTTCCAAGCCTGGCTGTGGGGAGTTCTGGTGCAGTACTTGCTCAATTAATAGTTCTGAGGGGAGGCAAAACAGGCCCACCCCTGGTGTCCCCCCCATCTGTTCCTCAAAAGCTTGAATATTTTGGGATCCAGTTTCCATTTGTGTGGGTCCATGAGATTTCTGCTCAAGTCTACCAGTGGAATTTAGTTTGCCTGACAGGAATTGAGCTTGTAGGTGCACTCGGTTACTCAAGGCTGTGTTCCACAGAGCCATGGCTAGTCTGCAGAGTGGGTAGGTATGGGTTCCCCCCTGCTTTTTTATGTACCACATAACTGTGGTGTTCTGTCTTCACCAGTAGTTGTCCTGGAAGAATAAGGCCTTTGAAGGCTGTCAGAGCATTCTGTACAACATTTCTTTCTGATTGATATGCAAGTGCATCTGCTTTGGGTTCCATTTCCCTGAATGTACTGCCCTGCCATGAGAGCCCCCCATGCATAGTCTGATGCGTCTGTTAGGGTTTTGGTGGCAGGGAGTAGAGTGAAAGTCAGTCCCCTGTTGTGGTTGCAGGCCTCTGCCCACCAAAGAACTGTGTCTTTAGACAAGAAATGAAAAGAATCAGTTTTCAGGTCCTGAGAACGTTGACACCATAGACACTTTAGGCATCATTGAAGTTTCCTCATATGCAGTCTTGCATATGGAATTAACAGAATGCAAGAGGCCATGAACCCCAGGGCTTGAAGTATTTTTCTTGCAGATAGCTGAGTTTTGGTGGCCAGTAGATTGAAGTAGTTTGTCAAATTTCTCTGGAGTAAGGAATGCCATCTGGGAAGTTGTGTTCAAGCTTGCTCCCAGGACTACAATCTATTGGCAGGGTAATAGGTGAGATTTATTTTTGTTGGTGTACCCCAGTGAAGTTAGAAGTCTCTTTACAAATGCCAGGTGCTGTAATAGCAAGTCCTGTCTCTCTGCCTGAATCAGGCAATCGTCCAGGTACGGGTAAATCTGAATACTTCTCTGCCTGCAAAATGCAATGGCTGGAGCTAGGCACTTGAATACCCTGGGCGCAGTAGATAAGCCAAAGGGAAGTGCAGAGAACTGATAGTGCATAGAGCCTGCTCTGAAGCATAGGTATTTTTTGCAAGATTCCCTTATGAGGACGTGCAGACAAGTTCTTTTAAATCTAGGGTTGCTAGCCAGGAATCCTTGGCTAGCATAGGAAGCAGATGTTGGAGAGTTGGCATTTTGAATTTTGGAACCAACAGACAGGTGTTGAGAATAGACAGCCCCAGGATAGGAAGCCAGAAGTTTTCTTTTCTGGGAACCAGAAACAGTCTTGAATAAAAACCTTGTCTTGAATAAAAACCTTGCCCCCTTTGTTCTGCTGGGACAGGCTGAATAGCCTTGATGCTGGAGAGAGAAAGTACTTGCTTTTGGGCCTCCACCCACTAGTTTGGGGGGAGGTCTGGCCATCCACTTAAGAGTTGGGAGCGAGTGAAAGTGGAATCTGTATCCTAGGGAAACAGTTTATATAACACATTTGTCTTGGGTAATACATTCCCAGTTTTTTTGCATGCAGGGTAAGTTTCCTTCCTAAAGGTCCAAGTACTTGGGCAAGGCTTGGAAGAGTTAAAGATAAGTCATTGTGCAATTTTTTTACCACAGGGTGGTGGCTTACTACTACCAGTTTTGGATGTGGGAGCACCCCACTGCTTAGATCTGTGCAAAACCTGAGACTGAAGTCTTGGTCGTCTGCTGCCCCTGGGTTTGGACTGAAGGCCTGGAAGAGACTGGAAAGGACCATTTTTTGAAGGCAAATGCCTATTGAATCTAGGTGGCTGTACTTGTAAGAAATCTTTAATAACAGTTTGCATAGATTTAGCTTTCTCCTCCATCCTTTTGAGGACTTCCGCTTTACTGCCAAATAGGCGCTCTTGGTTTAAGGGTGCATCCAGTAATTTTGCTTTGACATGATCTGACAAGTTTTATTCCTTAAGCCAAGCATGCCTTCTATGAACAGACCCAGTGACAGCAGCCCTGCAAGAAGCTTTTAAAGCATCAAAACCACACTGCAAAGTAGGTTTACCAACTTGGTTAGCAGAAAAACATGAACTCTTGTAAATCTTTGTGTTCTGCAGTCAGGAATCAACATAATTTTGTGTTTAATTAGCTCCATAATATGCTAATACTTTAGCATATGAAAAGTACAGTTTTGTACCTACCATAAATGCAGATGTTCGAGTGTTGACACTGCTGCAGTCATTACACTTGGGTTATCCTGCCATCAGGCGGTCCCGCAGTCAGCCAGAGTTCCAAAGTCTTGGTCCGGTATCGGCTGCTGTCGCCTCCTCCCTGACGTCAGTGCGACAGGGGTATATAAGATGCAGCAGACACCATTTTCTACAGTTTTTCTTGCCCCAGATGTCAGGTGCCCCCAAATAGGTAGGCAAATCAAACTGCTAGTAAAATATACAAAAGAAAAGCAAACAACCATTTTTAGTTACCAGCAAATACTCCCCATAGGTAATAAAGGGTAGATGACCTAGGTATGTACCAGAAAGTAAGAGGGGGAGGAGGGAGGGTAATCTGGACTGCAGCAGTGTCAACACTTGAACATCTAAATTTATGGTAGGTACAAAACTGTACTATGTTCATCGTGTTTCACTGCTGCAGTCATTACACTTGGGTGGAATCCCAAAGCTGAGGTAGGGAGGCTGGACCTATAAGGCATTAGGGGTGGATATAAGGCCCTGCAGTACAGCAGTAGCAAAGCCAGCTCTGGATTTGGAGTATAAAGGCATATGGTAATGTTTGGTGAAGGTATGCACAGAACTCCATGTTGCTGCTTCCAAAATATCCTTGGTAGGTACTCCTCTGAGGTAGGCAGTTGAAGTGGCTGTTGCCCTGGTGGAGTGAGATCTAATGCTGCTAGGTACAGGTTTCCCATGGTGGGTATAGCAGAAACCTATAGTGTCCTATCCATTTTGAAATGGTCTGCTTTGAAATGGCTTTTCCCTGTGCTCCTGCAGCGTATGCTACCAATAACTGCTCAGATTTTCTGAAAGCTTTGGTTTTGTCCAAGTAGAAGCGTAACTGTCTGAATGTCCAAAGAATGTAGCAATTTCTCCCCTTTGTTCTGTGGTTTTGGATAGAAAGTTGGCAAGTAATAGTTTGGTTCAGAGCCACACTAGATACCACCTTTGGCATAAACGTAGGGTCAGTTCTTAAAGACACCCTGTCCTGGTGGAAGATGAGGAAAGGTTCCACTGCCATTAGTGCCTGTAATTCTGAAACTCTTCGTGCTGATGTAATTGCCAGTAGCAGGGCAATTTTCCAAGAGATGTATTTTATTTCTGCTGTGTTGGCTGGCTCAAAAGGAGGTACAGTTAATTTTTCCAAAACAAAGTTGAGGTCCCAAGTTCGTGCAGGTGCTCTACGGGGCGGTCTTATGTTTTTAGCCCCTCTGAGGTATTGTTTGAGCAAAGGATTAGAAAAAAATTGGTGGATCCGTGTTGTAATGAGCAGAGATGGCTGAGGCGTGGATCTTGATGGATGAAAGAGAGGCCCTTTGTCCATCATCTCAGTTAAGTATTGCAGTATCTGAGGAATGTTTGGGACAAGTGGGTCAAGGCTGTGCGCTTGGTTCCAGGCACAGAATCTCTTCCATTTATCCGAGAATGTTTTCCTGGTGCTAGGCCTTCTGGCCTCCAGAATGACATCCATAACAGCTTTGGAGAGAGGCATTGCTTGCTTGACTAGGGAATTTTCCATGCAGCTAGGTTTAAGGTCTTTAGCTGACTGTGAAGTATCTGATTGTTGTTCTGCATCAGCAACTCTGGGATTTGTGGCAAAATCCAGGGTGGTTCTTGTGCTAAAGTCTTTAAGATTGGGTACCAGTGCTGGCGTGGCCAGTCTGGTGCAATGAGGATCATTTTTGGCTCTTCCTGCCTGGCTTTTAGGAGCACCTTTGGGAGGAGAGGTAAAGGAGGGAAAGCATATACTTGTAGTTTTTTCCAGCTGAATGAGAGGGCATCCACTTTCCATGCTTGTGGATGGTAGTTCCTTGTGAAGAATTTCTGTAATTGACAGTTCTTTGGGGAAGTAAACAGATCTATGTCCGGGCTCCACCATTTTTGTGTTATCATTCTGAATATTTGTGGATTCAGTTTCCATTCGTGTGGGTCCATAATGTTTCTGCTTAGGTAGTCTGCCAGTGTGTTTTTCTCTCCTGGCAGGAACTGCACTTGCAGATGAACTTGGTAGTTTAGAGCTGGGTTCCACAAGGTCATGGCTTGTCTGCAGAGGGGGTAGGAGTGTGTGCCCCCCTTGGTTATGTACCACATAACTGTGGTGCTGTCTGTCTTTAGTAGTAATTGTCCTGGATGCAGTAAGTCCTTGAAAGTTATAATAGCATTTTGTACAGCTAGCATCTCTTTTTGATTGATGTGGAGATGTCTTTGCTCTGTGGGCCACTCGCCCTGGATACATTTTCCTGCCATGTGTGCTCCCCAGGCATAATCCGATGCATCTGTTGTCAGTGTTTGCCTGGCTGTGGGTTGAGTGAAAGGCTGTCCCTTGTTGAGGTGACAAGCTTGTGCCCACCATCGAAACTCCTGTTGTAGGCAAGGAATTCCAAACTTTGACAGTGTTGAGACCATACGCTCTTTAGGTACCATTGTAGTTTCCTCATATGCAGTCTGGCATATGGAATTAGTAGTATGCAAGATGACATGTAGCCCAAGGCCTGCAGAATTTTTCTTGCAGGGAGTTGGGTCTTTGTTGCCATTAACTGAAAATATTGAGTCAGTTGTCCTTGCTTGTCTGGCGTGAGAAGCCATCTGGGCCGTTGTGTTCAAGCTGGCACCCAGGAATATTATCGGTTGTGAGGGCACTAGTTTTGATGTCTTTTCGTTTACTGTGTACCCCAGGCAACTTAACTTTTTTACGTACGCCACATGAGTTAGTAGAATATCTTTGCTCTCTGCTTGAATCAGGCAGTCGTCCACGTATGGATAAATTTGAATTCCTTTTTGCATGCAAAATGCAATTACTGGTGCCAGGCACTTTGTGAAGACCCTGGGCACAGTAGATAAGCCAAAGGGCAATGCAGAGAATTGATAGTGCATTGAACCAGCTAGAAATCTGAGGTATCTTCTGCAGTTTTGTCTGATAGGGACATGAAGGTATGCCTCTGAGGTCCAATGTCATGAGCGAAGCTTTCTTGCCCAGCATGGGAAAAAGCTGCTGTAGTGTCAACATCTTGAATTTCGGTACATCCAGGTAAGTGTTTAGTGTAGAAAGGTCCAGAATGGGTCTCCAGGCTTTGTCCTTTCTGGGAACCAGAAAGAGTCTTGAGTAAAATCCTTGCCCTTGCTCCTGTGGTGGTACCTTTTGAATAGCTCTCATGTCCATGAGTGTTGTAATTTGTCTTTGAGCCTCTGCCCATTGATTTGGTGGCAGATTTGGCATTCCTTTTAGCCTTGGCAGGGTGTGAAAATGGAACCCGTAACCTTGGGATACAATGTTGAGAACCCATTTGTCTTTGGTGATGCAATGCCAGTTGTGATAGAAAAGTGCCAGTTTTCCTCCTAAGGGGGCTGCCAAGAGAGAACTGTTTGGCAGCTGTAGTGGAAAGTCATTGAGCTTGTTTTTTATAAGGTTGAGGCCTGTCTTCTTTCTGGCCTGGTGTGCATCACTGTCAAGGCCTGTAAGGACCTTGTGTCTGACCGCTACCTGCTGGACGTCTTTATCTGCCCCTTTGAGGTCAGTCTGTGACTGGAAAGGACCAATTCTTTGTTGGCCAATTTCTGCTAAAACGAGGAGGATGAACCTGTAAGAAATTTCACCGTTTGCATAGATTTTGCCTTATCCTCCATCTTATTTAATACCTCCTCTGCCTTAACTCCAAACAGCACATCCCGCTGCAAAGGTGCATCCAATAATTTTACCTTAACATAATCTGGTAACTTATATTCTTTTAACCAAGCATGCCTTCTAATGACAGAGCCTGTAACTGTGGCTCTACAGGAGGCCTCTAAGGAGTCAAACCCACATTGCAAAGTATGTTTTCCCACTTGTTCAGCAGCATGCAATAAATCCTGCATTTCTTTTAAGTTAGGAGGATCCAAATCTGGAAGCATCTTTTGTTTCAACCGAGACATCAAAAATTGCTGATATTTTAGCATGTGAAAAGTACAGTTTTGTACCTACCATAAATGTAGATGTCCGATAGGAATGCATCTGCAGTCCTTACAAATGGGTAGTCATGTCGTCAGGCAGCCCTTCGGTCGGCCGGATTCCAAAGTCTGGGTCTGGCTTCGGCTGGTGTCGCACTTCACCCGACGTCATAGCTGCAGTTTTTCGGGTATAAAGGCATCAGCCGACGCCATTTTCCTCAGTGTTTCTTGCCCCAGATGCCAGGTGCCCTCTTGGATGGCTAAATTTGGATAAATGCCAATGTTTCCAAATAGTAGAGAGCAAACACATAAAATAAGCATGTATGTACATATATACAAACAAATACACCATAATAGATCCCCCCCAAGCTAGCTGAAGGATGGCAAATACCCTAGGAGTACCACAGAGGGGAAGGTGGGTGAGTAATCCTGACTGCAGATGCATTCCTATCGGACATCTACATTTATGGTAGGTACAAAACTGTACTATGTCCTTCAAGGATGCATCTGCAGTCCTTACAAATGGGTAGAATACCATAGCTAAACTAAGGGAGGAGGAAAAAAGGAGAGATTATGGTGTAGTTAGGATCCCTTGCAAAACAGCAGTGGCAAAACCTGCTCGGGATCTAGAGTATAAAGGCAAATTGTAATGTTTGGCAAATGTATGCACGGAGGTCCAAGTAGCAGCCTCTATAATGTCCTTGGTAGCCACTCCTTGTAAGAAAGCTGTGGTAGTGGCTGTAGCCCTTGTGGAGTGAGGCCTGATGTTCTCTGGAGTTTTCTTTCCATGGTAGGAGTAACAAAATCTAATGCAATTTCCTATCCATTTGGAGATTGTCTGTTTTGAAATTGGTTTTCCTTCTTTTCCTGTTGCATATGCTACCAGAAGCTGGTCAGTCTTTCTATTGGACTTTGTCCTGTCCAGGTAGTAGCGTAATTGTCTATGTACATCCAAGGAATGCAACAGTCTTTCTCCCCTGTTCTGTGGGTTGGGGAAGAATGTAGGTAGGTGGATAGCCTGATTTAAAGACACTCTGGATACCACCTTAGGCATAAATGTAGGATTTGTTCTCATGGACACTCTATCTTGATGGAAGATCAGGAAGGGTTGCACTGCCATTAATGCCTGTAGTTCAGAGACCCTTCTTGCTGAGGTGATTGCCAGCAGGAAAGCAGTTTTCCAGGATAAGTATTGTAATTCTGCTGTTGCTGCTGGTTCAAAAGGGGGAAGTGTCAATTTTTCTAGCACAAAGTTCAAGTCCCATGCTGGCAATGGTGGTTTCCTGGGAGGTTTTACATTTTTAATTCCTCTCAGAAACTGTCTGAGCAGAGGATGAGAGAAGACAGGAGGATCCAAGCTGTATTCTGCTGAAATAGCTGATGCATGTATCTTGATGGAAGAATAGGACAGGCCTGTATGGAAGAGCTCTGCCAAATACTCCAGGATGTTGGCTATGTTTACCAGTGCCACATCTTCTCCCTTTGCAGTACTCCAAATGAGATACCTTTTCCATTTTGCTGCATAATTCTTTCTTGTTGAAGGTCTACGAGCCTCAAGGATTATGTCTTTAACCCTTTGGGATAAATTTGGGTTAATTGCTCTTATGTAATGTTCCAGGCAGTTAGTTGCAGAGTTTTCAGGTTTGGATGCAGGATGCTGTAGTTGTTCTGTGTTAACAGTAATGGGATCAGGGGTAGTGTCCATATTTGTTCCCGAGACATGCTCCTCAGCAATGGGTACCAATGTTGTCTTGGCCAGTCTGGAGCTATCAGAATGATCCTTGGACGTTCCTCTTTGATCTTCAAAAGCACCTTGTGCATCAAAGGAAGTGGTGGGAATGCGTATGCTGTCAGGTTTTTCCAACTGAAAGATAGGGAGTCCACTTTCCAAGCAAGTGGGTGGTACGTCCTTGTGCAGAATTTCTTTAGCTGGTGATTGAGTGGGGATGCAAATAAGTCTATTTGTGGTAATCCCCATTCTCTTGTGATGGCTTTGAAGATGTCCGGATGCAGCATCCATTCGTGGGCATCTGTGGTAGTTCTGCTTAAGATGTCTGCTAGAATGTTTTCTTTTCCCGGTACAAAAATTGCTTGTAACTGAATGTTGTAGCTCAGAGCCACATCCCATAGGTCCAGTGCCAGCCGGCATAGGGGGTAAGAGTGTGCCTCCCTGTTTGTTGATGTACCACATAACTGTGGTGTTGTCTGTCCTTATCATCAACTGACCTTCTTGGAGAAATGGTCTGAATGACTGGATTGCCAATTTTACTGCCAGCATTTCCTTTAGATTTATGTGCAGGCGCAGCTGGTCTTGAGTCCATAAGCCTTGTATGCACTTGCCCAGCATGTGTGCCCCCAACCGAGGTCTGAGGCATCTGTCGTGATGGTTTGGCTTGGTTGACTGTTGCAGAAGGGCAATCCTGTGTTTGATTGACAGGCCTGAGCCCACCATAGGAATTCTTGCTTCAGGCATGGGATTATTGGAATTTTGGTTTCTAGGCTGTGCTTGTGTTGGGACCACAAATTCTTTAGGTACCACTGTAGCTTTCTCATATGCAGTCTGGCATGAGGGACCAGAATTATGCAGGATGCCATGAAGCCTAGGGCTTGCAGTACTTTTCTTGCAGTTAGATGGTTCTGCTTTGTTAATGCCAAGAAATAGAGAGGTAGTTGCTCTTTCTTTTCTGCAGTAAGGAATGCCATTTGTTTTGATGTGTCCAGCTCTGCACCCAGAAAGGTTATTCTTTGGGATGGAATCAGCCTTGACTTTTTTATATTGACTGTATATCCCAGGGCTTGCAGCAGGTAAATGACTCTCTGTAAGTCTTCTGTTAGTTTGCTTTTGTTGTCCGCTTGTATCAGGCAGTCGTCCAGGTAGGGATAAATTTGGATCCCCTGAAGTCTGCAATGAGCAATTACTGATGCCAGGCATTTCGTGAACACTCTGGGCGCAGAAGATAAGCCAAAGGGCAATGCTGAGAATTGATAATGCTCTGATCCTGCAAGAAATCTGAGGTATCTTCTGCAAATTGGTCGTATGGGGACGTGCAGGTATGCCTCCTTGAGATCTAGAGTTACCAGCCAAGACTCCTTGCCCAGCATGGGAAGAAGCTGCTGTAGGGTCAGCATTTTGAATTTTGGAACAATGAGGAATGTGTTTAAAGCGGACAGGTCGAGAATAGGCCTCCATTTGCTCTCTTTTCTTGGTACCAGGAAGAGTCTGGAGTAAAATCCCTTTCCTTGTTCCATAGATGGTACCTTCTCCACAGCTCTCATTCTTAATAATTGAGATATTTGCTTTAGAGCTTCTGCCCTTTGAGTAGGTGGTAGGTTTGGCATTCCTCTCTTTCCTGGTAGAGTATGGAAATGGAACCTGTAACCTTGGTCTATAGTTTGCAAAATCCATTTTTCTCTTGTGATGCAATGCCAGTTCTTTGAAAATAAGGTTAGCTTTCCGCCTAAGGGTGCTTCCAGTTGTTCCCTGGTAGGCGGTGCTACAGTCAAGTCACTGTGATTGTGTTGTTGTAGTGGTGGTGGCTGCGTCCGTGCCTCGCTGGTTGTTACCTTGCCACTGACGTCCCCTGTAGGCACCCCTGAATTGGTTTCTGCCTCTTGAACGCCTATTCCTGCCTCTCTGTGTCTTAGAGGAGTCCGGAAAGGACCAATTCTTGGAGGGCCAGTTCCTGCTAAACCTTGGAGGTTGAACCTGTAAGAAATCTTTCACTGTTTGTACAGATTTCGCCTTCTCTTCCATCTTTTTTAGTACCTGCTGTGCAGGGGAACCAAATAAATTGACTTTGTCCATGGGTGCATCCAAAAGCTTTGATTTGACATGGTCTGGTAATGCCTGCTCTTTCAACCATGCATGTCTCCTGATAACTGTGCCAGTCATGGCTGATCTAAAGGAAGCCTCCAGTGCATCATAGCCACATTTTAAAGAATGGTTACTAACCTGCTGTATGTTATGTACCATTTCCTGAACATATTTTTTATCTAAAGATTCTTCAGAGGACAGCTTTTTAGTTAACTGGTCAAGCATAAACTCTTGATATTGAATCATATGAAATTGGCAGTTCAAAGCCCTAGCTGACAAAGTAGCAGAGGTGTAAACTTTTTTACCCCATCTCTCTAAGGACCTGGATTTCCCTTTCAGAGGGGAGGGGGTTTTTAGTAGATGCAGTTGCTACAGCTTCAGGGCCCTGGGAGATAGTCTCTGGATCTGCAAAAGGAGCCTTGTATAAATGGTGATGAGTGTCCGGGACCCTGTAGAACCTATCGGGCTTAGCAGGGGCTGGAGGTAATGAATCAGGAGCAGTGCAAGCATCATTAAATGCATCATCTACAACAGAAAGAACTGGAGGAATAGCTAAAGGCCTATGTTGTGGCAAATGTAGAAAGGTTCTAAGCCTTTTTCTGGAGTCTGAGAAATCTTGGCCCTGCCACTGAAATTGTTCCCTCATAGCATGCAAGGTTTCCCCAAAGGAAAATTCCTCAGGTGGAGAGGCTGAAGGAATGGACTCTTCTGCATCGGAGTCTTCGTAAGGGGAATAAGGAGCCTCAGGAGGGTCTGTATGTTCTGAGTCATCAGAGGAATCATCTGTGGATACTGGCTCAGGGGGCTCTGCTCTAGGCCTCTTCTCTGGAGGTGGAAGAGAGGTCCTGTCTGGATGAGGCTGGGATCCACGAATTAAGGAAATGAGATCCTCAGCTAAAGAAAGCATATGGGAACTGGTGCTGGGCCTGTGAGAGGGGGGTTTGGCAGGCACCGTTTTTGAAGCTTTGGCTGCTTTAGCCCTGGCAAAGGCCTTAATGGAGATGGCTGCAGGAGGCCTAGCAGCTCCACGTGCAGGGGTTGAAATATCCAAGGGAATAGTGTCTGATAATTCCTGAGAAACCGCAACAGAAGGTTGGATTTCAGAAGCCGATTCTATCAGGTTAGAAGAGGCCTCGGTAGAAGGCATGGTTTCGGCTGAAGAAAGAACCGCTTGCTCGGTTTCGGCCGAAACCGAGACACTCGCGGTTTGCTTAACCGCGGTTTCGGCCGAAACCGCGGACAGCGAGTGTCGGTCCTTTTCTTTGCGTTCTTTGGTAATTTGCGTAGTCGGAGGATCCGACGGCATAATATAGGCAAAATCAGAGCCGAAAAACTGCTCAGCAAACTCCGAACGACGTCTAAGCGTCCGTCGGTTAAAAGAAGCACAGGCTAGACAAGCTGCTACGTCGTGGTCTGGGCCTAAACAAGGTAAGCAGTAAGAGTGGAAGTCTTTATGAGGTATTTGTTTCCCACAAGTTAAACAGTTATTCACTTTTTCTGACATCGGCTGAGGCAAGAAAGAGTCCCCAACGGGGTACTTAGCTTTTTAGAAGTCTTCGAATTAGTATTCGGTAGTAGTAACCTCTGGATCTGACCGACCGGCACTTGCGAACAGCTTCTGCTTCGGGCGCCACGCGGCAAGAAAGACTGAGGAAAATGGCGTCGGCTGATGCCTTTATACCCGAAAAACTGCAGCTATGACGTCGGGTGAAGTGCGACACCAGCCGAAGCCAGACCCAGACTTTGGAATCCGGCCGACCGAAGGGCTGCCTGACGACAGGACTACCCATTTGTAAGGACTGCAGATGCATCCTTGAAGGACATCTGGCAATTCAAGGCTCTTATTGCTAAAGTTGGACGTATATACCTTCTTTCCCCATCTGTCTAAAGCTCTGAAATCTGTCAGAGGGAACTGGGTTTTTTGCTGATGAGGCCTTAATCCCTTTGGGTCCCTGAGAAATAGTTTCAGGGTCAGCAACAGGGCTTTTGTACAGAAATTTGAGAGAGTCAAGAACTCTAATATCTGTCAGGTTTAACTGGGGCTGGGGGTAAGGAGTCACAGTTCAAACTGGATTCAGTGTACACATCATCAACAATGCCTAAAACTGGTGAGATAGCAAGGGGTCTGTGTTGAGGCAATAAAAGGAAGTCTGAGCCTTTTCTTGGATTCTGAGTAATCCTGACCTTCCCAATAGAAATGCTCCCTCATGGTATGTAAGGTCTCCCCAAAGGAGTAATCCTCAGGCGGAGAGGCTGATGGAATTGATTCCTCAGCATCAGAATCCCCATAAGGGGGTAAAGAATATCCTAGGTATGAGGAAGAGTCAGAGGAAATGGACACCTGGTCAGAAGATTCATAGTCTGCATCCTGTCTGGGCCTTTTTATCAGAAGGGGGATGGTACCCCCCGATCAGGGTGATTAAGTCCTCGGCCATTTTTAGCATTTGTTTCTTAGGCATGGAAGCCTGTCCTGGAGAGAGTTGTGTTGGTTTCTTTGCTTTTAAGGGGGGCTTACATTTAACAGAGGGTTTTTAATGGTAACTGGGTAGGTCTGCAAACACCCTCTGTAACTGTGGATTGCTCAGCTACTTCGATTCCCTCTGTAGGTTTAGGGTCGGTAAGCTGAAGGCCTAGTGCGTCCGAAGGCCCAGCCAGCTCCACGTGGGAATCTGATGCGGTCTGTGGTTCTGTGGAAGCGGTAGTCAGGGGCTGCGTAGGCGCTTCGCTGAAAACCAGAGAACCAGCGACCGGCCTAGAAGAGGCCTCGTCAGTTTTGGGCCTCGGATGCCTGTCCTTGCTCTTTTTATGCATTGCGGTCGTCGGAATTTCCGACGGCATGGTGTAATTGAATTTTCTACCAAAATAATGTCGGGCAAAATCAAACAGACGTTTAATAGTGCGCTTGTTAAACCTAGCACAAAACCGACAACCAGTGACGTGGTCAGGGCCTAGGCATGAAATACAATAGGAGTGTAAATGCTTATGAGGTATTTGCTTCCCACAAGAAATACAGTTATTAACACTTACTGACATCGGTCTGAGGCAAGAAAAAGTTTCCCCAACGGGGTACTTAGCTTTTTTAGAAGACTTCGGTTCTGGATTCGGAATGAAAATCTCAGGAGTTGGCCGACCGGCACTTGCAAACTGCTTCTGCTTCGGGCACCGCGCGGCAAGAAAGACTGAAGAAAATGGCGTCGGCTGCATCTTATATACCCCTGTCGCACTGACGTCAGGGAGGAGGCGACAGCAATCGACGCCGGACCAAGACTTTGGAACTCTGGCCGACTGCGGGACCGCCTGACGGCAGGATAACCCAAGTGTAATGACTGCAGCAGTGTAACACGATGAACATCTGGCAATTTAAAGCCCTAATGGCCAAAGTAACAGAGGTGTATACCTTCTTACCCCGTCTAAAGCCCTAGAATCCCTGTCAGAAGGGGTAGGATTCTTGGCTGTAGTAGCCTTAATGCCTTTAGGTCCCTGGGAAATGGTCTCTTGATCCGCAGTAGGATTCTTGAAAAGGAATTGGAGGGAGTCCGGTAATCTAAAGTACCCATCAGGTTTCCTGGGAGCAAGAGGCAAAGTATCTGGGGTAAGGCTGGATTCCAAGAAAACATTTACAATTTCCAGAACAGGAGGGATAGCTAAAGGCCTGTGCTGAGGGAGGTTTAAAAATTCATGAGTCTCTTTTTGGACTGAGTGCAGTCCTAGCTTTCCCAGCAGAAATGCTCCCTAAGGGTTATGCAGGGTTTCACCAAAAGAAAAATCTTCTGGAGGGGAAGCAGAGGGAATGGAATCCTCGGCATTAGAATCTTCATAGGTAGATAAGGGTAGGTCCTGGTAGTCAGAAGGAACAGAAATATCAGATTGCTGATCAGAAGAATCAGAAGGAAAATCAGTTTTAGGTCTCTCAGAGGGGGAAGGCCGACTTCCCCTAATTAAGGTAATAAGGTCTTCAGCCATACTAATCATTTGTTTTTGACACATGTGGGCCTGAGAAGGCACTTTGGTAGTCTGTTTCCTAGGTGTAGTGCAAACTTTAGGCCTGAGAAATTCAGTATTTTTGGCTTGAAATGAAGTAGTCTGTTTAATATGAAAATAAGTAGGCCTGAATACACCCTCAGAAGCTGGTGCCTGCACAGCGGCTCCGGACCCATCAAAGGTAGAGACATCTGCAGGTTCCATAGTCGAAGAAGCGTCTCGCGGCATACCGGACTCCGAATGGGTCTCAGTAGAGGCCTCCGAATGTGCAGAAGCGGGTATCAGGGGCTGCGAAAGCGCCCGAGTACCGGCGGACTGTTGACTAGCTTAACTGTAGCATCGTCAGCAGTTTTGGACCTATGCGGTCTGTGTCTTTATCCTTACATTTTTTTTCGGAAGATCTGCAGTTTGATGGCTTATCGAAGCCATTTTGGAGTATGGAGATAGAGAGCAAAAGAATTTAGCTACAAAAATTGCCCGATGATGAATAGTTTGGGTGCTGAACAAGGCACAAAACCAACAGCAAGGTACGTCATGGTCTGGCCCTAAACAGGTGACGCAGTAAGAATGAAAATCTGAGGTATTTGCTTTCCACAGGCAAGACAATTATTAATTTTTTCTGACATCGGTTAGAGCAAGAAAAAAGGATCACCAACGGGGTACTTTTTTTTTTTTTTTTTTAAAGAGGACTTCAGGTCTGAAACTCGAAAATGAAAATTTCAGGAGTCAGCCGACCAGCACTTGCGAACTGCTTATGTTTCGGGCACCGCACAGCAAGAAAGACTGATGTAATGGCATAGGGCTGCATGTTTTATACCTCTGACGACCTGACGTCATGGAAAAAGCGACAGCATCCAAAGCAGAAATCCCAGGACTCTGGGATTCAGGCCAACTGACGGCTACCTGCAGGCAGACAACCCAAATGTGATGACTGCAACAGTGAAACACGAAGAACATCAGGAAGAGTTAAAACAGGCACTGGGGGCAGTGAATAGTTACCGAATAGCTGGGTAACTACAGCAGAGATGGTAAGGGAGACAGCTAGACAGGTATTTGGCATGACATCTGGACAGAGGAAGGAGGACAAGGATACCTGGTGGTGAAATGAGGAAGTACAGGAGATTATACAGAGGAAGAGGCTATCAAAGAAGTGGGATTGTCAGAGATATGAAGAAAGGAAACAAGAGTATAAGGAGATGGGGAGCATGGCAAAGAGAGAGGTGGCAAAGGATAAGGCATATGGAGAGTTGTATGAAAGGTTGGACACTAAAGAGGGAGAAAAGGACCTGCACCGATTGGCTAGACAGAGGGACTGAGCTGGGAAAGATGTGCAGCAGGTAAGGGTGATAAAGGATAGTGAGGGAAACATACTCGCAAGCGAGTAGAGTGCGCTGAGCAGATGGAGAGAGTACTTTGAGAGGGCTGATGAATGAAGAGAAAGAGAAGGTTAGATGTGGGGATAGTGAATCAGGAAGTGAAGCAGATTAGCAAAGAGGAAGGACAGCTATGAAGAGGATAAAGAATGGAAAGGCTGTTGGTCCAGATGACATACCAGTGGAAGCATGGAGGTCCTTAGGAGAAATGGCAGTGGAGTTAACAAGATTGTTTAATGAAATCTTGGAAAGTCAGAAGATGCCTGAGGAGTGGAGAAATTGTTTTTGTACCTATTTTTAAGAATAAGGGTGATGTGCAGAGCTGTAGTAACTACAGAGGGATACAATTGGTCACAGCTTGAAGTTATGGGAAAGAGTAGTGAAAGCTAGGTTAAGAAGGGAAGTGATAAGCAGTATGGTTTCATGCCGGGAGAGAGCACTACAGTTGCGATGTTTGCTCAGAGTGTTGGAGAAATACAGAGAAGGTCAGAAGGAGTTGTATTGTCTTTGTGGACTTGGAGAAAGCATATGATAGGGTGCCTGAGAGGAGTCATGGTACTGTATGAGGAAGTCAGGAGTAGCAGAGAAGTATGCAAGTGTGGTACAGGATATGTACGAGGGTAGTGTGACAGTAGTTAAGTCTGCAGTGGGAGTGACAGATGCATTTAAGGTGGAGGTGGGATTACATCAAGGATCAGCTCTGAGCCCTTTCTTATTTGCAATGTTGGACAGGTTGACAGACAAGATCAGACAGGAGGCCCCCATGGACTATGATGTTTGCAGATGACATTGTGAACTGTGGAGAGAGTAGGGACTAGGTTGAGGAGACCCTGGAGAGGTGGAGAGATGTTCTAGAGAGAAGAGGAATGAAGGTCAGCAGGACTAAGACAGAATATATGTGTATGAATGAGAGGGAGGATAGAGGAATGGTGAGGATTGCAGGGAGTAGAGTTGACAAAGGTGGATGAACAAAGTACTTGGGATCAACAGTTCAGAGTAATGGCGAGTGTAGAAGAGGTGAAGAAGAGAGTACAGGCAGGGTGGAATGGGTGGAGAAGGATGTCAGGAGTGATTTGTGACAGACGGGTACCAGTAAGAGTGAAAGGGAAGGCCTGCAAGGGGGTAGTGAGGACCAGCTATGTTGTATAGGTTGGAGACGGTGGCATTGACAAAAAGGAAGGAGTCAGAGCTGGAAGTTGCAGAGTTAAAGATGTTAAGATTTGCACTGGGTGTGACAAGGATGGACAGGATTAGGAATCACTATATTAGAGGGTCAGCTCAGGTTGGATGGTTTGGAGACTTAGTCAGAGAGGCGAGACTGTGTTGGCTTGGAAATGTACTGAGGAGGGATGATGGGTATATTGGGAAAAGGATGCCAAGGATGGAACTGCCAGGTAAGAGGAAAAAAGGAAGGCCTAAGATAAGGTTTATGGATGTGGTGAGAGGACATGCAGGTTGGTTGGTGTGACAGAGCAAGATGCAGAAGGCAGGAAGAAATGGAAACAGATGATCCGCTGTGGCAACCCCTAATGGGAACAGCCGAAAGAGAAGGCAGCAATTAAAGACAACAAATCATTTCTGTATGTATTACTATATTTCTGATTATACTCCATAGTTGCTCGAGTGAGATAAAGGTTATTTGCCGACTACTACCAGCATGGAGCTACCATATATTTTGGGCATTTTCCTGGCTTTGCCAGTCATGTATGGAATTTAGGTGGGAGTAATATACAGTAATACACGTTATATTATTTTTACTGAATTACTAAGGTCTTCTCCCAAAAGAAGATGAGTCAGTGTTACATAACAGCTGTACAAGTTAACAATGAATGCCTACTGAACAGGTTATGTGCAGCAATTACCACCAGTGTCTGAGCATAAATAACTTTGCAGTAATGAAATGCAGGTCATCACATTAACAAGAAGTGCCTTACAGAACAGCAGTCTCATTATCACTTTTCAGTTAAAACGGTCAGCAGCTGTCAATGTTATTCACATAAGTAGAAGTCATTATCACATTGACTAATGCACAAGCCAGATCTTTTGTTCTTTACGTGGAGTCATTTCAAGCCAACCCCCCCTCCACACACACCAGTTTCTGTCAGTTTGACAATTTGTTTTAGACACAGTACAGTCCCCATTGTGGCTATATGCTTCATATTATTGTGAACTCCTGCAACTGATCATATCATGTAGTAATTTTCTGTATCACACAGTCACTATATAGTTTTCTGGTGTGTTACATTTCTATTGCCTCTGTGCAGGTATACATCAGAATGTTGTATACTGTTGTTTTTCAGGTGTAATTTAAGTGGAAAGTTAATATGTCCCCCAGCGAAGATGCTATCTGTGGAGGAAAAGCAAGCAGCATTTACCTCTGGGTGAGGAAACAGACTGATGGTTGCAGCAGTGGTTCAGACATGTATATATGTACTTTGACACACCAAGTAATACAAACCAGAGTGAATATTAAGACTGACAGATGAGATTCCACTCGCACATCTACGTGAGAAGGCCATTGCCTGTAATACAGATGATGCCCCTGTGCCAGCCATTCCTCACAGACCACTGAGTTGCAACAGAAGATCCGAATAAGGAAGAAACTGACCATGATCGTGATGATGAGGTACCACTTGCACCACTAAGGAAGGGTGCCACACACATTGGTCACCCAGTGCAGTCTGATTTTGACACAGATGACGAATTGCCTTCATCTGTGTTCAAGAAAGCGCATGCCATCACAGACATCTATGAAGTCCTCCACAGTCCATGACAGTGCAAGTGCTGACAAGGATGTGGACGTTCCTTTGACTGTACATGAGGTTCATAGTAGTCCAGAGGATGTGGATTGGGATGGAGAAAATCCACTAGATCTGAGTAAGTAGCTCCTTGTCAAGCAAGGATATGATTGTGCCACAGCATGGAAGGTCTGTTAGTACTTCACTAACAAGTTCATGCAATACAGTTGCTACAGACAGAGCACCATCACTGAACCATGCCCGACTTTCCATTTCATGCTGTTCCAGGCGGCCCAATAAGGTATGGTGAGCATGCCCACCACATAAGATCACGTGGGAAAAACGCCTCACAGCAGTACACTGACGACTTTGTGGGGCCAGTAGGTCCTGTAAACAACTTGGGTTCAGCTAGCACAGAGACTGACTTCATGAATTTGATGTTCCCAGAGGAGCTGTACACCCTTATTGCCAATGAAACCAATCGCTATGCTGTGCAGAGGCAGGCCGCAGCAGGCAAGGTCGATACATGGGAGAGTCCTGTTTACCCAGGAGATATATGCACATTTCTAGGTGTCAGAAAATACATGTCCATTGTACATGTTCCTGAATACAGACGGTACATGTTCCTGAACACAGGAATAGGTTTTCCAAGGTGCTTATAGCAGAAATGAATGCAATGGTCTATCCATTTAGAAATAGTTTGCTTTGAATTAGCCTTCCCCTTTGCCCCTGCAGCAAATGCCACCAGCAGATCAGATTTCCTTTGAGGTTTAGTTCTGTCCAAGTAGAATCCAAGTTGTCTGTGCACATCTAATGAGTGCAGTATCTGTTCCCCTTTGTTCTGTGGATTAGGAAAGAAGGTTGGCAGATGAATGGACTGATTAAGGGCCACACAGGATACCACCTTGGGCAAGAAAGAGGGATTGGTCCTGTGGGACACCCTGTCCGCATGAAAGATGATGAAAGGCTCCACTGCCATAAGGGCCTGTAATTCAGATACCTTTCTTGCTGAAGTGATTGCAAAGAGGAAAGCCGTTTTCCAAGAAAGGAATTTTAAACCTGCAGTAGCTGCTGGCTCGAAAAGAGGGAGAATGAGTTTCTCCAATACAAAGTTAAGGTTCCAGGCTGAAGTCTGAGTTCTCCTGGGTGGTCTTACATTTTTGGCCACTCTGAGGAACTGCTTGAGCAGTGGATGAGAGAAGAGGGGAGGTTCTGTGTTATGAGCTGAAATGGCTGAGGCGTGAATTTTGATGGAGAAAGACAGGCCCTTGTGAAGCATCTCAGTTATGTATTGTAAAATCTGAGGTAAATTGGGCACTGCTGTGCTCATCCCTTGAGATTGGTTCCAGGCACAGATCTTTTCCATTTTTCAGCATAAGATTTCCTAGTACTAGGCCTCCTTGCCTCTAAGATAACCATCACTGGTTTACTGAGGGATAGTAATAGAGAGATTAAGTAATTAGCCAGGCTGCTAGGTTCAGTATTTGAAGCTGAGGGTGCAGAATCTGGTTCTCCTGCTGATACAACAGGGTAGGAATCTGAGGCAGGTGCCATGGGGCCAACAGTGACACACTGCACAAGAGGGGATACCAGTGTTGGCATGGCCAGTCTGGTGCAATCAAAATCATCCTTTGTTTGTCTTGTTTGATCTTTAGTAGTACTTTGGAGAGCAGAGGAGGAAAGGCATAAACTGACAGGTTTTTTCCAGCTGAAGAACAGAGCATCCACATTTCAAGCTTATTTGCGGGTAGTCCTTGTGCAAAATTTGTCCAATTGATAGTTCTGGGGGGGAGGCAAACAGGTCTATATCTGGGCTCCCCATTTGCTTGTCAACATGCTGAAAATCCTTGGTTCCAGTTTCCACTCATGTGGGTCCATGAGGTTTCTGCTTAGTCCATCTACCAGCATATTTAACTTTCTGGCAGGAATTGAGCCTGTAGATGCACTTGGTAGCTCAACGCTGTGGTTCCACAATGCCATGGCTAGTCTGCAGAGGGGGTAAGAATGTGTACCCCCCTGCTTGTTTATGTACCACATAACAGTGGTGTTGTCCGTCTTTACCATTAATTGTCCTGGAAGAATGTGGTCCTTGAAGGCTGCCAGAGCATTCTGTACAGCTAACATTTCTTTTTGATTGATATGCAGGTGCATTTGACTTGGGTTCCATTTGCCCTGAATGCACTTCCCTGCCAGGTGAGCCCCACCCCCCCAAGCATAGTCTGATGAGTGTTAGGGTTTGGGCAGCAGGGGTTAGTGTGAATGGTAGTCCCTTGTTTTGGTGACAGGCCTCTGCCCACCAAAGGAACTCTAAGCATAGGCAAGGTATGATAGGAATCATTGCTTCTAGATCCAGAGAATGTTGACACCACATGCTTTTTAGATACCATTGTAGTTTCCTCATATGCAATCTTGCATATGGAATTAGAAGAATGCAGGAGGCCATGAACCCCAAGGCTTGCAGTATTTGCCTTGCAGTCAGCAGGATTTTTGTGGCCACTTGTTTGAAGTAGGTAGTCAAATGAACTTGTTTCTCTGGAGTGAGGAAAGCCATCTGGGAAGTTGTATTCAAGCTTGCTCCCAGGAATATACTTTGTTGACAGGGTACCAGGTGTGATTTGTTAGTTTATGGTGTACCCCAAACAAGTTAGCACCCTTTGTACAAAGGCCAGATGACTCAAAAGTATGTCCTGGCTTTCTGCTTGAATTAGACAATCGTCCAGGTATGAGTATATTTGAATATTTCTTTGCCTGCAAAATGCAATGACTGGAGCTAGGCACTTTGAGAATACCCTGGGCGCAGTAGATAAGCCAAAGGGCAGTGCAGAGAACTGACCGTGCTTGTAGCCTGCTTTAAAGTGCATCTTCTGCAAGATTCCCTGATTGGGATGTGCAGGTATGCTTCCTTTAAATCTAGTGTTGCCATCCAGGCATCCTTGCCTAGCATAAGAAGCAACTGGTGAAGAGTCAGCATCTTGAATTTTGGAATAACCAAAAAGGTGTTTAGAGTAGACAGGTCCAGGATAGGATGCCATGAATGGTCTTTTTCTGGGTACCAGGAAAAGTCTGAGTAGAAACCTTGTCCCTTTTCCTCTTCTGGTATCAATTGAGTAGCCCCTATGCTTAGGAGAGAAAGTACTTGCTTTTGGGCCACTGCCCACTGATTTGAGGGTAGATCTGGCCACCCGCTTGGTGTTGGTAACGTGTGGAAGTGAAATCTGTATCCATGGGACATTACTTAAAACCCATTTGTCCTGGGTAATGAGCTCCCAAGTTCTTTGCATGAAAAGCAGCCCCCCCCCCCCCCCAAAGGGGCGATCAGTTGAGAAGTGCTTGGAAGTTTTACAAAGAAGTCACTGAAATTACCATAGGGGGGAGTTTCATTACTCCCAGATTTGGAAGTAGAGGCCCCCCACTGCTTAGTCCTGTGGGTACCCTGGGACTGAAGCCTGGGTGCTCTGCTGGATCTGGGTTTGGACTGAAGGTCTGGAAGAGGCAGGAAAGGACCAATTCTTGGAATGTCAATGCCTACTAAACCTTGGAGGTTGTACTTGTAGGAAATCTAACAGTTGGCATGGATTTAGCTTTTATTCCATCTTTTTAAGAACAAATTCTGCCTTGTTGCCAAACAGGCAGTCCTGATTTAAGGGAGCATCCGGTAATTTTAACATGATCTGGCAAAGATTGCTCCTTAAGCCAAGCATGCCTTCTAAGTACAGACCCAGTTACAGCAGCCATGCAAGATGCCTCTAGTGAATCAAAACCACATTGCAAAGCAGGTTTTCTAACTTGTTCAGCTGAATGCAATAAATCCTACAAATCCTTATTTTCAGCACAATCAGGAATCATTTTCTGATTAGGCAATCCAATAACATGCTGCTGATACTTTAACATATGAAACTGGCAGTTTAAGGCTCTAATGGCCAATGTTGCAGAAGTGTACACCTTCTTACCCCATCTATCCAGCGCTCTGGAGTCTCTATTAGAGGGGATAGGATTTTTGGCAGTAGTAGCTTTAACGTCCTTGGGTCCCTGTGAAATGGTCTCAGGATCTGCAGTAGGATTTTTGAAAAGGAACTTGAGTCAGGGACCCTGTAATATCTATCAGATTTTCTGGGAGCAGGGGGTAGAGAGTCAGGGGCCAAGCTAGATTCCGAAAAGGCATCAACATTGTCTAGTACAGGAGGTATGACTAAAGGCCTGTGCTGGGGCAAGAGTAAGAAATCCCTAAGCATCTTTTTATAATCAGAGGAATCCTGACTTTTCCAACGAAAATGCTCCCTGAGGGTATGCAAGGATTCACCAAGAGAGAAATCCTCTGGGGGGGGGTGCAGAGGGAATAGAGTCCTCAGCATCAGAATCCTCATAGGTAGATAAGGGGAAATCCTAGTCATCAGAGGAAACAGAAAATTCAGAATCCTGGTCAGAAGTATAATAAGCAAACTCAGTCCTAGGTCTCAGAGGGGGAAGGTTGGCTTCCCCTGATTAAAGTAATAAGGTCTTCCAGCCATTCTTATTTGTTTTTTAGGCAGAGGCCTGGCCATGCAGTCTGGGCGTCAGTTTTCTAGGCATGGTTAGAGTTTTAGGCCTTGAAGAAGGTGGCATCTGTTTAATACGCAAGTCAGTAGGCTAGAATACACCCTCAGAAGCCGGTGCCTGCACAGCGGCTCCGGACCCATCCAAGGTAGAGACATCCACAGGTTCCACAGCTGAAGCATCTTGCGGCATACCAGACTCCGGATGGGTCTCAGTAGAGGCCTGCGAATCTGAAGTAGCGGGCATCAGGGGCTGCAAAAGCACCTCCCCCGAGTACTGGCGAACTGGCTTAGAAGAAGCATAGTCAGCAGCTGTGGACCTCGGTGGCCCGTCTATCTTTGCGTTTTTTCAGAATGTCAGTAGTCTGATGGCTTACCGAAGACATATCGGGATAATTGAACCGAGCACCAAAATATTTAGAAGCAAAAATATAACTATGACGGATAGTTCGTGGTTTAAATAAGGCACAAAACTGACAGCGAGGTACGTCATGGTCAGGGCCTAGGCAAGGAATACAGTACGAATGAAAATCTTTAGGAGGTATTTGCTTCTACAAGAATTGCAATTAATTACTTTTACTGACATCTGTTTAGAGCAAGAAAGTTTCCCCAACGGGGTACTTAGCTTTTAGTTGAAGACTTTGGTTCTGAAACTCAAACGAAAATTTCAGGAGTCGGCCGACCGGCACTTGCGAACTGCTGCTTCAGGCACCGCATGGCAAGAAAGACTGATGTAATGGTGTTGGCTGCATGTTTCATAGCCCTGATGACCTGACGTCACGGAAGAGGAGACATCAACTGACGCAGGACCCAAGACTTTGTTAATCAGGCTGACTGAGGGCTACTGCAAGCAGATAACCCAAATGTGATGACTGCAACAGTGAAACACGAAGAACATCAGGAGTGGCTCAGTATTATAATGAGCTGAGATGGCAGAGGCAGGAATCTTAATTGAAGAGGACAGGCCTTTGTGGAACATTTCTGTTAATCTAGTATGTGAGATAAGATGGGCACATGTGTGTCCATTACTGGAGACTGGCTCCAAGAATAGTATCTTTTCCACTTTTCTGAATAGGATTTTCTAGTAGGAGGCCTTTTTTCCTCCAGGATGACATCCAGTACCTAGTTTACTGAAGGTTCAGGGGATGAACTAAGCTGCTAGGTTCAGGGTTTGTAACTGAGGATGCAAAATCTGGCCCTTCTGCTGGGACAGCAAAGAGGGGGTCTGAGGCATTTGCCAAGGTGGCAGTACCATCAGACTGCGCAAAGGTGGGTACCAGTGCTGGCGTGGCCAGTCTGGTACAATCAGGATTGTCCTTGGCTTGTCCGGTTTGATCTTTAGTAGAACCTTCGAAAGGAAGGGCAGAGGGGGAAAGACATAGAGAAGTTTTCCCATGTAAAGGGCAGAGCATCCACTTTCCATGCTTGACTGTGGGGAGTTCTGGTGCAATATTTGCTCAATTGAAAGCTCTGAGGTGAAGCGAAGAGGTCCACCTCTACTGCCCCCCACCTGTGGGATCAGCATCTTGAATGATTTGGGTTCCCCATTTCCACTTGTACGGGTCCATTAGATTTCTGCTCAAGTCTGCCAGTGAATTTAGTTTGCCTGGCAGGAATTGAGCTTGCAGGTGCACTTGGTTGCTCAAGGCTGTCCCCCACAGAGCCACGGCTAACCTGCAGAGGGGGGTAGGAAAGGGTTCCCCTCCTGCTTGTTTATGTACCACATAACTGTGGTGCTGTCCATCAATAGTCACCCTGGAAGAATAAGGTGTTTGAAGGCTGTCAGAGCCTTCTGTACAGCTAAAATTTCTTTTTGATTGATACGCAGGTGCATTTACTTTGGGCTCCATTTGCCTTGAATACCTTTGTCCTGCCATGTGAGCCCCCCCATGCATAGTCTGATGCTTCTGTTAGGGTTTGGGCGGCAAGGGGTAGTGTGAAAGTGAGTCCTTTGTAGTAGCAGGTCTCTGCCCACCAAAGAAACTCTGCCCTTAGACAAGGAATGATAGGAATTATTGTTTCCAGGTCCTGAGAAAGTTGACTCCAGAGACTTTTTAAGTACTACTGAAGGTTTCTCGTATGCAGTCTTGCATATAGAATTAGTAGAATGCAAGAAGCCATGAACCCTAGGGCTTGCAGTATTTTTCTTGCAGATAGCTGGGTTTTAGTGGCCAGTAGATTGAAGTAGTTTGTTAAATACATTTGTTTTTCTGGAGTGAGGAATGCCATCTGGGAAGCTGTGTTCAAGCTTGCTCCCAGGAATACAAATCTGTTGGCTGGGTACCTGATGTGATTTCTTTTTGTTGATGGTGTACCCCAGTGAAGTTAGAAGTCTCTCTACAAATGTCAGGTGCTGGAGTAGCAATTCCTGACTGTTCGCCTGAATCTGGCAATCGTCCAAGTATGGGTAAATTTGAATTTTTCTCTGCCTGCAATATGCAATGGCTAGAGCTAGGCATTTTGTGAATACCCTGGGCGCAGTAGACAAGCCAAAGGGAAGTGCAGAGAACTGATAATGCATAGAGCCTGCTCTGAAACGTATGCATTTCCTTCAAGATTCCCTTATGGGGATGTGCAGATAAGCTTCTTTTAAGTCTAGGGTGGCTAGCCAGGAGTCCTTGGCTAGCATAGAAAGCTGTTGCAGAGTAAGCATCTTGAACCTTGGAACCCCCAGGAAGGGGTTGAGAATAGACAGATCCAGGATAGGGCGCCAAGAGTTTTCTTTCCTGGGTACCTAAAAACAGTCTGGAGTAAAAACCTTGTCCCCTATGCTCTGTTGGGTCAGGTCGGATTAGCCTTGATACAGAGAAGAGAAAGTACTTGCTTTTGGGCCTCTGTCCAACTGGTTTGGGGGGGGGGGGGTCTGGCCATCCGCTTGGGGTTGGCAGTGAGTGGAAGTAAAATCTGTATCCCTCGGATACAATGTTCAAGACCCATCTGTCCTGGGTGATGTACTCCCAGTTTTTTGCATGTAGGGCAAGTTTTCCTCCTAAGGGTGCAAGTACTTGGGCAAGGCTTGGAAGAATTAAGGATAAGTCATTGTGAGATTTTACCATAGGATGTTGGCTAACTACTCCCTGTTTTAGAAGTGGGAGCACTCCATTGCTCAGATCTGTACCTACCCTGAGATTGTAATCGTGGTGGTATGCTGCCCCTGGGTTAGGACTTAGAAGGTCTGGGAGGGACTGGAAAGAACCAGTTTTTAGAAGGCCAATGCCTACTGAATCTAGGTGGCTGTACCTGCAGGAAATACTTAACAGTTTGCATAGATTTAACTTTTTCCTCCATTTTTTTGAGGACTACTACTGCTTTATTGCCAAACAGGCATTCTTGATTTAGTGGTGCATCTCGTAATTTTGCTTTGATAGTCTGGCAAGGTATGTTCCTTAAGCCAAGCATGCCTAAGAACAAGCTCAGTGACAGCAGCCCTGCAAGATGCTTCTAAGGCATCAAAACCACAATGCAAAGTAAGTTTTCCAACTTGGCTAGCAGAATGCATTAACTCTAGTAAATCTTTATGTTCCGCACAATCAAGAATCAACATTTTCTGTTCAATTAGCTCCATAACATATTGCTGATACTTTAACATATGAAACTAGCAATTTAAAGCTCTAATGGCCAGAGTAGCAGAGGTGTATATCTTCTTACCCAGTCTAAAGCCCTAGAGTCCCTGTCCAAAGGGGTAGGGCCTTTTGGCTATTGTAGCCTCAATGCCTTTAGGTCCCTGGGAAATGGTCTCTGGATCCGCAGTAGGATTCTTAGAGAAAGTTGTAGGAGTCAGGTACTCTGTAGTACCAGTCAGGTTTCCTGGCCGCTGGAGGCAAGGTATCAGGGGTACGGCTGGATTCCAAGAAGACATCTACAATCTCCAGAACAGGGGGTATAGCCTGAGGCCTGTGCTGAGGCAAGTCTAAAAATTCTGAGTCTCTTTTTGGACTGTGAATAGTCCTGGCATTCCAAGTGGAAATGCTCTCTTAAGGTATGCAAGGTTTCATCAAAAGAAAAGCCCTCTGAAGGGGAGGCAGAGGAGATGGAATCCTCTGCATCTGAATCCTCATAGGTAGATCAGGGAATGTGTCCTGGGAATCAGAGGGATCAGAGTCATCAAGCTCACTATCTGTAGAATCAGAAGGAAAATCAATCCTTTGTCTTATAATGGGGGAAAGCTGGCTTCCCCTAATTAAAGTTATACGGTCTCCAACCATTCTAAGCATTTGTTTCCGTGGCATGGGCGCTACAGCATGTGCTTTGGTCGTTTGTTTTCTAAGCAAAGTGTGAACTCTGGGCCTGAGAAACTCGGTTGTTTTAGTCAAAAACGAAGATGTCCGTTTAATACGAACATCAGAAGGTTGGAATACACCTTCAAGCCAGTGCCTGCACAGCGGCTCCGGACCCATCCAAGGTAGAGACATCTGCAGGTTCCATAGTCGAAGAAAAAACTTGCAGCATACCAGACTCCGAAAGGGTCTCAGCAGAGGCCTGCAAATCTGTAGAAGCAGGTATCAGGGGCTGCGAAGGCACCTCACTGAGTACCGGCCTATGCGGTCTATCTTTAGCCTTACGTTTTTTTCGGAAGACCGGTAGCCAAATGGCTTATCGAAGCCATTTCGGAATACGGAAAAAGAGCGAAAGAATTTAGCAACAAAAATAGCCCGACAAATAGTTCAGGCGTTTAACAAGGCACAGAACCGACAGCGAGGAACATCGTGGTCTGGACCTAAACAGATGATGCAGTAAGAATGAAAATCTGAGGTATTTGCTTTACACAGGCAAGACAATTAACTTTTTCGGACATCGGTTAGAGCAAGAAAAAAGGATCCCCAACGGGGTACTTATCGTTTAGAAGACTTCAGGTCTGAAACTCAAAAAAAGAAAATTTCAAGAGGTGGCCGACCGGCACTTGGAAACTGCTTCGTACACTGCATGGCAAGAAAGACTGATGTAATGGCATCAAGCTGCACGTTTTTATACCCATGACGTCCTGACGTCATGGAAGTGACAGCATCCGACGCAGAAATCCCAAGACTCTGGTATTCAGGCCGACTGAGGGCTACCTGCAGGCAGATGACCCAAATGTGATGAATGCAACAGTGAAACATGAAGATCATCATCACCAGTAGAAAATGAATACCAACATTTCTTTGTCAGGGGAGAGAGAGAGAGACAAGGGGGATGGAGGGAAGGAAACCAGGACTGCCACAGTGAATACACTCCTACATCTACATTTATGGTAAGTGTACACAACTGTACTAAGTTCTTCGTGTTTCACTGTTGCAGTCATCATATTTGGGTTGTTTCCCAAAGCTGAAGAAAAGGGTGGAGACAGTCAAGGGGACTGGCTAGTATGCCCAGCAAAACTGTGGTGGCCAAGATTGTGGTGGCAAAGCCTGCCCTAGATTTGAAGACAGGCAGGTAACGCTTGGTGAAGGTATGAACATATGTCCATGTTGCAGCCACCAGGATGTCCCTGGTGGGATCCCCTCTAAGAAAAGCTGCAGAGGTGAAGGTTGCTCTGGTGAAATGTGTCCTGACCCCCTTTGGGGGTTGTTTCCCGTGCTGTTTGTAGCAAAAATGGATGCAGTGTGCTATCCATTTGGAGACTGTTTGGATAAGGCCTTGCCCTCTGCTCCTGCAGCAAAGCTGATTAGCAATTGATCAGTTTTTCTAAAAGATTTGGTCCTGTCCAGACAGAACCTGAGCTGTCTGTGCACATCTAGAGTGCAGAATCCTTTCCCCTTTGTTTTGTGGGTTAAGGAAAAAGGTGGGCAAATGAATGGAATGGTTGAGAGCCACACTGGACACCGCTTTAGGCATGAAGGATGGGTTAAGTCCTGAGGGAGACCCTGTCAACATAGAAAATGGACTCTACAGCCGTAAGTGCTTGTAGCTCCGATACTCTTCTGGCTGAAGTGATGGCCAGAAGCAAGGCTGTCTTCCAAGGGAGAAATGTTAACTCTGCTGAAGCTGCAGGCTCAAATGGGGGCAGGGTGAGCTTTTCCAGCACAAAGTTAAGGCCCCAAGCTGGGACAGGAGCTCTTCTGGTTGGCCTTAAGTTGTCAGCCACTCTTAGGAACTGTTTGATGAGAGGGTTTGAGAAGAGGTGGCTCTGTGCTGAAATGAGCAAAGATGGCCGAGGCATGAATTTTGATAGGAGAGAAGGACAGACCCCTGTGTAGTAGGGCTGCCAGGTAATCCAGTATGAGAGGTAGGGAGGGGCTATGCCGTTCCAGCTCCCTTAGACTGGATCCAGGAGCAAAACCTTTTCCACTTGTCCGCATAGGATTTTCTAGTGCTGGGCCATATGGCCTCACGTATAACATCTAGAACTTGTTTGATTAGGCTGGGAGCTTGAGGAGAAGTCAGAGAATAAACCAGGCTTCCAGGTTGAGGGTCTGCAATTGGTGCATGAATTCTCCACTTCTTTGGGTCAGGAGTGTTGGGATCTGAGGTAGGTACCATGGTGGCATGTGTGACAGGCTGTGCAGCAGGGGGCACCAGTGCTGGCATGGCCAGTCTGGGGCAATCAGGATTGCCCTTGGTTTTTCCTCCCTTATTTTGAGCAGTACCCTTGAAATGAGTAGTAGAGGGGGAAATGCATAGACAGAGATGTACCCACTGGAAGGATAGAGAATCCACTTTCCAGGCCTTGCCGTGATATTCCCTGGTGCAGAATTTGCTGAGAGGCAAAAAGGTAGACCTTCAGGGTGCCCCATTTCTGGGTTACAAGGGTGAAGATTCTATTGTCCAGCTGCCACTTGTGTGGGTCTAGCAGGTTTCTGTTTAAGTCGTCTGCCAGAGAGTTGAGAGCCTGGCAGGAATTGCGCTAACAGGTGCATGGCTGAGGCAGTGTGCCAAAGGGTCATGGTGAGCCTGCAGACAGGATGAGAGAGTCCCTCCTTGCTTGATATACATCACTGTGGTGGTGTCTGTTTTGATCAGTAGAGGCCCCAGGGACAGTAGGGGGTCTGAAAGCTGTCAGGGCATGCTGAAACAGCCAACATCTCTTTTTGGTTGATGTGCAGATGTATTTGATTTGAGCTCCATTGGCCCTGAATGTACCTGCCATCCAGGTGAGCACCCCAGGGATAGTCTGATGCGTCTGTGGTAAGAGTCTGTGCAGTGTGGGGATGTGAGAAGGGAGCTCCCTTGTTGTGGTTGCATGCTGTTGCCCACCAAAGAAAATCTTTCCTTAGACAAGGTATCAGTGGTATGAGAGTTTCCAGGTCTTGAGTGCAGACACCAAAGGCTTTTTAGGTACCAGTGTAGTTTCCTCATATGCAGTCTGGGATATGGAATGAGTAGAATGCAAGAGGCCATGCACCCAACAGCTTGCAGGATTTTCCTTACAGATAACTGGGGTCTGGTGGCTAGTTGAGAGAAGTAGCCTGTCAGGCATGCTTTTGTGGAGTGAAAAATGCCATCTGGGATGCTGTGCCCAGGACTGCACCCAGGAATACAATTTTTTGTGTGGGAACTAGTTTTGATTTCTTTTCGTTGATAGTATACCCCAGGCAGGTAAGCAGGTCCTTTACAAAGGTCGGGTGCTGTAGCAGCTTTTCCTGTCTGCCTGAATCAGGCAGTCATTTAAGTATGGGTAACTTTGAATATTTGTCTGCAAAAAGCAATTGCTGGAGCCAGACATTTTTTGAATACTCTGGGAGCAGCAAATAAGCCAAAGGGAAGCACAGAAAACTGAAAGTGCATAGATCTTGCCCTGAAATACAGGCATTTCCTGCATGATTCCCTGAAAGGGTTGTGTAGGTAAGGCCTCTTTTAGGTCTAGGGTGGCTAACGTAGCATCCTTGGAAAGCATAGGGAGAAGATGCTGGAGGGTGAGCATTTTGAATTTTGGTATCACCAGAAAGGTGTTTAGAATGGAGAGATACAGGATGGGGTGCCGTGTGCCCTCTTTTCTGGGTACCAGGAAGAGTCTAGGCTAGAAACCTTAGCCTATTTGTTCTGCAGGAACATGTTCTATAGCCCTCATGGAGAGCAGGGAAAGGACTTGCTTTTTTGGCCTCTGCCGACTGGTTTGGAGGAAGCTCTGGGAACCCTTTTGGGGTTGACAGTGTGAAAAAACTTTTATCCCTGGGATACTATGTTGATGACCCAGCGGTCATTGGTAAAGGTGGCCCAGTTGCTTTCGTGGAAAGAGTTTTCCTCTTAGAGGCACAAGCAGGTGGGCAGAGGGAAGGGGTAGAAGTGTAAAGTCATTGTGAGTTCTTACCATAATGGAGTGGCTTTGCACTCAGTTTTGGAAGAGGATAAACTCCACTGCTAAGATCTCTGCATTCCCTGGGGCTGTTCGGTGGGTCTGCTTCCCCTGGGTCTGAACTGAGATGGCCTGGAGGAGGGCAGGAAAGCACCAGTGCTTGGATGGGCAATGCCTACTGAACCTCAGTAGCTGGACCTGCAAGAGGTCTGTCTGCACAGATTTAGCTCTTTATTCCATCTTTTAAGACCTCTTCTGGTCTTTGTTCAAGGGTGCGTCCAATAATTTGGATTTAATGTGATCTGGCAAGGTCTGTTCCTTAAGCCAAGCATGCCTTCTAAGGACAGAAACAGCGACTGCTGCCCTGCAAGATGCTTCTAGGTCACCAAAACCACACTAAGGTGTACTTAGTTACTTGACTTGCAGAATGCATTAACTCTTGTAACTATTTTCTACACAAGCAGGAAAAGAAGATATTTTTTGTTTGAGGAGTTCCATGGTATGTTGCTGAAATTTCAGCATGTGGAACTGAATTTAATGCTCTAATAGCAAGAGTAGCAGAGGTGTATACTTTTTTACCCCATCTGTCTAATGCTCAGAAATCCCAATCTGAGGGAGTGGGATTCTTAGCTGAAGTTGCTTTGATTCCTTTAGGTCTTTGAGAGATGACCTCGGGGTCAGCAGTAGGATTTTTGAAAAGAAATTTGAGAGTCAGGGGACTCTAACACCTGTCAGGTTTCCTGGGAGCAAAAGGGAGGGTGTCAGGAGTCAGACAGGATTCCATAAAAACATCCATAACATCCAGGACAGGAGGAATGGCCAAAGGTCTGTGCTGTGGTAGATCTAATAATTCCCAGTGTCTCTTTTTGACTGGGGAAAGTCTTGACACTCCCATTGGAAATGTTCCCTTAAAGGATATAGGGTTTCCCCAAAGGAAAAGTCCTCAGGTGGAGAGGCTGAAGGGATGATTCCTCTGCATCAGAATCCTCATAAGCAGAAAAGTTGCATATCTTGTTTCTGTCCTGTAATTCATCTAGTGCAGATACAGACTTAGTTTTAGCACTTAAACTTGCTTGTTCATGCTCAGCACTTGTTCAGAACTTGTAAGCACTAAATAAGCTACTAATTACTATACCACTCTATCTTCCTCATTACCTAGAGAAAAACAGTTTTTGTACTTACTTTTCTCACTTGCTTAGAGAAAAACAGCACCCACAAAGTATGCACTGTAAATTTTCCCTTAGAACTAGGCAAGCCTCAACTCAAGTGCTTCAGATCAGCTGCTCTTATTGCAGCACTTGCAAAACAGAAATCAGCACTTATCCTAATCTCCTAGACAGCACTATTCTCCAAATTTCCTAGACAGCACTATTATAATATAGCATAAGACCCTCGATTGTCCGCAGGACTTAAGTTCAAATTACTCTTCAAAGCATGTCTAGAGGTCAGCTTCAGTTGTACTCTCCAGTTCATCTGGTGGAATTGGGCATCCCGAGGCAATGTTACAACTGCCTCATGTATACAGACAACCCTCTCCTCTTACCTCTAGACACAAACACTTGAGAGATGCAAATACACAGCCAGACTGGAGGCTAAGCGCTCTCAACCCATGACTGTAACAGTCAAGAGGATAAGGGACACACTTGCATCACACCACCTGTCACACATGAATCTACAAAACAAGCACCGGCAAAACATACACAAATACACAAAAACATATTCGGAGGCACTAGGTACCAATCTGAAAAAGAAACCGTGCCCTCCAAAGCAGACAAGCAAGCAACCTACACCCCCAAACACAAGCCAGAAAACACAATTCACCTCAGCAGTGTGCCTCAACAGCCCTTAAGGCAAAACACCATACCCAACACACTAGTAATAGACTATAGTAAGGCACACGGATGTTCCACTCACCAGGCTGAACAAGAAGGTTACTGTCAGCTGCCTGTCGGGTGCTCGGATCCGCCACATAACACAGGCACTTGGGTCACTCCAGAACAAGTACAAGTATGACGCTGTCATTGTACATGATGGTGTGAATGATCTAAGACGTACCTCCCTGGACTACATGAAGAGACACATTGAGGAGCTCTCTGATCATGTAGCCCAAGCTGGTATGACCCTGACCTTGAGTAGCATACTACCTTCACCTAGAATGATACCACAATACTAAGACAAAATGATCAATTTCAACAATTGGCTAAGCTTCTGGTGTCATTCTAAGGGGATCCAGTGTCTGCCTGGGATGACATGATAGACAAGCCTCGCTGTTTTGCCAGAGATGGGTTGCACCTGTCACCTCTAGGTTTTTGAATAATGGCCAAGGTTCTTGCCGTACCCATAGTGCCTTTTTTAGGCAAGGCTCAAAGGACAAACCAACCACCGTAACCAGCACAGGTAACCAAAAACTAAGGGTAATGCTACTCAACGCCAGAAGTCTCAACCTCAAAATGTGCACACTCGAGGCTCTCCTCAGCATGGAGAAAATTGATGTTTGTGCAGTGACGGAAACCTGGTTCAAGGCTCAAGAGAGTACCCCAGCACTGCCAGGTTACAAATCATATCATACCTTCCGGCCTCAGTTACCAGATTGCAGTACAAAGGGTGGAGGTGTATCCATATTCATCAAGGATACCCATATCTCCAGGTTAGTAGCGCAGCATGATGCCCCAGAGATCATCCATGCGCAACTATCAGCAGGCAAAACCACATTTTAAGCCATAGTCTGTTATAGATCGCCCACCATGTCCCAAGATGCTCACTCTGCATTCCTTGAGACATTGGAAAATATAAAGGTCCTACCCAACACCATAATCTTGGGTGATTTCAACTACCCTGGTATAGACTGGGCGAAATACCAATGTTCCAACTCCTACGCTCAGCGATTCAGAGAATTTATAAATTCAAATGCCCTTGAACAACAAGTATGTTACCCCACTAGAGGGGACAACATATTGGATTTAATCACAAATATGGGCGCCCATTGTACCACACCCGTTATCACTCACTCCTAGGTCAGATCCGACCACAAACTGATAACCCTGGACATCCTCACCCCTCCACCTCCCCCAGTCAAAGAAACCATAGTCAAAAACCTTTCAAAAGCAAACTTCAAACTACTTGCATCCAAAGTGGAAAGCTTCACTATTCCCTTGCAGAAGGATAATGATATCCAGGATGCGGAATCCTACACCAAGGCACTCTATATGCATCTTCAGGACTGCATGGACCGTGCTATCCCAAATAAAACCAAGACTCCTTCCTCAAGCAAGAAGAAACCAGCCTGGTGGACCCCGGCCATAAACAAACTTTATAATAAAAGGAGGAGACTTATAGAAAAAAAGGCCAAATCTCAAGTAGAAAAATCATCCCTGATCAACATTAGTAAGAAATTGAGGGCCCTCATCAAGTCAACTAAAGCTAATTTTGAAAAGAATGTTGCCAAGGATGCAAAGGATAACCATAAGGCCTTCTATGGCTACGTCAAAAACCTAAATGGCAATGCTCAGGTCTGTTCTGAGCTACTACAAAATAGAACAAAATACACTGACCCATCTGACATTGCCAACATCTTGGCTGACAGGTTCAGTGCAAATAACCCCCCCCCCCCACCACCACCTACAGGGCCTATTACCATTCCAGGGGATTGCTCAAGTCCAATTATTACTGATACGTTGGTTAACAAGGCTCTATCTAAAGCTAAAAACACTGCCTCCATGGGACCAGATAGTGTCCCAGGCTGTGTCATATGCGAGCACCAAAAGGAATTAACCCCGCATCTTAATACCCTGTTCAGTCTCGGCCTCTCCACAGGATATGTGCCCATAAAATGGCGCACGGCAACGGTGGTCCCGCTACACAAGGGTGGGGCCACAACTGACCCTGGGAACTACCGACCAATAAGCCTGACCAGTCTGATCTGTAAGGCTATGGAGCGAATCATTATGGAACTCATAAATGGAGAGATTGGGAACCTCCAGTCGCTGGACCCTACACTGTTCGGCTTCAAGGGCAGATCATGCCTCCTGAACCTGGTGGATTTCTTTGAGACAGTTATTCAAGCTATAGAGAAGGGGAAGGAGGTACACATGGCTTTACCTTGACCTCACTAAAGCATTTGACACCATTCCCCATTCAGGTATTATTGATAAGCTCACCAGCCTGGGCATAAACCCTTACGTCACAAGATGGATCGCAAACTGGCTCTCAGACAGACCCCATAAAATAAGAGTAGCGGGATCAATGTCCGAATCCAGACCAGTAATGAGTGGTGTGCCTCAGAGCTCTGTCCTGGGGCCCCTCCTGTTTGGCATATAAGTTCAGGCAAGCACGCTAGGGCTGTGGCTGATTAAGTTTGAGGACGACTGCAAACTGGGTGCTATAACAAGAGTCTCCGGCCAACATGGAGATCCTCCAGAAGGGACTAAATGAGACTGATGCATGGTGTCAAAGCCATGGTTTCAAGCTAAATGTAAAAAATGCGTAGTAATCCCTTTGGAAAAAACAGAGTACCCGCAAACTACAACATAGGAGGTAATCCCCTGAAATCTGAAGAAATGAGGGATCTAGGGACCCAAGTAGATAGTCAGCTTTCCTTTGATAACCATGTTGACAAAGTGGTTAGAAAATCCTTCTATGTGACCCATGTGATCACAAAAGGGTTCGCATCAAGATCTAAGGATGTAATGGTGCCCCTCTACTCTTCCCTCATCAGACCCATTATTGAGTACAATGCACCAATTGGAATGTACCTGGCTAGACATCTCCAGAAGCTGGAGAGACCACAGAGGTACCTAACCAAGAGGATTACTGGCCTCAGTTGCCCTATGCAGCACGAATGAAAAAGCTAAGACTGCTCTGTTGCATACTGTTTTCTCAGAGGCAATCTCTGTCTAACGTAGAGAGCCATGTCCAACCCAGAATTGTTGAACATGCTCCATCTTAGCAAAACCAAATCTACTCGAGCTACACGCTCTAGGGATATAAACCTCAACACAACATTGAATAGAACATGCTGGAGGGATAGATTCCCTTCGCAGAGACTTCCCTTACTATGGAAGAGGGTCCCGATCAACATAAGACAGAGCCCCTCACTATCACTCCAAGAGGAACCTTTATGAGTGGATGGGTAACAAAGTTCACACCGGGGATCACACCAACAGCACTACTAGATAGGGGCCAAGGGTACTAGCTGCTAGTACAAGGGTCTAGGGAACAACTAAAGGGGCGGTGAATACTGCACAACGTGGCTGGGCTAATATATGCCTTCGGGCAGATAGGCCAGTACCAACCTATGAACTTATCTTCATATTCAGAGGCATCAGTCAGACTCCTGTTCGGATAAAACTGAGGACAAGTCTCTTTCTTTTGGAAGGCGTAGGCTGACTTCCCCTAATAAGCATTATAAGGTCTTCCACCATTTTAAGCATTTGGTGCTGAGACAAGGAAGCAGGTGCCTGAGCTTGGGTAGTTGGTTTTTCGGATGTGGTTTGTACCCTGGGCCTTAGAAACTATGTAGTTTTCAAAAGAACTGAAAATGCGAAAGACAAAGTCGCTCTGTATAGAGTATCGGTAGAGCGAAGTACTTCTTCGGAAGCTGGTGCCTGCTCAGCAGCTCCAGACCCATCCAAGGTAGAGACATCTGCAGGATCCTTAGTCGAAGAGTCTCGCGGCATACTGGGCTCTGAAAGGGTCTCGGTAGTGGCCTACGAATCCACAGAAACGGGCATCAGGGGCTGTGAAAGCAACTCACTGAGGACTGGAGAACTGACAACTAGCTTAATGGAAGCGCAGTCGGCAGTTTTGGACCTGTGCAATCTGTCTTCATCCCTACGTTTTTCGGAAGATTGGTAGTCTGATAGTTTACTGAAGCCATATCAGAATGAGAGGACTGAGAGCGAAAATATCTAGCTACAATAAGGGTCCGATGACATAGTTCTGGCGTTGAACAAAGCACAAGAGACAGCGGGGGACATTGTGGTCTGGGCCTAAACAGGTGATGCAGTAAGAATGGAAATCTCTGTGTGGTATTTGTTTTCCACAGGCGAGACAATTGTTAACTTTTTCTGACATCAGTTAGAGCAAGAAAAAAGGGTCCCCAACAGGGTACTTAGTTTTTAGAAGACTTCAACTTCAATTTGGAAATGTAAACTCAGGTAGCGGCCGACTGACACTCATGCGGACTGCTTCTGCATCGGGCTCCTCGGCAAGAAAGACAGATGCGTCAGCGGCCTGATTTTATACCTCCGACGACCTGACGTCAGTCCTGGAGTGACAGCAACCAATGCAGAAATACTAAGCCTCTGGTATTCGGGCCGACTGAGGGCTACCCCTGGCAGGATAACCTAAATGTGATGACTGCAACAGTGAAACACGAAGAACATCTAGTTATATTTTATGAACACCATTGTCACTACAAAATACAGGATACAGGAAAAGAACTGCTAGGGAACTTGCAAACATGCTGAGTAACACTTCATACTCAGACGGTCAAAGAACCATTTGCATGCTGTGCGCAGGTACAGATAACCATTTGATTATGAATTGTATGTAAATTATATTTTTCTTTGACAAAACTGCAGTAGGGAGATGGTGAACATGCTGAGTAAGAACTGTTTTAAGGAGAGTACCACGTACAAGACAATATGCCAATAACCATCCTGCACACATCACAGTTTGGTTACAATTATGGTTATGAGAGTTACGATTTGTTTTCCACTGTACTAAATAACTTCGTCAGGGAACATGCCAGCATGCTAAGTAGTAGCTCATTTTGAAGACAGTATTAGTACTTGCAAGATAAAAAAAAGATGCGTCGCTGTATGCCATACATATGTCCAGACATCAGTTTGTTTGGGATCATGGTTATGAGAATTATGATATTTTTCATACTTTGCTAAACTATCAGGGAAGATGTCGTTAGGGTAAGTAATACCTCATTTTGAAGGCAGTATTAGTAGTTACAGGATGGAAAGAACTGTGCCTGTATGCTATACACATGTACAGATATCGGTTTGTTTAGAACTTAGGTTATGGAAATTATGACTTTTTTCACACTTTGGTAAAAATTTTGCAAGGGAGCATGTCAATGTCCCAAGTAATACCTCATTTTGAAGGCATTACTACTCCTTACAACATGGTAAAAACTGTTTAGTCTTGTAGGATTATGAAAATTCTACATTTGCAATATTTCTCATTATGCCCATATCTTTGCAAGGGAGCATGGTGACGACACAAATGATGCATCATTTTGAAGCAGACACTGAGCCACACAAATTGTACACTGATACGTAGTCTGTTACAGATGAGATATTATGCTTAGTTTATCATATTTCTGTGAATATCTGAGCATAACAATAGCTGAGGTATTTTAAAGCTGACATTCATGCAAATACATTACAAATTTTATGGGGCTACATGGTACATTCAGCAAGATATTGTGATTTGTTGCACCAAAAAGGTAAAAAATATGCACATCAGCAGTCCTTAGCAAATATTTAATAACTACTTAAGTACACACTATCAACATTTACACTGTTGGAAAGTTCAGTGCCTGCAGAACTTCACATTTACATTTTTTAGTCTAGCTCTTTTGGTTACAGGGTTATAACATTTTTCTGTATGGTACTACAAATGGATTTTCTGAAAATGAGCTCAGGTTGCACTGTTGTTCCTGTGGTGGAAGTAAGCAGGCAGCATTTACTGAGCTGCACTGCAGTGAATGAGTTAACAGTGGCAACGTCTTGGGCTGCTGCAGAAAGGCCAGCATCCAGACTCACCTTTGCATATGACCATAAGCACACAGTACAGATAAACCTCCTGTAGTATTGATATCTGGCTTTTACAGATTTCCCTTCACACAAGGTGCGAGACAAAAACATGAAAAGATCACTGACCAGGATGCACATCGATAAGAGGACGTAAACTACCCCTCCATATAACAGGTCAACCTGGGGAGAGAGCGCACCTTTTAAGGATGACAAAAGAGGTAAAGAATTATGAGTGGGCATTCAACTCTAAAGTGATCTAAGAAAAACCATGGCAGAGAGGGACAACTACATCAAGTGGACAAATCTAAAAATTGTGCCAAGTTCCTTACAACTGTGGTATGCGCTTAGTGAGGACAACTGCTGCTGCAGTAAAAACTTCCTGGCAAGATTTTCAAAACCTATGAATCTTGCTAGCACTGGACCATAAATGTAGGTTGCTAGGTTGGTAGGATGGCTGTGGTAAACCAGGAAGACCCATCAAGTTTTAAAAGCTTTCACAAGTCAAACTAATGAGCAGCTGGCTTCTTGTGAAGTGGACAGAGTATTGCCCCTAATTAGGATGGCAATGGCGCAATAACTTCAGCAACACGTGACTAAATTGCATTAGCGTACTCTTGCCATGGAATGAAAAGTAGGAGATGTAATGAGCTACCAATTTAGAAACTGCTTCGAAACAAACCTGCACAGTCTTCTGCAAAGGGCACTTTTCTTTTTTGCTGGCACAGCTGCCTATGAAAAATCTAAAAATGCAAAATCCTTTCCTCTTTGCTTTTGGTGAAGATGCGCTTTGTGTTGAGGTAAACAGCCTGATGCAAAGCTACTTTAGGTCACAACCTTAGGCATAAAAGGAATACTTCAAATGGTGATGTTATCTGAATGGAAAATAAGAAAAGGCTCTTAAGCACATGGGACCTGTAATTCTGGGACTTTTCTGGCAGAGGTAACGGCCTCCAAAAACAAGTTTTCCAGGAAAAGTAAAGTACAGTTTTGTACCTACCATAAATGTAGATGTTCGAGTGCTAATACAGCTGCAGTCATAACAGATGGGTTCTCCTGCCGTCAGGCGGGTCCTCGGTCGGCCGAATTCCAAAGTCTAGGTCCGGCGTGGGTTGTCGTCGCTTCTTCCCTGACGTCAGTGCGACAGGGGTATAAAAGAACCAGCAGACGCCATTTTCTTCAGTCTTTCTTGCCCCAGATGTCAGGTGCCCCCAGAAGGAAGGCAATACATAAAATAATGTAATAATGCAATGCAATATAATCAAAAAACAGTAGTTGCAAGCAAATACACCATAAAAGAATACCCCTAGAGGGGAAGGTGGAGGGAAACCTGGACTGCAGCTGTATTAGCACTCGAACATCTACATTTATGGTAGGTACAAAACTGTACTATGTTCATCGTGCATACAGCTGCAGTCATAACAGATGGGTAGAATCCCAAAGCTAAGAAAGGGGTGGTAGGCACTAGGTGGAGCCAAAATGCCCTGCAATACTGCAGTGGCAAAGCCTGCTCTAGACTTGGAGTATAATGGTAGGTTGTAGTGCTTAGAGAAGGTATGCACAGAACTCCAAGTGGCTGCTTCTAAAATATACTTGGTAGGGACTCCTCTGAGGAAGGCTGCAGAGGTGGCTGTGGCCCTGGTGGAATTAGTTCTAATGCCTGTAGGTACAGTTTTGCCATGAGAAGGAATAGCAAAAGCGTATGCAGTGGGCTATCCATTTTGAGATTGTCTGTTTGGATACTGACTTTCCTTGAGCTCCTACCGCATAGGCCACAAAGCTGTTCTGATTTTCTGAAAGGCTTTGTTCTGTCCAAATAATAACGCAGTTGTCTGTGGATGTCCAAGGAATTCAGTAATCTCTCCCCTTTGTTTTGAGGATTAGGATAAAAAGTAGGTAAATGTATGGCCTGATTTAAAGCTACCCTGGATACCACTTTAGACAAAGGACAGGTTGGTACATAATGAAACTCTGTCCTGATGGAAGATGATGAAAGGCTGGACAGCCATAAGAGCCTGTAGTTCTGAAACTCTACGAGCTGAAGTGATAAGCCAGAAGGAAAGCTGTTTTCCAGGACAAATATTGTAAATCTGATGAGGCAGCTGGTTCAAAAGGGGGCAAAGTCAGTTTTTCCAAAATGAAATTAAGATCCCAAGCAGGCATTGCTTGTTTTCTTGGAGGTCTTAAATTCTTAGCCCCTCTGAGGAACTGTCTTAATAGAGGGTGAGAGAATAAAGGTGGATCAGTGTTGTATTCTGCAGAGATGGCTGAGGCATGGATTTTGATGGAGGAAGAACGAAAGTCCACTGCTTAGCAGTTCGGCCAAATATTGTAGTATTTGAGGTAAATTCAGTTTTCCAGGGCACTGGCCCTTTTTCTCATTCCAAACACAAAAACGTTTCCATTTTGCAGAGTAAGCTTTTCTATTTGATGGCCTTCTGGCCTCCAAAATGACATCCTGCACCTCCTTGGAGAGCAGGGCCTGCAGTGATGCTAAGGAATCTTCCATGTGGCTAGATTGAGTGTCTTCAGTTGACTGTGAAGAGTTCTGAAGCTGTGCTGAGTCAGAAGAAGAGGTATTAGAGGCAGGGTCCATGGTGGGGAATGAGTCAGGCTCCTTAGTAGTGGGTACCAGTGTTGCCTTGGCCAGTCTGGAGCAATGAGGATCATCTTTGGTCTGTCTGCTCTGGTCTTCAATAGGACTTTGGGCAGCAGAGGAAGAGGTGGGAAGGCATAAACTGTCATTGATGTCCAACTGAAAGAGAGAGCGTCCACTCTCCAGGCCTTTGGATGGAAGATCCTTGAGCAGAATTTTGTCAATTGATGATTTTTGTGGGAGGCAAAGAGATCTATGTCTGGCCTTCCCCATTCCTGGATTATTTCTGTAAAAACGTTTGGCTGCAACGTCCATTCGTGTGGATCTGTCATATTCCTGCTTAGGTGGTCTGCCAGCGTGTTTTCCTTGCCTGGCAAGTACTGTGCTTGTAGTTCCATTTGTAAGTCCATGGCCATGTTCCAAAGTGACATGGCCAGTCTGCATAGGGGATAAGAATGTGTTCCTCCCTGCTTGTTTATGTACCACATAACTGTGGTGTTGTCTGTTCTTATCAATAGCTGACCTGGTTGTAGAAGGTCCTTGAAAGCTGTAATAGTATTTATAACTGCTAGCATTTCTTTTTGATTGATGTGAAAGTGCTTTTCTTTTTGGGTCCATTTGCCCTGAATGCACCGGTCTGTCATGTGCGCCCCCAAGGCATAGTCCGAGGCGTCTGTTGTGATGACTTGATTTGCTTGAGGCTTGCTGAATGGAAGACCTGTGTTTGTTTGGCATGCTTGAGCTCACCATAGAAATTCCTTTTGCAGACATGGAATTAGTGGTATTACTGTTTCCAAACTGTGGCTGTGTTGAGACCATATGTTTTTTAGGTACCATTGTAGTTCTCATAAGCAGCTCTGAACATGGGATTAGTAAGATGCAAGATGCCATGAATCCCAGAGCCTGCAGGATTTTCCTTGCAGTCAGCCTGGTGCAATTTGCCAGTGTTCTGAAATATTGAATTAGTTGCCCCTGCTTTTCTGGCGTGAGGTAGGCCATCTGGGTGTTTGTGTCCAAATTGGCACCCAGGAAAATTATCTTCTGAGAGGGTATTAGTCTTGATTTCTCTGTTGACTGTATATCCTAGAGAGTTTAATAACATTATTACATAAGCCAGATGTTTCAGAAGAATGTGCTTGCTGTCCGCTTGGATCAGGCAGTCGTCCAAATAAGGGTATATTTGTATCCCTTGAAGACTGCAGTAGGCAATTACTGATGCCAGGCATTTCGTGAATACTCTGGGCGCAGTAGAGAAACCAAAGGGCAATGCAGAGAATTGATAATGGGTTGAACCTGCAAGAAATCTGAGGTATCTTCTGCAATTTTGTCTGATTGGGACATGCAGGTATGCCTCCTTGAGGTCCAATATTACCAGCCAAGACTCCTTGCCCAGCATGGGAAGAAGTTGCTGTAGAGTGAGCATCCTGAATTTTGGTACGAGTAGGAATGTGTTTAGGATGGAAAGATGCAAAATAGGTCTCCAATCTTTTCCCTTCCTTGGCACCAGAAATAGCCTGGAATAAAAACCTTGACCTTGTTCTTGTGTAGGTACCTCTTGAATAGCTTTCATGTTTATAAGATCTGAAATTTGCTTTTGTGCCTCTGCCCTTTGATTTGTGGCAGGTTTGGCATGCCTTTCATTTTTGGAAGGGTATGAAAATGGAATTTGTAGCCTCTGTTTATAATGTTCAGGATCCATTTGTCCTTTGTAACAATATGCCAATTTTTTGAGAATAGTGCCAGCTTTCCTCCTAAGGGGGCTGCCATTTGAGACCTGGTTGGCATGCAAAGGGGAAAATCATTGGTTTTGCTTTCTGAAAGATTGCGAGTTGTCCTCACCACCTCTTTGTGTAGGAGCTTGCCATTGTCTGCCTCTGTACGAGCCTTGTGTTTGTCCCCTGCCCCTCGGGCGCCTGTATTTGCCTCTCTGGGGTCTGTCTGTGGCAGGAAAGGACCAGTTTTTTGGAAGGCCAATTTCTACTAAAACGTGGGGGTTGAACCTGCAGAAATTCTCACAGTTTGCATTGATTTAGCCTTTTCCTCCATTTTCCGTAATACTTCCTCAGCATTTGCCCCAAATAGTACATCCTTTTGAAGAGGGGCGTCTAGTAATTTAGCTTTGACATGATCAGGCAAGGCTTGTTCCTTGAGCCAGGCATGCCTACGTATGACTGAGCCTGTAACAGCAGCTCTACATGAGGCCTCTAGAGCATCAAAACCACTTGTAAGGTATGTTTACCCACTTGTTCTGCACTATGCATCAAATCCTGCAACTCCTTCATGTCTGGTTGTTCAGGTTGTGACATTTTACTTTTCAATTGAGAGAACAGAAACTGTTGGTATTTTAGCATATGAAACTGACAGTTTAAGGCCCTCATGGATAAGGTAGCCGAGGTATATACCTTTTTCCCCACCTTTCTAAGGATCTGGAATCTCTCGAAGGCAATGGGTTTTTGGCAATGGAGGCCTTAACTCCCTTGGGCCCCTGTGAGATGGTTTCTAGGTCAGCAGCATGGCTTTTGTATAGAAATTGGTGTGAGTCAGGAACCCTGTAGTACCTGTCAGGCTTAACTGGAGCTGGAGGAAGAGAGTCCGGGTTAAGGCAGGCCTCCGAGTAAACATCATCTAGGATGTCCAGGACAGGAGGTATAGCCAGAGGCCTGTGCTGGGGTAACAAAAGAAATTCCCTGAGCCTTTTCTTGGAATCTGAATAATCCTGGCCTTCCCAGTGGAAGTGTTCCCTTAAGGTATGCAGAGTTTCACCAAATGAGTAATCCTCAGGGGATACAGAAGGAATAGATTCCTCTGCATCAGAGTCTTCAAAAGGGGAGTAAGACTGTTCCTGATAATCAGAGTGCTCTGAAATAATGGAGCCCTGATCAGAGGAGGGGGAATCTTCCTCCACTCTGGGTCTTTTGCCCGGAGGTGGCTGAGAACCTCTGATTAGAGTAATTAAATCCTCAGCCATTTTAAGCATCTGTTTCTTAGGCATGGGGCCTGGAGATGGGCCCTGTGTAGCTGGTCTCTTAGGGTGCATGGTAGCTTTAGACTTGGTGAAAGCCTTGATGGAGAAAGAAGAGGAAGGTCTGAAGACACCTTGAGTGGAGGTGGACCTTTCCACATTCTGAGTTTCAACGCCAAGCGTGGCTTCAGTATCTGTAGTCAGGGTGTGGGCAGAGGAGCCTGCGACCTTGGGTACAGGAGACACCGCCAAAGATGTCATCGGTAATTAGGGGCTGCGTAGGCGCCTCGCTGAGAACCGGACCACGTGTAGTCGGCTTTGGCGTGGTGTTGGTAGAGGCCGCGGATCTCAAGTGTCAGTCCTCGTCTTTGCGTTTTTTAGACAAAACCGGAGTCGGAGTATCCGACGACATAGTATAGTTAAATGCTTTTCCAAAATAATGCTGGGCGAACTACGCCCGACGCTTAATAGTACGTTTGTTGAATGTAGCACAAAAGCGACAGACCGAGACGTCGTGGTCTGGGCCTAAACAAGGTATACAGAGGGAATGGAAATCCTTATGGGGTATTTGCTTCCCACAAGAAATACAATTATTAACTTTGTCTGACATCGGTCTGAGGCAAGAAAAAGTTTCCCCAACGGGGTACTTAGCTTTTAAGAAGACTTCGGTTCCAAATTTTTTCATAATCTCAGGAGCTGGCAGACCGGCACTTGCGAACTGCTTCGGGCACTGCGCGGCAAGAAAGACTGAAGAAAATGGCGTCAGCTGGTTCTTTTATACCCCTGTCGCACTGACGTCAGGGAAGAAGTGACAACAACTGACGCCGGACCTAGACTTTGGAGTTCGGCCGACCGAGGACCCGCCTGACGGCAGGAGAACCCATCTGTTATGATTGCAGCTGTATGCACGATGAACATCCTGTAATCTGAAATGTCAGAGGATGTGGATACTGGGGCCACAAAAATTTCAAGTATCACTAAACTTATCTAGAGTCTTGCACAGATGCCATGAGACAAACTGAGACAATCCTTTCGTTCACAATTATACTGAGGCTCAAAATACTGACTTCAGAAAAATGAACTCCTTTTTCTTTTACAAGTAACAGCCATACAGGAAGGCTGAAGAGCTTGCACTAAACTTGGGAGTGAAGCCTAATTACTCCTGCCCAGAGTTGGACAGAAGACTTGAGTTTCTCCTACAGGCATTTCTGCAAAAACATACCCACTTTTGCCAACAAGTACCACCTCTGGGATGGTCATAGCTTTCTGGCTAGGCAGACTTGCATTCTCTGCCCCTTCATACAAGACTGACAATAGGGGGTCTCCTTTGCCTGCCAAAGGTGCTCCAACAGCCACACAGGATGTGTCTAGCCACGTCCATGATGGCTTTACGACTGGATCCAGACATTTTGATTCTGGGGCAGTAGACAGCCCAAAAGGGCAAGGCACAGAAATTATGGTGGGAAGAGCCTGCCATAAACCAGAGGTATTTGCAGAAGGTAAGCATTACAGCAATGTGAAGGTAAGCATCCTTTATGTCGAGAGTGGCCATGAAGGCCCAAGGAAGGAGAGGGAAAAGGGTATGAAGAGATGGCATCCTGAAGGTGTGTACCCGGAAGAGATTGAGACGGGAGAGGTCTAAGACAGGCCTCCATGGTCCTTCCTTTCTTGGGATCAGGAATATTCTTGAGTAGAATCCTTTTTTCCTGGTCCGGGCACTGCTTCTATGGTGCCCTGAGTCGGCAGTGATTGCAGTACCTGATAGAGGGCCTGAATTTGGATGGGAGAGGGATTCCTAGCTTTGTGGGTGGGGTGTGCCAGGACAAAGTATCCATTTTGGATGATGGATAGCACTCACTTGTTTGTGGTGATGAGGGACCACCCTGGCAGACAGGTGGGTGGATAGAAGAACAGACAGAGGGGGGAGGGAGCTGAAAGACTGGCAGACACTACCTGCCCTATCTGGAAAGGGAGGTCTTTGGCTGGAGGTCTGAGAAGGTCTAGCCTGAGAAGGTTGCCTTCTAGGTGGTCTCCTAGACCTAGGAGGGGCTGAAGGCCTAGAGGATTTTCTGATGAATTGAGTTTTGGTTGAGTAGTTTCTCTGAAACTTAGGAAGAAGGAAAACCAGAAGGTGCTTTAAATCCTGAAATTTCTTTTCTTTTTTGTTGGAGACTTAAATAGGTCAACAACCTTCATGTCAAACAGGGCTGAAGTGTCAAGAGGGACATCCAGCAGTTTTGCCTGAAGTCATCTGGGAGTAGCTTTAGCCACAGCCAAGAATATCCCCCAAGTACCGAAGCTGATGCAGCTGACCTGGTGCAGGCCTCTGCTGCATTATAGCTGCATCTTAATGAATGCTTACTTACCCGAGAGAAGTGCCAAGAAGGAAGTCAGAGGGGCTTTGGCTGTACAGTCAGGAAAAGTCCAAATCCTTAGATGCTTTCTCCAGAAGGGATAGGGAGCATTTAGTCATGTGTCTGGTAGTTGGTTGCCTTGAAGAAGAGAGTAGAAGTGTAAATCTTCTTACCTAGTCTCTCCATAGTTTTGCTGTTGTCAGCAGGAAGGATAGTGGTGGTTAGGAGGAGCTTAGAAGCCCTATCTGGGAAAATGGAGATCGTGGCTGGGGCAGCCGGAGGACAACTGAAGAGAAATTTCTCTCAATCAAGCACTCTGTAAAGCCTGTCTGCCCTACATGGAGCAGGAGGCTGTAAGGCTAGAGGGATGGAAAGTGCAGTTGTGTACACTTACCATAAATGTAGACATTAGAGTGTATTCACTGTTGTGAAGTCATCACACTTGGGTTTTCTGCCTGCAGGTAGCCCTCAGTTGGCCCGAATACCAGAGACTTAGTATTTCTGCGTCGATTGCTGTCGCTTCAGGACTGATGTCAGTTTGCCAGGGGTATACAAACAGGCAGCCAATGCCATTACATCATTTTTCTTGCCCCAAAAGTCAGGAGCCCCCCAAATAGGGAGCCAAGTTATGGTGGGAAAAACCACCACTAAAAAGTAAATACCAATAGCCCTGTAAGGGGTGAGTAACAGAGAAAGAGACAAGGCGAGTAATAGAGACACAAGGGGGCTGGAGGGTGGGAAATCAGGATTGCAACAGTGAATACACTCAAACATCTACATTTATGGTAAGTGTACACAACTGTACTATGTTCTTCGTGTTTCACTGTTACAGTCATCAAGCTTGGGTTGATTTCCAAAACTGAAGAAAGGGTGGAGGCAGTCAAGAAGGGTTGGGGCTGGCTAGTATGCCCTGCAGGACTGCTGTTGCAAAACCTGCCCTGGATATGGAAGAGATAGGCAGATGGTAATGCTTGGTGAAGGTGTGTACAGAACTCCAGGTAGCAGCTTCCAGAATGTCCCTGGTAGGGACTCCCCTGAGGAATGCTGCACAGATAGAAGTTGCCCTAGTGAAATGTATTCTGACACCCTGAGGGGATGGCTTCTCATGGTGTTTGTAGTAGAAATGGATACAGTGTGCTATCCCTTTCGAAATTGTTTGTTTTGAAATGGCCTTGCCCTCTGCCCCAAGTGCAAAACTTTTTAGTAACTGGTCAGATTTCCTGAAGGGCTTAGTCCTATCAAGGTAGAATCTGAGCTGTCTGTGCACACCCAAGGAATGCAGGATCCTTTCCCCTTTATTTTGAGGATTAAGGAAGAAGGTTGGCAAATGGACAGACTGGTTGAGAGCCACACTGGACACCACTTTAGTCATAAAGGGTTAGTCCTGAGAGAGACCCTGTCAGCATGAAAAATAATGAAGGGTTCCACAGCCATAAGTCCTTGCAACTGACAATCTTCTAGCTGAAGTGATGGCCAGAAGCAAGGCTGTTTTTCAAGAGAGGAATTTTAAATCTGCAGGCTCAAGGGGGGGGAGGGGTGAGTTTTTCCAGTACATAGTTAAGGTCCCAAGCAGGGGTGGGTGCTCTCCTTGCTGGCCTTAAGTTGTTTGCCCCTCTCAGGAACTGCTTGATGAGAAGGTGAGAGAAGAAAGGTGGCTCAGTGTTGTAATTAGCCAAGATGGCAGAGGCATGGATCTTAATGGAGAAGGATAGGCCTCTGTGGAGTAGATCTGCTAGGTAATCCAGGATTAGAGGTAAGGAGGGCAGTGCTGTCTCCTCTCCTTTAGAATGAATCCAGGAACAATACCTTTTCCACTTATCAGCATAGGATTTCCTTGTACTGGGTCTTCTGGCTTCAAGAATGACTTCCATCACTTGCTTGCTTAGGCTGGTCACTGGGGGAGAATTCAAGGAATAAGCCAGGATGCAAGATTCAGGGATTGCAGTTAGGGATGCAAGACCTGTCCCCCTGCTGAGTGAGGAGGGTTGGGATCTGGGGTAGGTGCCAGGGTGGTACCGGTGACAGGCTGTGCAGTAGTGGGTACCAGGGCTGGCGTGGCCAGTCCGGGGCATTCAGGATTGCCCTTAGTCTGTCCTGTTTGAGTAATATTCTTGAGAGAAGAGGCAGAGGAGGGAATGCATAAATTGAGAAGTTTACCCACTGGAAGGATAGAGCATCCACTTTCCAGGTCCTGGTGCAGAATTTGCTGAGCTGGTGACTGCAGGGGGAGGCAAAGAGATCCACCTCTGGGGTCCATTTCTGAATCACAAGGTTGAAGGTGCTGGTCTCTCATTGCCACTCATGTGGGTCTAGGAGATTTCTGCTCAAGTCTGCCAGTGAGTTTTGTTTGCCTGGCAGGAATTGAGCTTGCAGATGTACCTGCATGTCCAAGGCAGTGTTCCACAGGGCCAAGGCTAGGCTGCAGAGTGGGTTCCCCCCTGCTTGTTAATGTACCACACAACTGTGATGTTTGTTTTTATTAGCAGGTGTCCTGGTGAGAGTAGGGATCTGAAAGTTGTTACAGCGTGCTGCACAGCTAGTATATCTTTGTCTGGGTGATGTGCAGATAAAATTGACTTGGGCTCCAGTGGCCCTGAATGCACCTGCCGTCCATGTGTGCCCCCCCAGACAGTCTGATGTGTCTGTGGTTAGAGTCTGGGAGGCGTGGGATAAAGGGCAGTCCCTTGTTGTGGTTGCATGCTGCTGCCCACCAAAGAAACTCTGTCCTTAGGGTATGATAGGAATGACTGTTTCCAGGTCCTGGGAATGTTGGCACCAAAGACTTTAAAGTACCACTGAAGTTTCCTCATATGCAGTCTGGCATATGGAATTAGAAGGATGCAAGAGGCCATGTACCCTAGGGACTACAGGATTTTTCTTGTGGATAGCTGGGTTCTGGTGGCCATTGAAGTAAAATAGTCTGCCAGGCTTGTTTTTCTGGAGTGAGGAATGCCATCTGGGATGCTGCATCCAAGCTTGCTGCCAGGAACACAATCTTTTGACTGGGGACTAGTTTTGATTTCTTTTCATTGATGGTGTACCCCAGGGAGTTTTTTTTTTTTTTAACAAATGTCAGGTGCTGAAACAGCATTTCCTGACTGCCTGAATCAGGTAGCCGTCCAAGTATGGGTAAATCTGAATATTTCTCTGTCTGCAGTAAACAATGGTTGGAGCCAAAGGGAAGTGCAGGGGAACTGATGATGCATACATCCTGCCCTGAAGTGAAGATATTTCCTGCATGATTCCCTTACAGGGATGTGCAGATAGGCCTCAAGTCTAGGGTGACTAACCAGGCAGCTTTGGCTAGCATAGGTAGAAGCTGCTTAAGGGTGAGCATTTTGAATTTTGGTACCACCAAGAAGATGCTGAGAATTGCAAGATCTAGGATTGGGCGCCAAGTGCCCTCTTTTCTGGGTACCAGGAAAAGTCTGGAATAGAATCCTTGACCTACCTGTTCCACAGGAACAGGCTGAATTGCCCTTACAGGGAGCAGGAATTTAACTTGGTTTTGTGCCTCTACTCACTGGTTTGGAAGAAGGTCTGGGAACCCTTTTGGGGTTGGCAGTGAGTGGAAGTTGAATTTGTACCCCTGGGATACAATGTTGAGGACCCATCGTTCTTTGGTGATGGACATCCAGTTTTTTGCATGAAGGGCAAGTTTTCCTCCTAGGGTCACAAGCAGCTGGGCAGAGATGGGGAGTGGAGGACAGAAGTCATTGTGAGGTCTTACCGTAGGGAGGTGGCTGAGCACCCCCTGCTTTGGGGGTGGGGGCACTCCATTGCTTCGATCTTTGCATACCCTGAGACTGTAGTCTGGGTGGTCTGTTCCCCCTGGGTCTAGTTTGAGATGGCCTGGAGGGGGCTGGAAAGGACCAGTGTTACGAGTGGCAATACCTACTGAATCCAGGAGGCTACACTTGTAAGCATTCTTTAACTGTCTGCAAAGATTTAGCTTTTTCTTCCATCTTTTTAAAAACCACTTCTGCTTTGGTGCCAAACAGATTGTCTTTCTTCAAAGGAGCATCTAATAACTGACTTTACATTGTCTGGCAAGGTCTGCTCCTTCAGCCAAGCATATCTTCTCAATACAGAACCAGCAACTGCTGCCCAGCAAGATGCTTCTAGGGCGTCAAAGCCACACTGCAATGTATGCTTGCTGACTTGGCTTGCAGAATGCACAGGTTCCTACAATTCTTTATTTTCTGCACAGTCTGTAAAGTTAACTGTTTTTTGCTTAAGTTCCAGAATATGCTGATACTTCAGCATGTGAAAAGTACAGTTGTGTACACTTACCATAAATGTAGATGTAGAGTGTATTCGCTGTTGCAGTCATTACATTTGGGTAATCTGCTGGCAGGTTGCCCTCAGTAGGCCTGACTACCAAAGTCTTGGGTCCTGCGTTGGTTGCTGACACTTCTCTATGACGTCAGGGGTATAAAACATGCAGCCGGATGCAATTACATCAGTTTTTCTTGCCCCAGATGTCAGGTGCCCCCCAATGGGGAGCAAATAAAATTAAAAAACAAAAAATATACCTCCAACCAAAAGGGCTTTTAAGCATGTAAGAGAAAGTACAGGTATAGCCAGAGGAAAAATAGGGGGCTGGAAGGAGGGTAACCAGGACTGCAACAGTGAATACACTCGAACATCTACATTTAAGGTAAGTGTACACAACTGTATTATGTTCTTACTGTTTCACTGTTGCGGTCATTACATTTGGGTAGATTCCCAAAGCTATGGTTGGGTGGAGGAAATTATACAGCATTAGGACCCGCTATAAGGCCCTGCAGGACAGCAGTGGCAAAACCAGCTCTGGATTTAGAGCAAAGTGGTAAATGGTAATGTTTGGTGAAAGTACGAACTGAGCTCCAGGTAGCAGCTTCTAGAATGTCCCTGGTAGGAACACCTCCGAGAAAGGCTGTTGAAGTAGATGCAGCCCTGGTGGAATGGGATCTGATCCCCTGGGGGATAGTTTTTCCATGGTGCTTATAGCAGAAACGAATGCAATGGCTTATCCATTTGGAAATGGTTTGCTTTGAAATAGCCTTTCCCTCTGCCCCTGCAGCAAGTACCAGCAATTCAGATTTTCTTTGTATGTATGTATGTATGTGTATGTATGTATATGTATATATATATATATATATATATATATATATATATATATATATATATATATATATATATATGTATATGTGTATGTATATGTGTATGTATATGTGTATGTATATATATGATTTAGTCCTGTAAGTAAAATCTAAGTTGTTTGTTTACATCCAATGAATGCAGAATTCACTCCCCCTTGTTCTGTGGATTGGGAAAGAAAGTTGGCAAATGAACGGTCTGATTAACAGCCACACTGGATACTACCTTAGGCATGAAGGACAGGTTGGTCCTGAGAGATACCCTGTCCGCATGAAATATGACTAAAGGCTCCACTGCCATAACAGCCTGTAATTCGGAAATCCTTCTAGCTGCTAAAAGGAAAGCTGTTTTCCAGGAGAAAAATTTTAAGTCTGCAGTAGCAGCTGGCTTGAAAGGAGGGACAGAGAGTTTCTCCAATACAAAATTAAGGTCCCAAGCAGGGGTTGGAGCTCTCCTGGGTGGTCTTAAGTTCTTGGCCTCTCTGATACACTGCTTTAGCCGAGGATGGGAGAAGAGGGGAGGTTCTGTGTTGTAATGAGCTGAAATGGCTGAGGCATGGATTTTTATGGAAAAAAAGGACAGACCCTTGTGAAGCATCTCAGTTTAGTATTGCAAAACCTGAAGAATGTTGGGCACTGCTGTGCTTATCCCTTGAGATTGATTCCAGGCAGACTCTCTTCCATTTGTCAGCATAAGATTTTCTAGTACTAGGTCTTCTCGCCTCCAAAATGACATCCACAGGTTTGTTGATGGATGCTAAGGGTGAATTTAGGTGATTAGCCACGCTGCAAGATTCAAAGTTTGGAGCCGTGTGTGCAGAATTTGGTGGTTCTGCTGAGACAGTAAGGTGTCGGAGGCAGGTGCTATGGTGGAAGGTGCGACACTGCACAGGAGTGGGTACCAGTGCTGGCAAGGCCAGTCTGGAGCAATCAAAATCATTTTTGGTTTGTCCTGCTTGACTTTTAATAGAACTTTGGAGATCGGAGATCAGAGGCAGAGGGGGAACGGAATAGACTGATGGGTTTTTCCAGCTGAAGGACAGAGCATCCACTTTCCAGGCTTTTTTGTGATGAGTTCTTGTGCAAAATTTGTCCAACTGATAGTTCTGGGGTGAGGCAAAAAGATCCATGTCTGGGCTCCCCCATTTGCATGTCAACACGTTGAAAATCCGTGGTTCCAGTTTCCATTCGTGTGGGTCCATGAGATTTCTGCATAGTTCGTATGCCAGAGTATTCAGCTTTCCTGGCAGGAATTGAGCTTGTAGTTATACCTGATAGCTCAAGGCCGTGTTCCACAATGCCATGGCTAGTCTGCAGAGGGCTTAGGAGTGTGTACCCCCCCTGCTTGTTTATGTACCACATAACCGTGGTGTCCGTCTTTATCAGTAATTGTCCTGGATGAAGGTAGTCCTTGAAGGCTGTCAGTGCATTCTGTACAGCTAGCATTTCTTTTTGATTTATGTGAAGGTGCATTTGATTTGGGCTCCATTTTCCCTGAATGCACTTCCCTGCCAGATGAGCACCCCATGCATAGTCTGATGAGTCTGTAGTTAGGGTTTGGGCGGCAGGGGTGGTGTGAATGGCAGTCCCTTGTTCTGGTGGCAGGCCTCTGACCACCATAGGAACCCTAGGCGCAGGCAAGGTATGACAGGAATTAGAAGTTATGTACTCACCATAACGTTCCATCTGAGTAGGTAGTTCATTTGTCTGCAACCTGTGGGTTACGGATCCGATATTGGATCAGAGCCGGCAACTTGTTTCAAGCTAATGGATCCGAGCTCCTAGCTCCTCCCTTCACCCATAATCCCCTGCTAACCCTCCATGACCTCAGATAGAGTTTGCCCCTCAATATATATCCAACAAAAGGATATCTAACTACTAGTAGATCCGAAGAAGGTCAGGGGGAAGGAGGGGGGGGGTGGTTGCAGACAAATGAACTACCTACTCAGATGGAACGTTATGGTGAGTACATAACTTCTAAATCTGAAGTAGGATGTTCATTTGTCAGCAACCTGTGGGACAGAGTCCCCAACTACCTGCACCTTGGGTGGCCATCATGGAAGGATATTACGAAGCACCGCAGAGCCAAAGGATGCTCTCCCTCTAGAAAGCACGTCTAGTTTGTAGTGGTTAATAAAGGTATGAGATGAAGCCCAAGTGGCTGCAGAACAAATATCATCCAATGGAACTCTAGACTTGAAGGCCGCAGAGGTAGAAATGGAGCAGGTGGAATGAGCACGAACTCCTTCTGGTGCGGGTCTACCCGAGGCTTGATACGCCAGTAGGATACATTGGGAAATCCAGCGAGATAAAGATACTTTAGAGATAGCTTTCCCAAAGTTAAATTTGGCAAAGAAACGAACAGCTGGTCGGATTGTCTATGGCCAGCTGTCCTATGAGTATAAAAGCGAAGCTGCCTATGAACATCTAATGAGTGCAGCTTGTATTCTCCCTTATTCTGATATTTAGGGAAGAAAACTGGTAAATTTCTGGATTGATTTATGTTGGTTTCTGATGCTATCTTGGGAAGAAAGGAGGGATTGATCCTGAGGTACACTATCTGGGTGAAAGATCAGGTAAGGAGGCTTCACAGAGAGAGCTTGAAGCTCCGACACTCTTTTCGCTGAAGTGATGGCTACAAGGAATGCTGTTTTCCATGACAAGAATTTGAGATCTACTGAAGCAGCGGGTTCAAAGGGTGGAGCAGTCAAGGCTTGAAGAACTAATATAAGATCCCAGGGGGGCACGGCTTCCTTTACAGGGGGTCTAAGTAAAAAGGTGCCCTTGAGAAAGGTTTTACACAACTTGGCCGACATAAAGGGCCCTGTATCATGTCCCACATGGTAATGTGATATAGCTGCCAATTGCACTTTGACAGGTGAACTAGCGCCTTCCTGAAAGAGTTCAGTTAGGAAGTCTAATATGGATGGAAGAGGAGTCGTAAAGGGCTCTAGATCATGATGCTCCGCCCAGATGGAAAAACGTTTCCATTTACTGTGGTACACTTTCCTGGTGGAGGGCTTATGCGCTGCCACGAGGATGGCTTTGACTGGTTAAGAGATACCGGGAGTCCTAACTAGGAGTGGAACTGGAGCAACCAAGCTGTCAGTTTCAGATTGTCCAGGTTTGGAGTTGGTAAGTTCGACGGATGGGAGATGAGATCCGGAGTGGGATCTAGAATCCAAGGGTGATTCACAAGGTGAGACCACAGGTAAGGGAACCAAATTTGCCGAGGCCAGAATGGGGCAATGAGAATCATCTTGCTCCCCAACCGCAAGGCTTTCTGTAAGAGTTGTATCATTAGTGGTAGAGGAGGATAGGCATAGAGTAGACCGGGTGGCCAAGCATGCACCAGAGCGTCTCTTGGAGTTTCCCCTGGAGGGGGGATTAGAGCGAAGAAATTGTCGCATTTGGTGTTTGATGGAGATGCAAAAAGATCGCAGCAGGGTTGCCCCCATGTTGCGAATATCTGCTTCGCTACTAGTGGATTGAGAGACCACTCGTACGGGGTAAGAAGGGTGCGGCTGAGCTTGTCCGCTAGGATGTTGGTCCTCCCCGGAATGTGCGTTGCAATCAGAAAGCGGTTGGTGGGGATCACCCATTCCCACACTCTCATGGCTTCGCGGCATAGAGGGTAAGATCTGGTTCCCCCCTGTTTGTTGATATACCAGACCACCGACATGTTGTCCGACTGAATTGCAATCGTTCCTGTGGGGAGGAAGCCCTGAAGTGCTTGCAACGCCAACAGCACCACTCATCTCCAGAACGTTGATATGCAGGGAGGTCTCCGTATCGTTCCACATGGCTTGGACTGTCCTGCCTGAATAATGCCCCCCCACCCGAGGCGGGAAGCGTCCGTGGTCACCGTGGCGGGAGGGGGAGAGGTGCAGAAGGGACGGCCCGTATGGAAGTTCAAGGCTTGGAGCCACCATAGTAGCGCCCTCCTGCAAGCCTTGCTGATAGCAATGGGATGGTGGAGAGGAAGGGATAGAAAGGATCATTGCACTAGCAGAGTCCATTGCAGTACCCGCATGTTCAAACGGGCGCATGGAAGGAGCGTAATCGCTGCCGCCATGGAGCCTAGTGCCCTCAGGACCAATACCGCTGGTGAAGCCTCTGAATGGAGGATAGCCCGCACATGAAGTTGTAAGTTCCGGATTCTCTCGGAAGTTAGGAAGGCTCGCAAATCTCTGGTGTCTATTCTGGCACCTATGAATTCTATGACCTGCGTTGGAACCAGTTGAGATTTGCAGACGTTGATAGTAATGCCTAACTGTGGGGCTAGATGGAGAAAGAAGTCTCTGGCTGAGCAAAGTAGATGCCTTGTTGGTGCGGTCAGGAGCCAGTCGTCCAGGTACGGAAAGACCTGTATTCCCTGGAGTCTCAGGTGGGCCGCAATCACTGCTAATACCTTGGTGAACACCCTGGGGGCTGTGGTGAGGCCAAAGGGAAGGACCCTGAACTGGTAGTGACTGGCCCCCAGCCGGAAGCGAAGGAACCTAACCTCCTGGATCGTTTGTCCATTAAAATGTGGTAGCACGCATCCTTGAGGTCTATAGAGCACATCCAATCGTTCTCCCTCAAAAGGGGGAGAATAGATTGAAGAGTGACCATCCGGAATTTTCCCTTGGTTACTGACAGTTTCAAGCGGGAAAGGTCTAAGATCGGTCTCAAATCCCCCGTCTTTTCTGGCACCAAAAAGAACCTGGAGTAGAACCCTAATCAGAGCTGGTCTTGGGGGACGGGCTGGATGGCTATTTTTCTTAGCAGCTGCTGAATTTCTGCAGCTGCAGCCTCCCTCTGATCGGGTGGTACATCGGGGTGGTTCTTGGATTTGGGGACATGGAGTATTGGTATTTTGTACCCTCTGGATATAATGCGAAGCACCCAGCGGTCTGTCGTGATGGACTCCCATGCCGCTAGGTGTTTCGAGAAGCGCCCCCCCCCCCCGACTGCCTCCAGAGTGGAGCAGCCGGGCAACCCCTCAGGGCTGCTGTGCGGGCCGCTCAGAGAAAGGTTCTCTGGACCCAAAGTTTCTCAGAGCCACTCTGCTCCTGGGGCGGCGCCCTCCCTGTCCACCTCTGCCACGGTAGGACTGGTCGTCTGGGGCTGGTTGGGAATGTTGTGATTTTCGGAACCACATCTTCTTCTGACCCTTTTGGTTCCTTGAAAAGGACTGCTGGGGAGCAGAGAAGCGGACTCAGACGGCAGACGTCTTCCTGTCATTCTCGCTCTGGACAAGTGTCTCGTAAACTGTTTTGCCAAATAGGGCAGAACCATCGAAAGGGGCGTTCGCGAAGGACGCTTTAAAGGGCTCCGCAAAATCGCAATGACGGAGCCAGGCCTGACGTCTCATAACTAGGCCTGCTCCGCTAGCCCTAGCGGCTCCCTCTGTGGCGTGGGACAACAGCCGCATAGAGGTGTTTGAAATCGATCTCAGAGTGGCCATTCAGGTGGAGTACAATTGTTTGTCATCCTCCGACATGGACTGGGGGGGGGGGGAGATGCAGCGTATTCTTTGATAAGATCCCGCTGCATCCTTACCAAGGTGGTCGCTGAACTAAAGACTCGCTTCCCTAAGCGGTCCATCAAACGGGACTCTTTGCTCGGTGGATGGACTGAGGGGCTCTCCTGAGCCAATTCCCTCTTTGTGGCTGCCGCCGTACATGGCATCTACGGGGGGCCCCTTACGCCAATGTGATCGGTCTGGGGGGGGGGGGGCAAGAATCCCATCCGGGCGTTTCGGTATGAGGGGACACCCCAAGAGGTAGACGGGCCTGCCTCGAATGCCTCCAGAAACACGGACTCGTCAAAGGAAGACTTGGGAGCAGACCACCCACCTCTGATTCTCGGCATCTCCATGATGTCTCCAAAGGAGACATCCTCAGGGGGCGATCTTGGGGAGCCTTCCCCATCCTCCAAGTCCGTGTCCTCGGTTAAGGACTCAGGAGAGTCCACGTGCCTCCTTTTGCACTTATGCTTACGGGGAGCTTCCTCGGGGGGACTGTCCGAGGAGGCCTCGCCAGCAACATCTTGTTCCAATGGAACCATCTGTGACATCGAAGCAGGCTGTCCCTTTGGCCGGGTGATGGAAGCCTGGCCCAGCAGAGAGGGAGTGCAGGGAGGAGCCGATGCAAGGACTGGGGGTCCGGATGCTCTCAGAGCCCTCTCCAACATCGAAGGCAGAGGGAGAGCCACTCTCTAATGGATCCGAAAGTCGGCTCCCACTCGGATCCGATGAAGGGACTGGAGCCGGCGCTGAGACAGTCGGATCCAAGGGACCAGTGGGCTCCGACCTGGATGGAGCCGAAGGCACACTGAATCCCCAGGATCCGAAGCTCGGACCACGGCTCCGAGAGGTCGGATCCGACAGGCTCGAGGGCAGGGTCGGATCCGAAGTACCAAGTACTGCCGGTGCCAACCCACCCCCGGCTCAAAACGCTGCTCGGCACCGAACGTTCCGAACCCGGATAGCAGGTCGGAGAAGGAGCAATAGGGTGGAAAAAGGGTGTGAGCTCTGGGGCAGCACTCCCATCTGCAGCTGGGCCTGGATGAATCTTCGCATCATCCGGTCCAAGTCTGCATCGGATAAACTGAAAGTAGATCTCGAAGAGGCCACAGAGGCAGGCCTGAAATGCCGCCTCGATGACCTAGACGGAGATCGGGTGTCCTCCTCCTCAGGCCCCGGGGAGAAACAAGGGGATCGGAGCAGAGGAGGAGGAGACCTAGAAGCAGTGGAGGGAGAAGCCCGCTTAGCTGGCGGGGCCGAAACAGAGGTCTTGGCCCGCTGCTTGTGGTGCTTCTCCCGCCGTTTCTCCCTCCTGGCCTCCGACACTTTAGCGGGAGTTTGAGTCCCGGACGGAGGCAGGGGGGCAGGAGTGGCAGCGACCACAGGCTGTGGTGGAGCCACGGGAGCAGCAGAGGTAGCGGAGGCCGAAGCCGGGTCCGGGGGTAAAAGTCCCACCAGGACCAACTTCGACCTCCGCTCTTTCAGTGCCCTGGGGTTGAACCCTGCACAGATGGTACAGCCTGAGGTAAGGTGTTCAACCCCAAGGCACCGAACGCACCGAGTGTGGCCATCAGCCGGGGAGAGCTTATGGCCACACTCGGTACATTTGGAAAATATGGCTTTTGGGGCCGCAGCCATTTTTTTTTTTTTTTTTTTTTTTTTTTAAGAAAAAAAATTACACACAGGCCCCAAAAGAAACGCAACACACACACACACTAACGACCAGCGAAGGGAGGGGTAACTAATTAAAGAACAAATAAGGAGCCTAACACTTACACACTTTTACTTGATTAATTTTAGGTAAAAGAAAAAAATTCTGGCAGGAAAAGTACAGATACAAGTAGTAAAATTTTCACTTAGCTGACGAGCTCAAAAGGATCCAGCCATCCACAAGCGCGGCAAACTAGATCTGGGGTCATGGAGGGTTAGCAGGGGATTATGGGTGAAGGGAGGAGCTAGGAGCTCAGATCCATTAGCTTGAAACAAGTTCGGATCCGATATCGGATCCGTAACCCACAGGTTGCTGGCAAATGAACATCCTACTTCAGATTTATTGTTTCCAGGCTGTGACAATGCTGACTCCATTGACTTTTCAAATACTACTGATGTTTCTTCATAGGCAGTCTTGCATATGGATTTAGAAGAATGCAAGAGGCCATGAACTCCCAAGGCTTCCAGTATTTGCCTTGCAGAAAGCAGGGTTTTTGTGGCCACCTGTTTGAAGTAAGTCACAAAATGAGTTTGCTTCTCTGGTGTAAGGAAAGCCATCTGGGCAGTTGTATTCAAGCTTGCACCCAGGAATGTAATTTGAGGGTTCCAGTTGTGATTTCTTTTTGTTTATAGTGTACCCTAGACAAGTTAGAACCCTTTTTTACAAACGCCAGATGTTGTAGAAGAATGTCCTTGTTTTCTGCCCGAATTAGACAGTTGTCCAGGTATGGATATATTTGAATATGTCTTTGCCTGCAAAATGCAATTACTGGAGCCAGGCACTTTGTAAAGACCCTGGGCGCAGTAGATAAGCCAAAGGGCAGTGCAGAGAACTGGTAATGCAAGTAGCCTGCTTTGAAGCAGAGGCATCTTCTGCAAGATTCCCAGATGGGGACATGCAGGTAAGCCTCTTAAATCTAGAATTGCCAACCAGGCATCTTTGCCTAGCATAGGAAGAAACTGGTGAAGAGTCAGCATCTTGAATTCTGGAATGTCCAGAAAGGTGTTTAGAGTAGAAAGTCCAGAATTGGATGCCATGATTTGTCTTTTCTGGGTACCAGGAAAAGTCTGGACTAGAAACCTTGTCCCTTTTCCTCTTCTGGCACTAGCTGAATAGCCCCCATGCTCATGAGGGAAAGTACTTGTTTCTGGGCCTCTGACCACTGATTTGGGGGCAGGTCTGGCCATCCGTTTGGAATTTGCAATGTCTGAAAATGAAATCTGTACCCCTGGGATACTATATTTAAAACCCATTTGTCCTGGGTTATAAGTTGCCAGTTTTTTGCATGAAGAGCCAGTTTTCCCCCCAAAGGGGCGGTTAAAAGGTAAGTGCTTGGTAAGTGTAAAGGGAAGTCATTTAGACTGCTTACCATAGGGAGGTGTCTTGTTGTTTCCAGATTTGGAAGATGAGGCACCCCATTGTTTTGTTCTGAAAGTCCCTTGGGACTGAAACCTTGTGCTTTTGGAATGTCTGGGTTTGACTTGAGTGGCTCTCGAAGGAACTGGAAAGGACCAGTTCTTAGTAGGCCAGTGCCTACTAAATCTTGGAGATTGCACTTGTAAGAAATCTTTCAGAGTGTACATAGATTTAGCTTTATCTTCCATCTTTTTTAGATCTTCAGCCTTGTGACCAAAGAGACGATCCTGTTGTAAAGGACCATCCAACAATTTTGCTTTAACATGATCAGAGTTTGCTCTTTGAGCCAAGCATGCCTTCTTAGCACAGACCCAGTAACAGCAGCCCTGCAAGAGGCCTCCAAAGAATCAAAACCACATTGCAAAGTATGTTTTCCAACTTGTTCAGCTGAATGCAATAAATCCTGTAAATCTTTATTTTCCACACAGTCAGAAATCATTTTCTGTTAAAGCGGTCCCATGATATGCTGATATTTTAGCATATGAAATTGACAGTTTAAGGCACTGATTGCCAAGGTTGCAGAAGTGTAAACCTTCTTGCCCAATCTATCCAGCGCCTCGGAATCTCTATCAGAAGGGGTAGGATTTTTAGCAGTAAAAGCCTTAATGCCCTTGGGACATTGAGAAATGGTTTCAGGATCTGCAACAGGATTTTTGTAAAGGAATTTGTGGGAATTGGGAACTCTGTAGTATCTGCCTGGCCTACAAGGAGTCGGAGGCAGAGAATCAGGAGCCAGACTAGATTCTGTAAAATGTCTAGAACAGTAGGTAAAGTCAAATGCCTATGCTGAGGAAGAAGAAAATCCCCAAGTCTCTCTTTAGATTCAGAAAAATCCTGACTTTCCCCAGTGGAAATGTTCCCTTAAGGTATGTAAAGTTTCCCCAAAAGAAACGTCCTCAGGGGGAGAAGCAGAAGAAATGGACTATTCTTCATCAGAGTCCTCATAAGAAGGTATAGGCAATTCCTGTTCATTAGAAGAGTCAGAAGAAATAGAATCCTGTTCAGAGGAATCAAAGTCAATATTCTTGCCTAGGCATCTTAGAAGGGGGGGGGGGGGGGTTGGCTACCCCTGATCAGAGTAATTAAATCTTCAGCCATTTTCATCATTTGTTTTTTAGGCATAGGAGCCTGCACATAGGGCCTAGGCATCTTAGATTGAGATTCTGGCCATAGTTTTGAAGATGGCGTCGGTCTAATATACAAATCTGTAGGCCTGAAAACACCTTCAGAAGCCAGTGCCTGCACAGCGGCTCCGGACCCATCCAAGGTACAGAAATCCGCAGGTTCCACAGTTGGAGCTTCTCGCGGCATAGCGGACTCCGAATGGGTCTCAGCAGAGGCCTGCAAATCAGAAGTAGCGGGTATCAGGGACTGCGAAAGCGCCTGAGTACCGGCAAACTGGCGACTGGCTCAGAAGCGTCATCGGCAGTTTTACACCTAAATGGCCTGTCTCGTCTTTTTCTTTGCATTTTTTTAGGTATTCCAGTAGTCTGATTGCTAACAGACGACATTTCTGGATAATTAAAGCATGAGCCAAAATATTTAGAAGCAAAAATGTACAGATGTTTGATAGTGCGTTGATTAAATAAAGCACAGAACAGATAGCAAGGTACGTCGTGGTCAGGGCCTAGGCAAGGAATAGAGTACAAATGGAAATCCTTATGAGGCATTTGCTTCCCACAAGTAATGCAATTATTAACTTTTACTGACATGGGTAAGGAGCAAGAAAAAGTTTCCCCAACGGGGTACTTAGCTTTTTTGAAGACTTCAGATCTGAAACTCTAAAACGAAAATTTCAGGAGTCGGCCAAACAGCACTTGCGAACCTGCTTCTACTTCGGGCACCGCGCGGCAAGAAAGACCGATGTAATGGCGTTGGCTGCATGTTTTATACCCCTGGCGACCTGATGTCATGGAAGAAGGGACAGCAACCGACAGGACCCAAGACTTTAATTAGGCAGACTGAGGGCAACCTGCCCGCAGATTACCCAAATGTAATGACTGCAACAGTGAAACACGAAGAACACCTGACACTTCAAGGCCCTAATGGCGAGAGTGGAAGGGTCTAAATAAGAAGCAATGCAATTTGATTTAAACAGCACAGGTGGTTTTCTTAAATTCACGTCAATAACCAATGAAACTAAAATTGATTTTTTAGATATACCGATTAAAAAAGAACGAACACAATGTAACATTACATCCACCATTTTTAGAAGATGTACTCTAATTCCTTGATGAGGTTTGATAGTTGCATTCCCATACAACACAAGAATAGTGTAACAAAAGGTCAGAAGGTGAGGTTGAGCAGGTTAATAATATGAAAGTTTTGTAATGGAGATGAACAAATTGATGGACATGTTAATGGTTAGGGGGTGTCCCCTTGAATTTTTAGTTAAAATCAAGAGAGCAGTTGTAAAGAATAGAAATGCAAGATTCAAACCCTATATTGTGAATGCAGGGTAGGTTCATAGGTTCATACTAGGCTATCTGCCCTAGGGCATTTATAAGCCTAGCCAGAGTGTGGTTGGCTTTCGCCACCCATTTTAAATTAATTTTGCTATGCCCTTTTTTGAGATTAGTATACTGTGCCTCTGTCTAACAGTGACACAGAAGTGATACCCGGGGTAAACCTACGATCTCCCATCCACTCAAGATTCCTCCTGAAGAGAATCAATGAGGGACTCTGCCTAACCTGGACTGGGATTTTATTCCAGAGTGAAGGGAGCCTCTGGGTTATGAATCTGTCCTTCCAGCATGTCCTATTTATTTCAGTGCTGAGGTTCAAGTCTCTGGCGCGCGTAGCTCGATGGGATTTGGATTTCCTGAGGTGCAGCATGTCCATTAATTCCGGGTTGGACATGGCTTTATACGTCAGGCACAGACCGCCTCTGAGCAGGCGGTATGCCACTGAGTAGAGCTGGAGTTTCTTTAACCGGGCAGCATATGGCATCTGTTTGAGCCCTTTGATCCTCTTGGTGAGGTACTTTTGGGGTCTTTCCAGTTGCTGCAGGTGTCTGGTAAGGTACATCCCAAAAGGGGCATTGTACTCAATTATGGGCCTGATGAGGGATGAGTAAAGAGGCACGATGACCTTCCCTGATCTACATGTGAATCCCTTCATGATTAGGTGGGCTATATAAAATGTTTTTCTAACCACTTTGGCCACGTGGTTGTCAAATGAGAGATTGCTATCAACTTGGGTCCGCAGGTCCCTAATTACTTCTTCTGTACTTAATGGATTACCATCTATGTGGTAATTTGTGGGCACTTTGTTTTTGCCAAAGGGGATGACTATACACTTTTTGGCGTTTAGCTTGAGGCCATGGCTCTGGCACCAGTTGTATGTTTCTATGAGGCCCTTTTGGAGGATGCTTGTGTCGGCTGGAGAGTCAATTATGGCGCCCAGTTTGCAGTCATCTGCGAACTTGGTCAGCCACAGTCCTTACATGTTGGCCTATACCTCCGAGAAATATATATCGAACAAGAGAGGTCCCAGGACTGAGCCTTGTGGGACACCACTCGTAACTGGTTTGGAGTCTGACATGGCTCCAGCAATTCTAACCATGTGGGTTCTGTCCTTGAGCCAATTTGCATCCCATCTAGTGACATAGGGGTTTATATTTAAGCTGGTGAGCTTATCTATAATGCCAGAGTGGGGTATTGTATCGAAGGCTTTTGCGAGGTCCAGGTAGGCTGTGTGGACCACCTTCCCCTCGTCGATGGCATTGGTGACGGTTTCAAAGAAATCGACCAGGTTTAAGAGGCAGGATCTGCCCTTAAAGCCAAACTGGGTAGGATCCAGTGTCTGTAGGTCCCCAATATCTTTATTTATGAGGTTCATGATGATCCTTTCCAGCTTTGCAGACCAAGCTAGTCAGGCTTATGGGGCGATAGTTTCCAGAATCTGTTGAGGCACCAGCTTTGTGGAGAGGGACCACTGTTGCTGTACGCCACTCTTTGGGTACATATCCTGTAGTAAGACTGAGATTGAACATTAGTTTTATGTTTGGGTTTAGTTCTTCTTGGAGTTCATGTAGATCTGGGGTCATGGAGGGTTAGCAGGGGATTATGGGTGAAGGGAGGAGCTAGGAGCTCAGATCCATTAGCTTGAAACAAGTTAGGATCCGATATCGGATCCGTAACCCACAGGTTGCTGGCAAATGAACATCCTACTTCAGATTTATTGTTTCCAGGCTGTGACAATGCTGACTCCATTGACTTTTCAAATACTACTGATGTTTCTTCATAGGCAGTCTTGCATATGGATTTAGAAGAATGCAAGAGGCCATGAACTCCCAAGGCTTCCAGTATTTGCCTTGCAGAAAGCAGGGTTTTTGTGGCCACCTGTTTGAAGTAAGTCACAAAATGAGTTTGCTTCTCTGGTGTAAGGAAAGCCATCTGGGCAGTTGTATTCAAGCTTGCACGCAGGAATGTAATTTGAGGGTTCCAGTTGTGATTTCTTTTTGTTTATAGTGTACCCTAGACAAGTTAGAACCCTTTTTTACAAACGCCAGATGTTGTAGAAGAATGTCCTTGTTTTCTGCCCGAATTAGACAGTTGTCCAGGTATGGATATATTTGAATATGTCTTTGCCTGCAAAATGCAATTACTGGAGCCAGGCACTTTGTAAAGACCCCAAGCAGTAGATAAGCCAAAGGGCAGTGCAGAGAACTGGTAATGCAAGTAGCCTGCTTTGAAGCAGAGGCATCTTCTGCAAGATTCCCTGATGGGGATATGCAGGTAAGCCTCTTAAATCTAGAATTGCCAACCAGGCATCTTTGCCTAGCATAGGAAGAAACTGGTGAAGAGTCAGCATCTTGAATTCTGGAATGTCCAGAAAGGTGTTTAGAGTAGAAAGTCCAGAATTGGATGCCATGATTTGTCTTTTCTGGGTACCAGGAAAAGTCTGGACTAGAAACCTTGTCCCTTTTCCTCTTCTGGCACTAGCTGAATAGCCCCCATGCTCATGAGGGAAAGTACTTGTTTCTGGGCCTCTGACCACTGATTTGGGGGCAGGTCTGGCCATCCGTTTGGAATTTGCAATGTCTGAAAATGAAATCTGTACCCCTGGGATACTATATTTAAAACCCATTTGTCCTGGGTTATAAGTTGCCAGTTTTTTGCATGAAGAGCCAGTTTTCCCCCCAAAGGGGTTAAAAGGTAAGTGCTTGGTAAAGGGAAGTCATTTAGACTGCTTACCATAGGGAGGTGTCTTGTTGTTTCCAGATTTGGAAGATGAGGCACCCCATTGTTTTGTTCTGAAAGTCCCTTGGGACTGAAACCTTGTGCTTTTGGAATGTCTGGGTTTGACTTGAGTGGCTCTCGAAGGAACTGGAAAGGACCAGTTCTTAGTAGGCCAGTGCCTACTAAATCTTGGAGATTGCACTTGTAAGAAATCTTTCAGAGTGTACATAGATTTAGCTTTATCTTCCATCTTTTTTAGATCTTCAGCCTTGTGACCAAAGAGACGATCCTGTTGTAAAGGACCATCCAACAATTTTGCTTTAACATGATCAGAGTTTGCTCTTTGAGCCAAGCATGCCTTCTTAGCACAGACCCAGTAACAGCAGCCCTGCAAGAGGCCTCCAAAGAATCAAAACCACATTGCAAAGTATGTTTTCCAACTTGTTCAGCTGAATGCAATAAATCCTGTAAATCTTTATTTTCCACACAGTCAGAAATCATTTTCTGTTAAAGCGGTCCCATGATATGCTGATATTTTAGCATATGAAATTGACAGTTTAAGGCACTGATTGCCAAGGTTGCAGAAGTGTAAACCTTCTTGCCCAATCTATCCAGCGCCTCGGAACCTCTATCAGAAGGGGTAGGATTTTTAGCAGTAAAAGCCTTAATGCCCTTGGGACATTGAGAAATGGTTTCAGGATCCGCAACAGGATTTTTGTAAAGGAATTTGTGGGAATTGGGAACTCTGTAGTATCTGCCTGGCCTACAAGGAGTCGGAGGCAGAGAATCAGGAGCCAGACTAGATTCTGTAAAATCATCAACAATGTCTAGAACAGTAGGTAAAGTCAAATGCCTATGCTGAGGAAGAAGAAAATCCCCAAGTCTCTCTTTAGATTCAGAAAAATCCTGACTTTCCCCAGTGGAAATGTTCCCTTAAGGTATGTAAAGTTTCCCCAAAAGAAACATCCTCAGGGGGAGAAGCAGAAGAAATGGAATCTTCTGCATCAGAGTCCTCATAAGAAGGTATAGGCAATTCCTGATCATTAGAAGAGTCAGAAGAAATAGAATCCTGTTCAGAGGAATCAAAGTCAATATTCTTGCCTAGGCATCTTAGAAGGGGTTGGCTACCCCTGATCAGAGTAATTAAATCTTCAGCCATTTTCATCATTTGTTTTTTAGGCATAGGAGCCTGCACATAGGGCCTAGGCATCTTAGATTGAGATTCTGGCCATAGTTTTGAAGATGGCGTCGGTCTAATATACAAATCTGTAGGCCTGAAAACACCTTCAGAAGCCAGTGCCTGCACAGCGGCTCCGGACCCATCCAAGGTACAGAAATCCGCAGGTTCCACAGTTGGAGCTTCCGGCATAGCGGACTCGAATGGGTCTCAGCAGAGGCCTGCAAATCAGAAGTAGCGGTATCAGGGACTGCGAAGCGCCTGAGTACCGGCAAACTGGCGACTGGCTCAGAAGCGTCATCGGCAGTTTTACACCTAAATGGCCTGTCTCGTCTTTTTCTTTGCATTTTTTTAGGTATTCCAGTAGTCTGATTGCTAACAGACGACATTTCTGGATAATTAAAGCGTGAGCCAAAATATTTAGAAGCAAAAATGTACAGATGTTTGATAGTGCGTTGATTAAATAAAGCACAGAACAGATAGCAAGGTACGTCGTGGTCAGGGCCTAGGCAAGGAATAGAGTACAAATGGAAATCCTTACGAGGCATTTGCTTCCCACAAGTAATGCAATTATTAACTTTTACTGACATGGGTAAGGAGCAAGAAAAAGTTTCCCCAACGGGGTACTTAGCTTTTTTAAAGACTTCAGATCTGAAACTCTAAAACGAAAATTTCAGGAGTCGGCCAAACAGCACTTGCGAACCTGCTTCTACTTCGGGCACCGCGCGGCAAGAAAGACCGATGTAATGGCGTTGGCTGCATGTTTTATACCCCTGGCGACCTGATGTCATGGAAGAAGGGACAGCAACCGACAGGACCCAAGACTTTAATTAGGCAGACTGAGGGCAACCTGCCCGCAGATTACCCAAATGTAATGACTGCAACAGTGAAACACGAAGAACACCTGACACTTCAAGGCCCTAATGGCGAGAGTGGAAGGGTCTAAATAAGAAGCAATGCAATTTGATTTAAACAGCACAGGTGGTTTTCTTAAATTCACGTCAATAACCAATGAAACTAAAATTGATTTTTTAGATATACCGATTAAAAAAGAACGAACACAATGTAACATTACATCCACCATTTTTAGAAGGAAGATGTACTCTAATTCCTTGATGAGGTTTGATAGTTGCATTCCCATACAACACAAGAATAGTGTAACAAAAGGTCAGAAGGTGAGGTTGAGCAGGTTAATAATATGAAAGTTTTGTAATGGAGATGAACAAATTGATGGACATGTTAATGGTTAGGGGGTGCCCCCTTGAATTTTTAGTTAAAATCAAGAGAGCAGTTGTAAAGAATAGAAATGCAAGATTCAAACCCTATATTGTGAATGCAGGGTAGGTTCATAGGTTCATACTAGGCTATCTGCCCTAGGGCATTTATAAGCCTAGCCAGAGTGTGGTTGGCTTTCGCCACCCATTTTAAATTAATTTTGCTATGCCCTTTTTTGAGATTAGTATACTGTGCCTCTGTCTAACAGTGACACAGAAGTGATACCCGGGGTAAACCTACGATCTCCCATCCACTCAAGATTCCTCCTGAAGAGAATCAATGAGGGACTCTGCCTAACCTGGACTGGGATTTTATTCCAGAGTGAAGGGAGCCTCTGGGTTATGAATCCGTCCTTCCAGCATGTCCTATTTATTTCAGTGCTGAGGTTCAAGTCTCTGGAGCGTGCTTCGATGGGATTTGGATTTCCTGAGGTGCAGCATGTCCATTAATTCCGGGTTGGACATGGCTTTATACGTCAGGCACAGACCGCCTCTGAGCAGGCGGTATGCCACTGAGTAGAGCTGGAGTTTCTTTAACCGGGCAGCATATGGCATCTGTTTGAGCCCTTTGATCCTCTTGGTGAGGTACTTTTGGGGTCTTTCCAGTTGCTGCAGGTGTCTGGTAAGGTACATCCCAAAAGGGGCATTGTACTCAATTATGGGCCTGATGAGGGATGAGTAAAGAGGCACGATGACCTTCCCTGATCTACATGTGAATCCCTTCATGATTAGGTGGGCTATATAAAATGTTTTTCTAACCACTTTGGCGTGGTTGTCAAATGAGAGATTGCTATCAACTTGTGTCCGCAGGTCCCTAATTACTTCTTCTGTACTTAATGGATTACCATCTATGTGGTAATTTGTGGGCACTTTGTTTTGCCAAAGGGATGACTATACACTTTTGGCGTTTAGCTTGAGGCCATGGCTCTGGCACCAGTTGTATGTTTCTATGAGGCCCTTTGGAGGATGCTTGTGTCGGCTGGAGAGTCAATTATGGCCCAGTTTGCAGTCATCTGAACTTGGTCAGCCACAGTCCTTATGTTGGCCTATACCTCCGAAATATATATCGAACAAGAGAGGTCCCAGGACTGAGCCTTGTGGGACACCACTAAGTAACTGGTTTGGAGTCTGACATGGCTCCAGCAATTCTAACCATGTGGGTTCTGTCCTTGAGCCAATTTGCATCCCATCTAGTGACATAGGGGTTTATATTTAAGCTGGTGAGCTTATCTATAATGCCCGAGTGGGGTATTGTATCAAGGCTTTTGAGGTCCAGGTAGGCTGTGTGGACCACCTTCCCCTCGTCGATGGCATTGGTGACGGTTTCAAAGAAATCGACCAGGTTTAAGAGGCAGGATCTGCCCTTAAAGCCAAACTGGGTAGGATCCAGTGTCTGTAGGTCCCCAATATCTTTATTTATGAGGTTCATGATGATCCTTTCCAGCTTTGCAGACCAAGCTAGTCAGGCTTATGGGGCGATAGTTTCCAGAATCTGTTGAGGCACCAGCTTTGTGGAGAGGGACCACTGTTGCTGTACGCCACTCTTTGGGTACATATCCTGTAGTAAGACTGAGATTGAACATTAGTTTTATGTTTGGGTTTAGTTCTTCTTGGAGTTCATGTAGGACGCAGCCCGGGACACCGTCTGGTACCACTGATGCTGTGTTTTTTGCTTTGGAGAGGGCGGCTCTTACCTGAGCATCTGAGATGTCAGGGGGTCAGCAATCTGCTGGGATAGATATTTGCCCTTTTGGTGGGGAGGGGGAAGGAGAAGTTTGCGCTGAACCTGTCAGCTAGGATGTTGGCAATGTCTGAGTTAGATATATTTTTTGTCATTTTGGACTAATTCTGAGCATATCTGGGAATTCCCACCCATGTTCCTAACATAACTAAATAAAGCCTTGTGATTATCCTTATATCTTGTGCAATTTCTCTCTCGAAGCTGGCCTTAGACGATTTTATGAGTGCCCGTAGTTTTTTGCTAATACTGATCAGAGATGCCTTCCCTTTTTGGGATTTTGCTCCATCATGTAGTAGCTTCCTCCTTCTATTGTATAGTTTGTTTATGGCTGGGGGTCCACCAGACAGGACGTCTGCCTTTGGAGGATTGGGTCTTGGTTTTATTTGGGATTGCATGATCCATGCATTCCTGAAGGTGTTCATAGAATGAGTTTATAAAGGATTCTGCGGTCTGGATCGTATTTTCCACAGGCTCGGGGGCTTTGAAGGATTCCACCTCGGTTTTGAGGAGTGTGAAATTTGCTTTAGAGAAGTTTTTCACTGTGGTTTTCTGGGCAGGGGGTGGGGTCGGGATGTGAATATCCAGTGAGATTAGTTTATGGTCTGATCTTACCAATGAGGGATACACTTCAGGTCTGGAGCATAGAGTCCCCATGTTGGTGATGATCGGGTCCAGCATGTTTTCCCCTCTTGTGGGAGTGGTAACAAGTTGTTCCATGGCATTTGAGTTTATAAATTCTAGGAACCTTTGGGCTAGGGTGTTGGAGCTAGAGTAATGCTCCCAGTCTGTTTGGGTAGTTGAAGTCGCCCAATATAATGGTGTTTGGAGAGACCTTCATATTTTCCAGTGTTCTCAGGAAGGCCGAGTGGGGTTCTGGGTTTGGGAGGGTGGTCTGCAGCAGACTATAAACTGGAAGGCAGTTTTACCCACTGTTAGTTGCACAGGGATAGTCTCTGATGCTTCGTGCTGTGCCACCAACCTGGAGGTGTGGGCATCTTTGACAACTATTGATACTCCCCCATCCTTTTGTGGTTCGGGTCCAAGTTTTGGGGCCGAAAAGCATGGTATGAGGTATAACCTGGTAGTGCTGGGGTGCTCTCGGGAGCCTTGAACCAGGTTTCTGTTACTACACAGATATCGATGTTCTCCATGCTAAGGAGAGTTTCGAGTGCGTGCATCTTGAGGTTTAGACTTCTGGCGTTGAGTAGCATTTACTCAGTTTCTTATCCCTTGTGATACCTACGGAGGTGGGTTTGTCTTTTGAGCCTTGCCTAAAAAAGGCACTATGGGGGAAGCAAGAGCCTTTGCCAATATCCGAAAGCCCAGGGGTGACAGGTGCAAGCCGTCCCTAGAGAAGCATCGTGGCTTGTCGAGCATGTCATCCCAGGCTGACAGGCATTGGATCCCCTTTGAATTACACCAATACTTAAGCCAATTGTTGAAATTGATCATCTTGTCTTCATATTGTGGCATCATTCTTGGTGAGGGTAAGATGCTACTCAGTCAGGATCATACCGGCCTGGGCTACATGCTCAGAGAGCTACTCTGTCTCTCTTTTCAGCCTTGGTAATACTATTCCAAATGAGGCAACAAATTTAGGGCAAGATGTTATGGTTATTGAATTTAATGATTATTCACGGCTGATCATCTCCAGACAAAGTTTTGGGAAGGAATATTTGGTACCCAGCTTAATTTAAAGCTTGGGATAGACCCAAAAAGTTTCAGCAAAGGTAGAAACTTGAAGGAAATATTGGATTTAGGCAGCAAAAAGGTCCAGATTAATGAGCAAATGTGGTTTTTGCAGCTATTGCAAATACTTAACTATGGACCTTATATTTTTATCCCTGGTTTCTACAGAAAAGTACAGTTTTGTACCTACCATAAATGTAGATGTTCGAGGATTCCATTGCTGCAGTCCTTACTATTGGGTATAGTCCGCATCCAGTCGGCCCGAATACCAGAGTATAAGGCTGACGTCGGTCAGGGCGCATTAGACTGACGTCAGTACGTCAGGGTACTAATGCGCATGACCGGCGTCATATCCTCAGTCTTTTCTTGCCCAGATGTCAGAAGACCCTAAAAAGACAAGGCCCAAAATACCTGCACCAAAACATAAACAATATATACAAAAATATAAGCAGGTAAACTCACCTACACAACCACCCCTAAACACAGAGGGGAAGGAGGGAGGGTAAATTGGACTGCAGCAATGGAATCCTCGAACATCTACATTTATGGTAGGTACAAAACTGTACTATGTTCTTCGTTTTCCATTGCTGCAGTCCTTACTATTGGGTAGAATCCCAAAGCAGAGGTAAGGAGGCTGGCAAATCATAAAGAAGCAGGAGCTGACAACATGCCTTGCAAAACAGCTGTGGCAAAACCAGCCCTAGACTTAGAGTAGATAGGAAGGTGATAATGCTTAGAAAGTATGCACTGAACTCCAAGTAGCTGCTTCCAAAATATCCTTAGTTGCCACCCCCCGTAGAAATGCTGTTGAAGTGGCAGTAGCCCTAGTGGAATGAGGCCTGATCCCAGCAGGAACCTCCTTGCCATGATGGGAATAACAAAATGCAATGCAAAAGCCAATCCACCTAGAAATAGTTTGTTTTGACACAGGCTTGCCCTGCGAACTCAAAGCAAAAGAAACAAACAACTGCTGAGACTGCCTAAAATTCTTAGTCCTGCTTAAGTAATAACGCAATTGCCTGTGTACATCTAAAGTATGCAAAATCTTTTCCCCTTTATTTTGGGGGTCTGCATAAAAAGTAGGCAAATGAATAGTTTGGTTTAAAGCCACACTAGAAACCACTTTAGGCATAAAGGAAGGATTAGTACGTAATGATACCCTATCCTTATGGAAAATCAAAAGGGCTCGACTGCCATAAGGGCCTGCAACTCAGACACCCGTCTTGCAGAAGTAATAGCCAACAAAAAAGCAGTCTTCCATGACAAATATTTCAATTCAGCAGTAGCCGCAGGCTCAAAAGGTTGTAGAGTAAGTTTTTCCAACACAAAATTGAGATCCCAAGCAGGAGTAGGAGCTCGTGGGGGTCTTATATTTTTGCCCCTCTAAGAAACTGCTTGAACAAAGGATGAAAACAATGGTGGGTCACAATCATAGTGAGCTGAGATTGCTGCAGCATGAATCTTAATGGAAGAGAAGGACAGACCCTTGTCCAGTAACTCAGTAAGATATTGAAGAGCCATACTCAAATTAGGCTCAGAAATCTCCAAATTCTTTGCTTTACTCCAAAATAAAAATCTCTTCCATTTAGCTGCGTACACTTTCCTTGTACTAGGTCTTCTAGCTTCCATAATCACATTTAAAACTTGTTGAGGAAGTTGAGACCTGCTGTGTTTCAACACAGAATATGCCAGGCTGTCAGATGGAGAGTGAAGCTTGACATGGAGCAGAGAACCGTCCTGCTGGGATAACAGATGTGGAATCAAAGGTAAAGGCCATGGAGGCTTCTTTACCAGACTCCGTAGTAGAGGGTACCAGTGTTGCCGAGGCCAATCTGGAGCTATCAAAATTATCCTTGGCCTGTCCTGTCTGACCTTTAACAGTACCTTTGGAAGAAGAGGCAGAGGTGGAAAGGCATACACAGGAAGGTTCGTCCAACTGAAAGACAGAGCATCCACTTTCCAAGCTGTGTGATGAAACCCCTTTGTGCAAAACTGTGGCAGCTGGTGGTTCAGTGGAGAAGCGAACAGATCTATGTCTGGAGTTCCCCAAGACACTGTCAATTTCTGAAATACATGAAGATCCAGTTTCCACTTGTGGGGATCCATGATTTGTCTGCTTAACACATCTGCTAAGGAGTGCTGTGCTCCTGGCAGAAACCTTGCCTGAAGAGTTAGGTGCAAGCGTAGCGCAGGTCTCCCATAAAATCATTGCCTGCCTGCATAGAGGATAAGAATGTGTTCCCCCTTGTTTGTTGAAGTACCACATGACAGTTGTGTTGTCTGTTAGAATCAACACCTGCCCTGGAAGAAGTAACTCCTTGAAAGCCAGAAATGCGAACTGGACTGCTAACATCTCCTTCATGTTGATATGTAGATGCTGTAGTCTGGCAGGCCACTTGTCTTGTATCCACTTTCCATTTAGATGAGCTCCCCAAGCAATGTCCGAGGCATTTGTCGGTAAAATCTGACTCGCCTCTGGCTGGGTCACAGAGAGTCCCTTGTTTAGGTGACATTCCTGAGCCCACCACAAAAATTCTCTTTGAAGGCAAGGTATTATTTGAATGACAGTGTCTAAATCCTGGCAGTGCTGTGTCCATACATTTTTGAGATACCATTGTAACTTCCTCATATGCAGTTTGGCATTGGGAAGCACCAGAATACAAGATGCCATGAACCCTAATGCTTGAAGGACTGTCTCTGCAGTCAGCACGGACTGATGAGATAGTTGATGGAAGTAAAGTGATAGACTCCTTTGTTTGTCCGGGGTTAAAAAGGCCATCTGGGCTGCTGTATGCAGTCTCACACCCAGAAAGCACATGTCTTGAGAGGGTACTAGACTGGACTTTATTTCGTTCACAGAATACCCTAGGCATCTTAGCACTGCTATAACATATTCCAGATGCTGTAGAAGGTCTTCCGTTTCTTGAGCCAGAATCAGGCAATTGTCTAAATAAGGATAGATTTGAAGTCCTTGTAGCCTGAAGTAAGCTATCACTGGAGCCAGAACCTTTGTGAATACTCTGGGCGCAGTAGATAAGCCAAAGGGCAATGCAGAGAACTGATAATGAGAATCTCCAGCTCGAAACCGCAGATACTTCCTGTAACTTAGCCTGATAGGCACATGAAGGTAAGCGTCCTTGAGATCTAAAGTTACCATCCAGTGATCTTTGCCCAGCAGGGGTAAAAGCTGTTGTAACGTCAACATCTTGAACTTGGGAATGTCCAGATAAGTGTTGAGGAGAGATAAATCCAAAATTGGTCTCCACGTGTACCCCTTCTGTGGTACTAGGAACATGAGAATAAAATCCTAGGCCCCTTTCTGATACAGGGACTGGCTGAATGGCCCCATTTGGAGTAACTGAGAAACTTGCTTGTGAGCCTCTTTTCTTTGTGGAGGAGGAACGTCTGGCATGCCTGTGAAAGGGGCATTGTATGGAAATAAAATCCGTAACCGTGGTGAATGATGTCCAACACCCATCTGTCTTGAGTAATTAAACCCCAATTTTCTTTGAAAAGAGACAGTCGTCCTTCCAAAGGAGCTGCCAGGCGAGAATCTACTGGCAGCTGAAAAGGCAGGTCATTGGGTCTGTTTACGAAAGGACTGACCCCTGCCCTCACCAGAAGTCTGAGCAGGTGAACTCCTGTTCTAGGCCTAAAAGAACCTTGGGCCCTGCCCCTACCACGCCTAGACCTACCCCTAGACTGGGAATCATAAGCAGGATATGTCCACCCCTTAGCAGGCCAATTTCTACTAAACTTGGTGGCTGTACCTGCAAAAATCTTTAACAGTTTGCATAGACTTAGCTTTGTCCTCCATTTTCTTTAAAACTGCTTCCACAGGTGAACCAAACAACACATCAGACTGTAAAGGAGCATCCAAAATCCTTGTCTTAACATGCTCAGCCAAATTTTGATCCCTCAACCAGGCATGCCTGCGAAGAACAGAACTAGTGGCAGCCACCCTCGAGGAGGCCTGCACAGCATCAAAACCACATTGCAAAGAATGCTTGCCCACTTGTTCAGACACATAAACTAAATCCAGCAATTCTTTACAATCAATACCTTCCGCCAAAGCATCCACCTTAGATTTTAAATGTGAAAGGAGATAATTTTGATATTTCAGCATGTGAAACTGACAATTCAATGCTCTCATGGCTAGAGTGGAAGAAGTATACACTTTCTTACCCCACCTATCTAACGCCCTTGCCTCTTTGTCAGTGGGAACAGGATTTTTAACCACAGAGGCTTTAACACCTTTAGGCCCCTGAGAAACAGTTTCTGGGTCCGCCCTAGGACTCTTAAACAAATACTTATGAGCTTCGGGCACCCTATAGTACCTATCAGGTTTAACAGGAGCAGGAGGCAAGGAATCAGGGTTCAGGAAGCCTCTGCAAAACATCTTCCACCACAGTCAACACAGGAGGTATAGCTAAGGGCCAATGCTGGGGTAAAACAAGAATTCCCTAAGCCTCTTCCTGGAATCAGAGTAATCCTGGCCTTCCCATTTAAAGTGCTCCCTCATGGAATGCAGAGTCTCTGAAAATGAAAAATCCTCAGGAGGAGAAGCCGAAGGAGTGGCATCATCCACATCAGAATCAGAATAATGAGGATACTCCTGCAAATCTTCCGCAGAAGACTCAGAAGCCCCTGAACCCTGGTCAAAACTGTCAAACTCTGGTTCCACCCTAGGCCTCTTATCAGGAGGGCCCATAGAACCTCTAATCATAGTAATCAAATCTTCTGCCATTTTAAGCATATGTTTCTTAGGTACAGAACCGAAAGGCTAGGAGAAGCCCCTACTGAAACTGAACTTGGCCTTCCTCTAAAAGAAGTTTTGGCAACAGAGGGAGAGGCTCTAACTACATTGGGAAGAGAGGGAAGAATAGTTACCTGAGAAGCCCCTCAGCCTGGCCTGCCTCCTGAGAGGGTACATCCTGTAACAGTAAAGTTTCTGCCTGAGACTCCATAGAAACTCCTGGCAAAACCTCTGGCTCCACTGAGCCTCCTAAAGAACCGGCGTCCGGGACTGCGGTTCATCAACCCTAGGCTTCGCTGTTTTGTCCTTACGCTTCTTGGGCGAAGCGGGCGCCGGAGCATCCGGCGGCATTTTATAATTACAACGCTTCCCAAACACTAATCTGGCACAGTCTAACCTCCTCTTAATAGTGCGTTTGTTAAACCTAGCACAAGAGCGGCAACCAACAACGCCGTGCTCAGGCCTAAACAAGGTATACACAATGTATGGTAATCCCTATGAGGTATCTGTTTCCCACAAGAAATACAGTTATTCACTTTTTCTGACATCCGGTTAAATACTGAGGCAAGAAAAAACCAAAATGTTCCCCAACGTGGTACTTAGCCAACTCTGATTCGGTCTGAAACTCCGGTTTCGGAAATATTTCAGAACGCCAACCTGCACTCGCAAAACTGCTTCTGCATCGGACAACGCGGCAAAAAAGACTGAGGATATGACGCCGGTCATGCGCATTAGTACCCTGACGTACTGACGTCAGTCTAATGCGCCCTGACCGACGTCAGCCTTATACTCTGGTATTCGGGCCGACTGGATGCGGACTATACCCAATAGTAAGGACTGCAGCAATGGAAAACGAAGAACATCCTGGAATGTCCAGGTAGATGCAACGGCGAGACAAAATGTGTAGTTTATGTTGCATCTTGCACAGCATGTCTGGCGTTTTACATCAGAAAAACAGTGAGAAAATTGAGAGAATGTCAGAACATGTACGAGACATTAAAAACAAAGTCCAGCAGTCCTTTGTATATGCATAGCACACAATGCAGGAATTTTAAAAAGTTCCTATTTTTTTATTATACATAAAGTGAAAGTTGGAGAGGGGTGGTGACCAGAAGATGGACGTAGAAATCAAGTAGTGTGGCAGATCACACTAAATGCTCAGAATAGCCCAGGGATCAATGATTATATTTCAATCAAGCTCATTCTCAAGAGGGCAACTGTTATGCTACAAGACATCAAGTAAGGAAGACAACGGTATTAATTTGAGTGAAAAATTTCATTACATAGCATTACCATCATAGATATAACATTGTTCAATGAGAGATTAATGCACAACAGTACTTTTATCAGTTTATAAGCATTTTTATAAAAAATTTAAAACATGGGTTACAGACATTTTTTAATACGTTTCAAACAAGTCCTTTGGTTCCATCAATTAGAGAAATTGCATTTTCATCATTTGTACTGTGGATAATTATATAACTGATTTTTGGGGGTGTTTTCTCAGGATATGATGTCCTGTAAACCTACATATAAAAGATGAATGCATGTTTAACACGGACTCTGATCAGGCTGTATAAGGGGTTTAAGCGCTTAGTTCACATGTTTTAACAGTTTAGTTTTAGTTTTAATCAAGTGGTGTTACTGGCTCACTGCTGAGCAGTATTTGTTTTTTCGCTTTTGAATGTTGTGGAAGTGCAGCATTTTGGTGCATATGGGGGAGTGCCAAAGCTCACTGTGATAAGGAGGTGGTCTAGAGGCAAATTCCTGGAATCCGTGAAGGACAACCTTAGCAAACTCTGCCCTGGATCTAGAGGGGTCATCTAGTTTGTAGTGTTTGGTGAAGATGTGAACAGAAGACCAAGTAGCTGCCCTCCAGGATAGTAGAGGTGTCCAGACCATTAAAGAAGGCTCAGGAAGAAGCCCTGGCTCTGGTGGAATGCGCTTTAACTGGCCCTTGCAGAGATTTACCACAGAAATGGTTGCAGAAGGTGATGGCCTTAGAGATGAAAGTAGAGATGGTCTGCTTGGATACGGCCTTCCCCAGAGCTCTAGGGTGGAAGGATATAAAGAGCTGGTCAGCCTGCCTGATGGACCTGGTTTTATGCAGGTAAAACTTGATTCGTCTATACACATCCAAGGAGTGCAGTACTCTCTCTCAGTCCCCCTGTGGGTTGGGGAAAAAGACAGGTAAGTGCATGGCCTGGTTAAGAGACAGGTCATTCACCACCTTGGGCATGACGGATGGGTTAGTTCCAAGGCCAAGCCTATCCTTGTGAAAAACTAGGAAGGGAGGAATAGCCATAAGGTCTTGTAGTTATGATACTCTTCTTGCTGAGATCAGGGCTACTAGCAGTACAGTTTTCCATGTGCAATGTTTTAGAAAAGCTTTATCTGCTTGCTCAACAGGGGGGGGGGCGTGAGTGAGTGTAAGCTTTTCAAGCACATAATTAAGATCCCAAGGAGGAGGGGAGGGTTTCCTGGTGGGTCAGATGAAATACCCCCTTAAGGAAAAGCTTAAAAGTAAGTCTGGATGCCAAGGGTGGGTTCAAAGGAAGGCATGCTGAAATTGCAGACAGATGTACTCTGATATATGAATAGGACAAGCCAGTCTGCAGTAGCTCACACAGTTAAGACAGGACTAGAGGGGGTTCGCTAGAGAGCTGGTCAAGCTGTCTTTTGTGACACCAAAAAGTGAAACTTCCACTTAGAAAGGTAGGATTTTCTTATATTTGGTTTTTTAGATTCATAGATTAGTACTAGGCTAACTGCCCTTGTGAGTCATTTTTAAGCCTAGCCAATTATCTTTTGTGAGACTCAAACCCTACACCTTGTGTTTGTAAGGCAAACACTTTAACCATTAGGCCACCCTCTCAACCCCATGTCACCAGAAATTAAAATTGCGTTTTAAAAATAAATGCTCCAGTTTCCAGTTTTACGTTTTTGTTTACAAAAAAAATTAAGCTTTCACTTTTATGCAGCAGACACTGTAACACTGTACTGATATAAAGTTTTGGTACAGGGTATATGTCTGGGTCAATAACAGACATGTTGCATTGTGGGATACAGCTACTATGGAGACTGTTATGCTTGCTGCCAAAATATTACAAGAGATGATAGCGTGCCAACACCAAGCAAACAGGATAAACTGAAAGCACTTGCCAGTGAGGAATGCAGTTACACAGATTCTAACAAAATCAGATACGATTGATTTAAGTTTGATACTGGACTATAACTTAGCCACATGTTTCAGGCCAAGATAAGAATAAGAAACTGGGGAAGACAGTGGAGGAGACAACTGATGTAGTGAAGTCAAAAATGAGGGTGGGGGTACAGCAACCATAATATAGCAGCAACTAAAGCAGACATGTACGTAACATGAGACATTCATGTACAAACACACAGAATCCTGTAAACACATTAAACATGCATATAACAGTACCTTATATCTGCAGGAGTACAACAAACAGGAGCACATAGTAATCCACAAGTTGTACAAAAAAGCACTGCCATTTTATTTGCAAATGTCAATAAACTTGGACAGAATGACAGAATGCTAAGGGGTAGGAAATGGGTAAGTTGAGTTGGTCAAAAAACTACAAAAATAATTTGAGAGACAAGTACAACACAACACAAATGAGACATTTCTTAACTCATCTATATGCCCTGCTCTGAATTCAGTGGAATTATTAGTAGTTTTAAATGAAAACAAATTCTATAAGTGCAGTTGTGACAGCATTTATCATAATAAACAGTCCAGAGGAGCAGAGAGCATCCAGTGTCACTGTTCTCCTTCCAGCAACTTTAAATAGAATTCCCATACATGTACAAATGCAGGATGGATTCACTTTAATGTTTCCAACGTAGTGGTGCACCACACACTTGAGTGTTACCTAGTGCTGAGCTTAGGGAAACTCGCTGCAGGATCTGATAGTGAGGAACTGTAATACCGGACTTTTTCATACGAAACGTTCACATGGCTTTCTGCCACTCCAATGAAAACATTAGACGTTTTCATTTTGTCTCAATATCATCACGATACACAACTGTCTATACAGTCCCGCCCACTTTGGAACATGTGGTAAATACTGACCAATGGAAACAATCAGTGCACCAGTCAGTGAGCCAGCTTGGATGACAGCTCCACACCAGAACAAGGCAGCATGGCCAGCTTCGTGCAACAGACTCCCGATTACTGGTTTCCTGGCCTCCTGCAGGACATTAAGCACGTCCTCATTGTACAGGTGTCTAAATGGGATCAGAATGCTATCAGCTACTGTATGAGAAGGTCCACTCTGCGGGGTAACTTGTGGTGATTGCCCTTGGACAACAGTAGAAGTAAGGGGAGAATCAGTAATGTCTGGGCCAGTAAGGGGTTATCAACAAGATCTTTGGAGTGTACTACTGAACTTTCAGTAGGACTTTCTGAATTGGTAGGTGGGGTGGGGCATACAAATATTTTCCCCTTTCAGGAGATTGAGAAGGTATCTGTTGTCAGTGTCTGGGGTTCTGGTGTCCTGGTGCAAAAAACAGGAAGTTGCCTGTTGGAGGCAAACAGTCTATTTGAGGTATACCCCACCTGTACACCAGATCCAAGAAGACATCTCTGTGAAGCATCCATTTGTGGTTATTTGGGATGGTTCTGCTCAGATAATCTGCCTGGGAGTTGTGGAGACAGGGAATGTAGGCCACCTGTAAAGTGATTCCCTGTGAGGTGGAAAATTCCTAAACCAGAAGGGCTAGTCTGCAGAGTGGAGGAGTCTTGGTCCTTCCCTGCTTACTGAGATACCACAGCACAGTGGTGTTTGGGTAAATCTTCAATGGGTCCTGTTGGAGGAAAGGTAGAAATGTCTAGAGGATCAAAATAATTGCCCTCATCTTTCAGAAATGTGTTCCAGTTTGTGAGGATTTGGCCACAGGTCCTACACCCTTCGATGGCCTAGAGTTGCTCCACAGCCCAAGCCTGAGGCGTGCGTCTGCATGATCTGTGTGGGCTGAGATGGTTGGAGGGGAAGACCTGGGTTGTGGTTCACCTGTGCCAACCACCACAGTATTTGCTTATTCAGGAAAAGGAACAGAGGCACTCTGTGCTCCAAAGGATGGGAGTGTTGTTTCCAGACTGATCGAAGATACCATTGTAACTTTCCCATATGCGGCTTTGCTAATGGTAGCATGGGGATGGTGGCTGCCATGCAGTCCAACAGTCTGTGGAACTGCCTTGCTGTCATTTCTGTGTAGTGAAGGGCCAAAGCAGATGCTCTGGCAAGGAGTTCACTTGAAGGGGTGGTAGGTATGCTGAGCATAACCTGGACCAGAGGAAGACTATATCTTGGGTTGGCTGGAGATGGGATTTAGGAAAGTTTAACAGGAATCCCAGTGACTGTAGAAGGGCCACTACAATGTGGATGTGCAGCTGGGTCTCTTGGCTGGCAGCCTGGATCAACATGTCGTCCGTGTAATGGAGTATCTGCATTACCATTGTCCTGCAATAAACAATCACTGGGGCCAAGCATTTTGTGAAGACTCTGGGAGCAGTGGAGAGCCCAAAAGGCAAGGCAAAGAATTGTTAGTGAGAAGAACTCACCAAGAACCTCAGGTATTTCCTGTAAATTTTCATTGGGATGTGGAGGTAAGCATCCTTTATGTCTAACTTGCCATGAACCCTTGGGGAATCAGGAGAGGGAATAGGGCTGGAAGGGTCAAGCATTCTGAAGGTAGGAACCTTTTAAGAAAAGGTTGAGGTGGGTGAGGTCTAATATAGGTCTCCAAGGCCAGTCTTTCCTGGGAACAAGGAAGATCCTGGAGTAGAATACTCTTCATTTTGCAGCTGTGGGGACTGGTTCGATGGTGCCTTGAGTTAGCAGAGTCTGTACCACCGGTTGTAAAAGGTGCAGCTATTCTGTAGGTGGTTGTGGGATACCTCTCCTTGTTGGAGGAGTGATCCAGGACATGAAGTAACCGTTCTGAAGTACGGACAGGACCCATTTGTCTGAGGTGAGGGTTGGTCTACACAGGGAGGCAGTCTGACAGCAGTATAGAAGGAGGGAGTGGAAGCAGGTAGTCACATGCTACCTGGCCTGTTTTGAAAGGGTGGTCCCTGGCTGGAAGAGGAAGATGCTGTAGCTGTAGGTGGCTGTTTCCTTGTGGGCTTCCTAGGCCTTGAAGCAGTAGGGGGAGTGTGCTCCCTAAAAAGTACAGTTTTGTACCTACCATAAATGTAGATGTTCGAGTGCTCATACAGCTGCAGTCATTACAGATGGGGTTATCCTGCCGTCAGGCGGGTCCTCGGTCGGCCGAATTCCAAAGTCTAGGTCTGGCGTCGGCTGTCATCGCTTCTTCCCTGGCGTCAGTGCGGCAGGGGTATAAAAGAGGCAGCCGATGCCATCTTCAGTTTTTCTTGCCCCAGATATCAGGTGCCCCCAGAAGGAAGGCAAAACATAAATTTATGTAATCGTGCAATATAGAATAATCAAAAAACATTAGTTGCAAGCAAATACACCATAAAAGAATACCCCAAATAGGTTGTATGAGAAGGTTTTTGTCATAAGGACTGTCCTAAGAGGGGACGGAGGGGGGATATAACCTGGACTGCAGCTGTATGAGCACTCTAACATCTACATTTATGGTAGGTACAAAACTGTACTATGTTCATCGTGCATACAGCTGCAGTCATTACAGATGGGAAGAATCCCAAAGCTAAGTAGGGGTGGCAGGCACTAAGTGGAACTAGGAGGAGCAAGGATGCCCTGCAAGACTGCTGTGGCAAATTCCGCTGTAGATTTAGAGTATAGTGGAAGGTGATAGGGCTTGGAGAAAGTGTGCACTGAACTCCAAGTGGCTGCTTCCAAAATGTCCTTGGTAGGGACCCCTCGAGGAAAGCTGCAGAGGTAGCTGTGGCCCTGGTGGAGTGTGATCTGATGCATGTAGGCACAGTTTTTCCATGAAATGAGTAACAAAAGCGTATGCAGTGGGCTATCCATTTTGAGATTGTCTGCTTGGAAACAGCCTTTCCTTGAGCACCTGTAGCATAGGACACAGAGTTGCTCGGATTTCCTGAATGGCTTTGTCCTGTCCACATAAAGTTGTCTGTGAATGTCCAAGGAATGTAGTAGTCTTTCCCCCTTTGTTTTGAGGATTAGGATAAAAGGTAGGTAAGTGGATAGTCTGATTCAAAGCTACACTGGATACTACCTTTGGCATAAAGGTAGGGTTGGTTCGTAAGGAAACTCTGTCCTGATGGAAAATGATGAAAGGTTGCACAGCCATGAGGGCCTGTAGCTCCGAAACCCTGCGTGCTGAGGTGATAGCCAGAAGGAAGGCTGTTTTCCATGACCAGTATTGTAGTTCTGTTGAAGAAGCTGGCTCGAAGGGAGGAAGGGTCAGCTTTTCCAATACAAAGTTGAGGTCCCAAGCAGGGACTGGTGGTTTCCTTGGGGGTTTTATATTCTTTACCCCTCTGAGGAACTGCCTTAAGAGAGGATGAGAGAATAAAGGAGGATCTGTGTTGAATTGTGCAGAAATGGCTGAAGCGTGGATTTTGATGGAGAAGGAAAGTCCCACTGTTTAACATCTCAGCTAGGTACTGTAAAATTTGAGGTAAATTTATTACCCAAGGATTCTGGCCCTTTTCTTGATTCCAGGCATAAAATCGTTTCCATTTGGCGGAGTAGGCTTTTCTAGTAGAAGGTCTTCTGGCCTCCAAGATGACATCCTGCACCTCCTTGGAGAGGAGGGTCTGTTGGGAAATCAAGGAATTCTCCATGCAGCTAGACTTGGGGTTTTGAGCTGGCTGTGAAGGGTTTTGTAGTTGTGCTGGGACAACAGAAGAGGGACTAGAGGTAGGATCCATGGTGGGGAATGTGTCAGGCTGTTCAGGAGCGTCTTCGCCAGTCTGGAGCAATGAATCATTTTCGGCCTCTCTGCTCTGGCTTTTAATAGAACTTTGGGCAGCAGAGGAAGAGGCGGGAAGGCAGACTGTCAACGTTGTCCAATTGAAAGAAAGTGCGCCCACTTTCCAGGCCTGTGAATGATAGGTCCTTGAACAAAATTTTTTCAACTGGTAATTTCTGTGGGTAGCAAAGAGATCCATGTCTGGCTGTCCCCATGCCTGAGTTATCTTTGTGAAAACTTGAGGATGTAACTTCCATTCCTGTGGATCTGTCATATTTCTGCTTAGGCTGTCTACCAGTGTGTTTTCCTTCCCTGGCAGGAATTGTGCCTGTAGTTGAATTTGCAATTCCAGTGCTGTGTTCCATAGGGTCATGGCTTGCCAGCACAGGGGGTATGAATGAGTTCCCCCCTGTTTGTTTATGTACCACATCACTGTGGTGTTGCCTGTCCTTATCAATAGCTGTCCTGGATGCAGTAGGTCTTTGAAGGTCATAATAGAATTTTGCACGGCTAGCATTTCCTTTTGGTTGATGTGTAGGTGCTTCTCTTTTTGGGACCATTTTCCCTGAATGCACTGATCTGTCATGTGTGCTCCCCAGGCGTAGTCTGAGGCGTCTGTTGTGATGATTTGAGTTGCTTGAGGTACACAGAAAGGGAGACCTGTGTTTCTTTGGCATGCTTGAGCCCACCACAGAAATTCCTTTTGAAAGCATGGAATGAGTGGTATAATTGTTTCCAAGCTGTGGCTGTGTTGAGACCATAAGTTTTTTAGGTACCACTGAAGTTTCCTCATATGCAGCTTTGCACATGGGATTAGTAGGATGCAAGATGCCATGAATCCCAGAGCCTGCAGGACTTTCCTTGCAGTCAGCCTGGTGAAGGTTGCCATTTTGCTGAAGTATTGAGACAGTTGCCCTTGTTTGTCTGGCGTGAGGTAGGCCATCTGGGTGGTTGTATTCAAGCTGGCACCCAGGAAAATTATTTGTTGAGAGGGTATTAGTTTTGATTTCTTTTTGTTGATTGTGTATCCCAGAAAGTTCAACAGTTTTATTACAAACGCCAGGTGTTTCAGTAGTATGTCCTTGCTGTCCGCTTGGATCAGGCAGTCATCCAGATATGGGTAGATTTGTATTCCTTGTCTGCACAAGGCGATTACTATTTCGTAAACACTCTGGGCGCAGTAGATAAGCCAAAGGGCAATGCAGAGAATTGATAATGGGTTGAACCTGCAAGAAATCTGAGGTATCTTCTGCAATCTTGTCTGATAGGGACATGCAGGTATGCCTCCTTGAGGTCCAATGTTACCAGCCAAGACTCCTTGCCCAGGCATGGGAATAAGCTGCTGTAATGTGAGCATCTTGAATTTTAGTACCTGTAGATATGTGTTTAGGATGGATAGGTCTAAGATAGGTCTCCAATCTTTGTCTTTCCTTGGTACCAGGAATAGTCTGGAATAAAACCCTTGACCTTGTTCTTTTGCAGGTACCCCTTGAATCGCTTTCATGTCCATGAGAGCTGAAATTTGTTTTTGTGCCTCTGCCCTTTGATTTTGTGGTAGGTTTGGCATGCCTCTCATTTTTGGAAGGGTGTGAAAGTGGAACCTGTAGCCTCTGTCTATAATGTCCAGAATCCATTTGTCTTTTGTAACAATATGCCAATTTTTTGAGAATAATGCCAGTTTCCGCCCAAAGGTGCTGCCATTAAAGCTTTGCTTGGCAGGTATAGGGGGAAGTCATTGTGTCAGTTTTCTAAATGACTGTGATCTATCTTCTCCACCTCTTGGGGTTGGTGCTTGCCACTGTCTGGCTCTGAAAGATCCTTGAGGTTGCCCTCTACCCCTTGGGCGTCTGTATCTGCCCCTTTGAGGTCTGTCCGTGGCTGGAAAGGACCAATTTTTTGAAGGCCAGTGTCTGCTGAAACGTGGAGGTTGTAACTGCAGGAAATCTTTCACCGTTTGCATTGATTTTGCTTTTTCCTCCATTTTCTTTAGTACCTCCTCAGCTTTAACACCAAACAATACATCTTTTTGAAGAGGTGCATCTAATAATTTAGCTTTGACATGATCTGGTAAGGCTTGCTCTGAGCCAAGCATGCCTACGTATAACAGACCCCGTAACAGCAGCTCTACATGAGGCCTCTAAAGCATCAAAATCACACTGCAAGGTATGTTTACCCACTTGCTCTGCACCATGCAACAAATCCTGCAACTCTTTTAAATCTGGTTGTTCTGGTTCTGTCATTTTGCTTTTCAACTCAGATAACAAAAACTGTTGATACTTTAACATATGGAACTGACAGTTTAATGCCCTCATGGTTAAAGTGGCTGAGGTGTACACCTTTTCCCCCCCACCTTTCTAAAGCTCTGGAATCTCTCTCTGAAGGTAATGGGTTTTTAGCAGTAGAGGCCTTAATTCCCTTGGGACCCTGTGAAATAGTTTCTGGGTCAGCAGTATGGCTTTTGTATAGGAACTGGTGAGAATCAGGAACCCGGTAATACCTGTCTGGTTTAACAGGAGCTGGAGGCAAAGAATCTGGATTAAGGCTGGCTTCTGTGTACACATCATCCAATATATCTAAAACAGGAGGGATATCCAGTGGCCTATGCTGGGGGAGCAAAAGAAAATCCCGGAGCCTTTTCTTGGAATCTGAGTAATCTTGGTCTTCCCAGTGAAAGTGTTCCCTCAATGTATGTAGGGTTTCCCCAAAAGAGTAGTCCTCAGGGGGGGGAGACAGAGGGAATAGACTCCTCTGCATCAGAGTTTCGAAAGAACAGGCATATTCCTGGTCCTCAGAATGTTCAGAGGTAATAGAGGCTTGATCTGAGGAAGGGTAGTTTTCATCTAATCTGGGCCTTTTGTCAGAGGGGGGTTGAGAACCCCTGATAAGAGTAATCAAATCCTCAGCCATTTTGAGCATCTGTTTTTTAGGCATGGGGCCTTGAGAGGGGGTCTGAGGTCCCTCTTTTTTGGTTTTCATGGCTGCTTTAGATTTAGTGAAAGCTTTAACAGAGAAGGAGGAAGGCCTGAATACACCTTGAGAAATGGCAGGCCTGTCTAAACTCCGAGTTTCCCCAAGAGTGGCGTCGGTATCTGCAGTAGGAATGGGAACCGAGGAGCCTGCGACCTCGGGTACTGAAGACACCGGTAATGTAGTGTCATCGGTACTCAGGGGCTGCGTAGGCACCTCGCTGAGCACCGGAGAACAGATAGTCGGCCTTAGCGTGGTGTCAGTAGTCGGTGTGGACCTCTTATGTCGGTCCTTATCTTTGCGTCTTTTACTCAAAACTGGAGTCTGAGTATCAGACGACATAATATAATTAAATTTTTTACCAAAATAGTGAAGGGTGAACTCCGCCCGGCGCTTAATAGTACGCTTGTTGAATCTAGCACAAAAACGGCAGGCCGAGACGTCGTGGTCTTGGCCTAAGCAAGGTATACAGAAAGAGTGGAAATCCTTATGCGGTATTTGCTTCCCACATAAAATGCAATTATTAACTTTGTCTGACATCGGTCTGAGACAAGAAAAGTTTCCCCAACGGGGTACTTAGCTTTCAAGAAGACTTCGGCTGAAATATTTTCGTAAATCGCAGGAGCTGGCCAACCGGCACTTGCCAACTGCTTCTGCTTCGGGCACCGCGCGGCAAGAAAGACTTAAGATGGCGTCTGCTGCCTCTTTTATACCCCTGCCGCACTGACGTCAGGGAAGAAGCGACGACAGCCGACGCCGGACCTAGACTTTGGAATTCGGCCGACCGAGGACCCGCCTGACGGCAGGATAACCCCATCTGTAATGACTGCAGCTGTATGCACGATGAACACCTGAGTTTTAGCGAGATAGTTTCTTTGGAACTTCGGAAAGGAAGAAAGGTGCAAATGTTTCAGGTCCTGTATTTCTTAACCATTTTGCTGGAGGGACTTGAAAAGGTCTGCAACCTTAGAACCAAACAATGCAGTATTGGTTCAAGGGAAAGCACACTTGTGTACACTTAACATAAATGTAGATGTTAGAGTGTATTCACTGCTGCAGTCATTACATTTGGGTAATCTGCTGGCAGGTTGTCCTCAGTCGGCCTGAACAACAGTCTTGGGTCCTGCATCTGATGCTGTCCCTTCTTCCATGACGTCATGGGTATAAAACATGCAGCAGACGCCATTTTCATCAGTTTTTCTTGCCCCAGATGTCAGGTGCCTCTCAAATGGGGAGATATATATACACACATATATATATATATATATATATATATATATATATATATCTATGTGTGTGTGTGTGTGTGCGCATGTAATTTAGAACACAAAGAAATATACCTCCAAATAAAAGCAAATACAACAAAAAGGCTTTTGAGCACAATAATAGAAGGAAGAGGTTTGAAAAGTAGGGGGCTGGCAGGAGGGTAACCAGGACTGCAACAGTGAATACACTCGAACATCTACATTTATGGTAAGTGTACACAACTGTACTATGTTCTTAGTGTTTCACTGTTGCAGTTATTACATTTGGGTAGAATCCCAAAGCTATGGTTGGGAGGATGGAATTATACAGCATTAGGAGCAGCTATAAGGCCCTGCAGGACAGCAGTGGCAAAGCCTGCTCTGGATTTAGAGAGGAGAGGTAAATGGCAATGCTTAGTGAACGTATCAACTGAGCTCCAGGTAGCAGCTTCTAGAATGTCTCTGGTAGGAACCCCTCTGAGAAAGGCTACAGAAGTAGATGCAGCCCTGGCGGAATGGGATCTGATCCCCTTGGGGACAGGTTTACCATGATGCATGTAGCAGAATCGAATACAATGACTTATCCATTTTGAAATTGTCTGCTTTGAGATGGCCTTTCCCTCTACCCCTGCAGCAAATGCCACCAGTAGTTGCTCAGATTTTCTTAGAGATTTTGTCCTGTTCAAGTAGAATCTTAGTTGTCTGTGTACATCCAATGAATGTAGAATCCGCTCCCCCTTGTTCTGTGGATTTGGGAAAAAAGTTGGCAGATGAATGGTCTGATTAAGAGCCACACTGGATACCACTTTAGGCATAAAGGATGGATTGGTTCAGAGCGCTACCCTGTCCGGGTAGAAAATAATAGGCTCCACAGCCATGAGAGCCTGTAGTTTTGAGATCCTTCTAGCTGAAGTGACCTCAAAATGTCCACAGTAGCAGCTGGTTGAAAAGGAGGCAGGGTGAGTTTTTCCAGCACAAAATTGAGGTCCCATGCAGGAGTTGGTGCTCTCCTAGGAGTCTTACATTTCTGGCCCCTCTGAGATACTGCTTTAGCAGGGGATGAGAAAAGAGGGGAGGCTCTGTGTTGTAATGAGCTGAAATGGCAGAGGCGTGGATTTTTATGGAAGAGAAAGACAGGCCCTTGTGAAGCATCTCAGTTAAATATTGCAGAATCTGAGGAATATTGGACATTTCTGTGCTTATTCCTTGTGCCCGATTCCAGGCACAGAATCTTTTCCATTTATCAGCATAAGATTTTCAAGTGCTAGGCCTTCTAGCCTCCAAAATGACACCCATCACAGGTTTGCTGAGAAATGTAACTGGTGAAATTAGTTGATTAGCCATGCTGCAATATTCAGAGTTTGGAGCAGTGTGTGTAGAATTTGAAAGTTCTGCTGAGACAGTAGATAAAGGTGTCTGAGGCAGGTACCACGGAGGAAGGTGTGACGTATTGCATAGGAGCGGGTACCCAGTGTTGGTGAGGCCAGTCTGGAGCAATCATTTTTGGTTTTTCCTGTCTGACTTTTAGTAATACCTTGGAGAGCAGAGGCAGAGGGGGGGAAAGCGTGGACAGACAGGTTTTTCCAGCTGAAGGATACAGCATCCACTTTCCAAGCTTTTTTGTGATGGATTCTTGTGCAGAATTTGTCCAACTGATAGATCTTTTTGCCTCACCCCAAAACTATGTCTGGGCTCCCCCATTTGCATGTCAACATGCTGAAGATTTGAGTATCCAGTTTCCATTCGTGTGGGTCCTTAAGATTTCTGCTCAGTTCGTCTGCCAGAGTATTTTGCTTTCCTGGCAGGAAGTATGCTTGTAGATGTATTTGGTAAGACAAGGCTGTGTTCCACAAGACCATGGCTAGTCTGCAAAAGGGGTAGGAATGGGTACCCCCCCTGCTTGTTTATGTACCACATGACTGTGGTGTTGTCCGTCCTTATCAGTAGTTGTGCTGGATTAAGAAAATCCTTGAAAGCTGTCAGAGCATTCTGTACAGCTAGCAACTCTTTCTGGTTGATACGCAGGTGCATTTGATTTGGGCTCCATTCGCCCTGAATGCATCTCCCTGCCAGATGCGCCCCCCCCCCCCCCCAAGCATAGTCTGATGAGTCTGTAGTCAGAGTTTGGGTGGCAGGGGGTGGAATGAATGACAGTCCCTTGTTCTGGTGACAGGCCTCTGCCCACCATAGGAACTCTTGCTGCAGGCAAGGAATGATAGGAATTAGAAGTTAGGTACTCACCATAACGTTCCATCTGAGTAGGTAGTTCATTTGTCTGCAACCTGTGGGTTATGGATCCGATATCGGATCCGAGCCGGCAACTTGTTTCAAGCTAATGGATCCGAGCTCCTAGCTCCTCCCTTCACCCATAATCCCCTGCTAACCCTCCATGACCTCAGATAGAGTTTGCCTCTCCATATACATCCAACAAAGGATATCTAAAAACTAATAGATCTAAAGAAGGTCAGGGGGAAGGAGGGTGGGATGGTTGTAGACAAATGAACTACCTACTCAGATGGAATGTTATGGTGAGTACATAACTTCTAAATCTGAAGTAGGATTGTTCATTTGTCAGCAACCTGTGGGACAGAGTCCCCAGCTACCTGCACCCTGGGTGGCCATCATGGAAGGATATTACGAAGCACCGCAGAGCCAAAGGATGCTCTCCCTCTAGAAAGCAGGTAAGCAGGTCTAGCTTGTAGTGGTTGATAAAGGTATGAGATGAAGCCCAAGTGGCTGCAGAACAAATATCATCCAAAGGAACTCTAGACTTGAAAGCCGCATTAGTAGAAATGGAGTGAGTGGAATGAGCACGAACTCCTTCTGGTGCGGGTCTACCCGAGGCTTGATGAGCTAAGTAGGATACATTGGGAAATCCAGCGAGATAAAGATACTTTAGAGATAGCTTTCCCCAAGTTAAATTTGGCAAAGGAAACGAACAGCTGGTCGGATTGTCTATGGCCAGCCGTCCTATGAGTATAAAACGAAGCTGCCTATGAGCATCCAATGAGTGCAGCTTGTATTCACCCTTATTTTGATATTTAGGGAAGAAAACCGGTAAATTTATGGATTGGTTTATGTTGGTTTCTGATTCTATCTTGGGAAGAAAGGAGGGATTGATCCTGAGGTACACTCTATCAGGGTGAAAAATCAGGTATGGAGGCTTTACAGAAAGAGCCTGAAGTTCCGACACTCTTTTTGCTGAAGTAATGGCTACAAGGAATGCTGTTTTCCATGACAAGAATTTGAGATCCACTGAAGCAGCGGGTTCAAAGGGTGGAGCAGTCAAGGCTTGAAGAACTAAAGTAAGATCCCATGGGGGTACGGCTTCTTTTACAGGAGGTCTAAGTAAAAACGTACCCTTGAGAAAGGTTTTACACAATTTGGCTGACATCAAGGGTCCTGTATCATGTCCCACATGATAATGAGAAATGGCTGCCAATTGCACTTTGACAGTTGAACTAGCGCCTTCTTGAAAGAGTTCAGTTAGGAAAACTAAAATGGATGGAAGAGGAGCCGTAAAGGGATCTAGATCATGGCTCCGCCCAGATGGAAAAACGTTTCCATTTGCTGTGATGCACTTTCCTGGTGGAGGGCTTATGTGCTGCCACGAGGATGGCTTTGACTAGTGAAGAGATACCGGGAGTCCTAACTAGGAGTGGAACTGGAGCAACCAAGCTGTCAGTTTCAGATTGTCCAGGTTTGGAGTTGGCAAGTCCAATGGATGGGAGATGAGATCCGGAATGGGATCTAGAATCCAAGGGTGATTCACAAGGTGAGACCACAGGTAAGGGAACCAAATTTGTCGAGGCCAGAATGGGGCAATGAGAATCATCTTGCTCCCCAACCGAGGCTTTCTGTAAGAGTTGTATCATCATTGGAAGAGGAGGATAGGCATAGAGTAGACCGGTGGCCAAGCATGCACCAGAGTGCGTCTCTTGGAGATTCCCTGGTGGGGGATTAAAAGAAGAAATTGTGCATTTGGCGTTTGAGGAGATGCAAAAGATCGCAGCAGGGTTGCCCCATGTTGCGAATATCTGCTTCGCTACTAGAGGATTGAGAGACCACTCGTAAGGGGTAAGAAGGGTGCGGCTGAGCTTGTCCGCTAGGATGTTGGTCCTCCCCGGAATGTGCGTTGCAATCAGAAAGCGGTTGGTGGAGATCGCCCATTCCCACACTCTCATGGCTTCGCGGCAAAGAAGATAAGATCTGGTTCCCCCCTGTTTGTTGATATACCAGACCACTGACATGTTGTCCGAGTGAATTGCAATCGTTCCTGCGGGGAGGAAGCTCTAAAGTGCTTGCAACGCCAACAGCACCGCTCTCATCTCCAGAACGTTGATATGCAGGGAGGTCTCTATCGTTCCACATGCCTTGAACTGTCCTGCCTGAGTAATGCCCCCCCCCCACCCGAGGTGGGAAGCGTCCGTTGTCAGTGGCGATAGGGGGAGAGGTGCAGAAGGGACAGCCCGTATGGAAGTTCGATGCTTGGAGCCACCATAGTAGTGCCCTTCTGCAAGCCTTGCTGATAGCAATGGGATGGTGGAGAGGAAGGGATAGGAAGGACCATTGCACTGAGTCCATTGCAGGACTCGCATGTTCTAACGGGCGCATGGAAGGAGTGTAATCGCTGCTGCCATGGAGCCTAGTGCCCTCAGGATCAATTCCGCTGGTGAAGCCTCTGAATGAAGGATAGCCCGCACATGAAGTTGTAGATTTCTGATTCTCTCGGCAGTTAGGAAGGCTCGCAAATCTCTGGTGTTTATTCTGGCACCTATGAATTCTATGATCTGTGTTGGTGCCAGTAGAGATTTGCCGACACTGATATTAATGCCTACTTGTGGGGCTAGATGGAGAAAGAAGTCTCTGGCCAAGCAAAGTAGATGCCTTGTTGGTGCGGTCAGGAGCCAGTCGTCCAGGTACGGGAAGACCTGAATTTCCTGGAGTCTCAGGTGGGCAGCAATCACTGCTAACACTTTGGTGAACACCCTGGGGGCTGTGGTGAGGCCAAAGGGAAGGACCCTGAACTGGTAGTGACTGGCTCCCAGCCGGAAGCTAAGTAACCTCCTGGATCGTTTGTCCATTAAGATGTGGTAATGCGCATCCTTGAGGTCTACAGAGCACATCCAATCGTTCTCCCTCAAAAGGGGGAGGGATAGATTGAAGAGTGACCATTCGGAATTTTTCCTTGGTTACTGACAGGTTCAAGCGGGAAAGGTCTAAGATGGGTCTCAGGTCCCCTGTCTTTTTTGGCACCAAAAAGAACCTGGAGTAGAACCCTAACCCGAGCTGGTCTTGGGGGATGGGCTGGATGGCTCTTTCTTAGCAGCTGCTGTATTTCTGCGGCCTCCCTGTGATCGGGTGGGTACATCGGGGAGGTTCTTGGATTGGGGGACATGGAGAATTGGTATTTTGTACCCTCTGGATATGATGCGAAGCACCCAGCGGTCTGTTGTGATGGACTCCCATGCCGTTAGATGTTTCGAAAAACGCCCCCGACTGCCTCCAGAGTGGAGCAGCCGGGCAACCACTCAGGGCTGCTGCGCGGGCCGCTCAGAGAAAGGTTCTCTGGACCCGAAATTTCTAGGAGCCCCTCTGCCCCTGGGGCGACGTCCTCCCTGTCCACCTCTGCCACGGTAGGACTGGTTGTCCGGAGCTGGTTGGGAATGTTGTGATTTCCGGAACCACATCTTCTGACCCTTTTGTTTCCTTGAAAAGGACCGCTGGGGAGCAGAGAAGTGGACTCCGATGGCAGACAACGTCTTCCCGTCCTTCTCACTCTGGACAAGCGTCTCGCGAACTGTTTTGCCAAAAAGGGCAGAACCATCAAAGGGGGCGTTCGCGAAGGACGCTTTAAAGGGCTCCGTAAAGTCGCAAAGACGGAGCCAGGCCTGACGTCTCATGACTAGGCCTGCTCCGCTGTCCCTAGCGGCTCCCTCTGTGGCGTGGGACAACAGCCGCATAGAGGTGTTTGAAATAGATCTCAGAGTGGCCATTCGGGTTGAGTACAAATGTTTATCCTCCTCCGACATGGACTCAGGGGGGGATGCAGCGTATTCTTTGATAAGATCCCGCTGCATCCTGATGACATGTGCCATATAGTTCAGAGAACTTACTGAGAAGGTCGCTGAACTAAAGACTCGCTTCCCTAAGCAATCCATTAAACAGGACTCTCTGCTCTGTGGATGGACTGAGGGACTCTCCTTAGCCAATTCCCTCTTTGTGGCTGCCGCCGTCAACATGGCATCTACAGGGGGGCCCTTACTCCAATGTGACCGGTCTGAGGGGGGGCTAAGAATCCTATCCGGTCGCTTCGGTATTGGCTCCACGGTGTCCGGATCCTTCCATGCCCTGGTGGTAATAAGGTCCACCAGGGGATCGGCTGGAGGGGACACCCAGGAGGTAGACGGGCCTGCCTCGAATGCCTCCAGAAACACGGACTCGTCAGAGGAAGACTTGGGGGTAGACCACCCACCTCTGATTCTTAGCATCTCCATGATGTCTCCAAAGGAGACATCCTCAGGGGATGATCTTGGGGAGCCTTCCCCTTCCAAGTCCGTGTCCTCAGTTAAGGACTCAGGGGAGTCCACGTGCCTCCTTTTGCACTTATGCTTGCGGGGAGCTTCCTCGGGGGCTTCCTCGGGGGGACTGTCCGAGGAGGCCTCGCCAGCAACATCTTGTTCCAATGGAACAGTCTGTGACATCGAAGCAGGCTGTCCCTTTGGCCGGGTGATGGAAGCCTGGCCCAGCAGAGAGGGAGTGCAGGGAGGAGTCGATGCAAGGATCGGGGGTCCGGATGCTCTCAACAGAGCCATCTCCACAACATCGAATGCCGAGGGAGAGCCACTCTCCAATGGATCCGAAAGTCTGCTCCCACTCTGATCCGATGAAGGGATCGGAGCCGGCACCGAGACCGTCGGATCCGAGGGACCAGTGTGCTCCGACCTGGACGGAGCCGAAGGCACACAGAATCCCCCGGATCCGAAGCTAGGACCATGGCTCCGAGAGGTCGGATCCGACAGACTCGAGGGTAGGGTCGGATCCGAAGTACCAAGTACTGTTGGCGCCACCCCACCCCCGGCTCCAAGGCTGCTCGGCTCTGAGCGCTCCGAACCAGAGTATCGGGTCGGAGAAGGAGCAACTAGGTAGAAAAAAGGTGTCGAGCTCCCCCCTTGAGGGGGGAGGGGGGGAGGGAGGCAAGAGCACTCCCATCTGCAGCTGGGCCTGGATGAACCTTCGCATCATCCGGTCCAAGTCTGCATCTGATAAGCTGAAAGTGGATCTCGAAGAGGCCACAGAGGCAGGCCTGGAATGCCGCCTCGATGACCTAGACGGAGATCGGGTCTCCTCCTCCTCGGGCCCCGGGGAGAAAGAAGGGGATCGGAGCCGAGGAGGATACCTAGAAGCAATGGAGGGAGAAGGCCGCTTAGCTGGCGGGGCCGAAACGGAGGTCTCGGCCCGCCCCTTGTGGTGCTTCTCCCTCCGTTTCTCCCTCCTGGCCTCCCTGTCCTTCGACACTTTAGCGGGAGTTTGAGTCCCAGTCGGAGGCAGGGGGGCAGGAGTGGCAACCACCACAGGCTGTGATGGAGCCACGGGAGTAGCAGAGGTAACGGAGGCCGAAGCTGAATCCGGGGGTAGAAATCCTGCCAGGACCAGCTTCGACTTCCGTTCTTTCAGTGCCCAGGGCTTGAACGCTGCACAGATAGTACAGCCCGAGGTGAGGTGTTCAACCCCAAGGCACCGAATGTGGCCATCAGCCGGGGAGAGCTTATGGCCACACTCGGTACATTTAGAAAATATGGCTTTTGGGGCCTCAGTCATTTTTTTTTTTTTTTTTTTTTAACTAAAAAGGAAAAGAAAAAGAATTACACACACAGGCCCCAAAAGACACAACACTCACACACTAGCGACCAGCGAAGGGAGGGTATTAATTAAAAAATAGGAAACCTAACTCAGACACACTTTACAAATATTAACTTAAACTAAAACAGAAATTCCTGACGAAAAATGCTAGAAAAAAGTTAACTTTTTTCACTTATCTGCGGAGCTCAAGAAAAGGATCCAGCCATCACAAGCACGGCAAACTAGATCTGGGGTCATGGAGGGTTAGCAGGGGATTATGGGTGAAGGGAGGAGCTAGGAGCTCGGATCCATTAGCTTGAAACAAGTTGCCGGCTCGGATCCGATATCGGATCCGTAACCCACAGGTTGCTGACAAATGAACAATCCTACTTCAGATTCATAGTTTCGGGGCTATGACAATGTTGACTCCATAAGCTTTTTAGGTACCATTGAAGTTTCCTCATATGCAGTCTTGCATATGGAATTAGAAGAATGCAGGAAGCCATGAACCCAAAGGCCTGCAGAATTTGTCTTCCAGATAACTGGGGTTTTGTGGCCACTTGTTTGAAGTAAGTCATCAATTGGATTTGTTTTTCTGGCGTGAGGCAAGTCATTTGGGCAGTTGTATTCAAGCTTGCACCCAGGAATGTAATTTTTTTTGAGGGTGTACCAGTTGTGATCTCTTTAGGTTTATGGTGTACCCTAGGCAAGTTAGAAGCCTTTTTACAAACACCAGATGCTGTAGAAGAGTGTCCTTGTTTTCTGCCTGAATTAGGCAGTCGTCCAGATAAGGATAAATTTGAATGTTTCTTTGTCTCAAAATACAATTACTGGTGGCAGGCACTTTGTGAAGACTCTGGGCGCAGTAGATAAGCCAAAGGGCAGTGCAGAGAACTGGTAATGCAAATAGCCTGCTTTGAAGCCGAGGTATCTTCTGCAAGATTCCCTGATAGGGATATGCAGGTAAGTCTCTTAAGTCTAGAGTTACCAACCAGGCATCCTTGCCTAGCACAGGCAGTAACTGTTGTAGAGTCAGCATGTTGAATTTTGGAATGTCCAGGAAAGTATTTAGAATGGATAAGTCCAGAATTGGACACCATGATTTGTCTTTTCTGGGTACCATGAAAAGTCTTGAATAAAAACCTTGTCCTTTTTCCTTTTCTGGCACTAGTTGAATAGCCCTCATATCCATGAGGGACATAACTTGTTTCTGGGCCTCTGCCCACTGATTTGGAGGCAGACCTGGCTTCCCGTTTGGAATTGGCAACGTGTGGAAATGAAATCTGTATCCCTGGGATACTATATTTAAAACCCACTTGTCCTGGGTAATTAGATGCCAATTTTGTGCATGAAGTGCTAGTTTTCCCTCCAAAGGGGCTGCCTAAAGATAAGTGCTTGGAAATGGCAGAGGAAAGTCATTGACACTGTTTACCGTAGGGGATTGCCTTGCTACTTCCAGATTTGGAGGTGGAGGCACCCCATTGTTTTGTTCTGTAAGTTCCTTGTGACAGAAACCTGGAGCCTTTGGAGTGTCTGGGTTTGACCCGAGCGGCTCAGGTGGGTACTGGAAAGGACCAATTCATAGTAGGCCAGTGCCTACTGAACCTGGGTGGCTGCACTTGCAGGAAATCTTTTACAGTTTGCATAGATTTAGCTTTGTCTTCCATCTTTTTTAAAACCTCTTCTGCCTTATTACCAAATAGACTGTTCTGCTGTAAAGGAGCACAAACAAACAATTTTGCTTTAACATGATCAGGCAGATTTTGCTCCTTGAGCCAAGCATGCCTTCTTATCACAGATCCAGTTACAGCGGCCTTGCAAGAGGCCTCCAAGGAATCAAAACCAATTTGCAAAATATGCTTTCCAACTTGTTCAGCTGAATGCAATAAATCCTGTAACTATTTTCCACACAGTCAGAAATCAACATAATTTTCTGTTTAAATAAGCCCATGACATGCTGCTGATATTTAAGCATATAAAATTGACAGTTTAAAGCCCTGATTGCCAGGGTTGCAGACGTGTAAACTTTCTTACCCCATCTATCCAGCGCCCTGGAGTCTCTATCAGAAGGGGTAGGATTTTTAGCAGTAGAAGCCTTAACACCCTTGGGACCCTGAGAAATTGTTTCAGGGTCAGCAGTAGGGTTTTTAAAAAGAAATTTGTGGGAGTCAGGAACCCGGTAATATCTGTCTGGCTTACTAGGAGCCGGAGGCAGGGAATCAGGAGCCATGCTGGATTCTAAAAAAAACAAACAACAATGTCTAGAACTGGAGGTATAGCCAAAGGCCTATGCTGAGGAAGAAGGAAATCCCTAAGCCTCTTTTTGGATTCTGAAAAATCCTGACTCTCCCAATGAAAATGTTCCCTTAAGGTATGTAAAGTTTCTCCAAAAGAAAAATCCTCAGGAGGAGAAGCAGAAGGGATGGATTCTACTGCATCAGAGTCCTCAAAGTGGAATAGATAATTCCTGATCAGAAGAGGAATCAGAAGAAATGGAAACCTGATCTGAAGATTCATAATCAATGTCTTGCCTAGGCCTCTTAGCAGGAGGGGGTTGGGAACCCCCCTGATCAAAGTAATTAAATTCCTCAGCCATTTTGATCACTTGTTTTTTTAGGGAAAGGGCCTAAGCACATGCGGTGGTTTATTAGACATATTAGTTGGTTTTGTTCTTGCTTTTGAGGATGGCGTTGGTTTAATATACGAATCTTTAGGCCTGAAAACACCCTCAGAAGCTGGTGCCTGCTCAGCGGCTCTGAACCCATCTAAGGGAGAGACATCCGCGGGTTCAACACTTGAAGTGTCTCGCAGCATACCAGACTCCGAATAGGTCTCAGTAGAGGCCTGAGAATCAAAAGTAGCGGGCATCAGGGGCTACAAAAGCGCCTCACTGAGTACCGGCGACTGGCTTAGGAGAAGCGTTGTTGGTTTTGGACCTCAACGGACTGTCTTTCTTTGCGTTTTTTGTGAATTCCGGTATTCTGATTGCTAACCGACATTTCTGGATAGTTAAATCTTAAGCAAAAACTTTTAGATGCAAAAATATACAGACGCTTAATAGTGCGTTGGTTAAATTTAGCACAAAACAGACAGCAAGGCACGTTGTGGTCAGGGCCTAGGCAAGGAATACAGTACAAATGAAAATCCTTATGAGGTATTTGCTTCCCACAAGTAATACAATTAACTTTTACTGACATCGGGAAGGAGCAAGAAAAAGTTTCCCCAACGGGGTACTTAGCTTTAGGTTGAAGACTTCGGTTCTGAAACTTGAAAACAAAAATTTCAGGAGTCGGCCGACAGGCACTTGCGAACAGCTTCTGCTTCGGGCACCGCGCAACAAGAAAGACTGATGAAAATGGCGTCTGCTGCATGTTTAATACCAAACGACCTGACGTCATGGAAGAAGGGACATTAACAGACGCAGGACCCAAGACTTTGTAATTCAGGCCAACTGAGAGCAACCTGCCAGCAGATTACCCAAATGTAATGACTACAACAGTGAAACACGAAGATCATCATCAATAAGCTTTGAACTGAAACCATCAGGCAGGGGTTGGAGGCCAAGCTAAAAGCATCTGTGTAAGGCAGATGCTGCTGACTTGGCTGAGGATTCAGCAGCATCATAACTGCACTTTATGGAGTGTCTGGTAACCTGGGAAGACACAGCCAGGAGAAAGGTCAGAGATACTTTGGCAGAACAGTTTGGAATACCCGCCAGGAGTTTGGTAGCAGACTCAAGAGATTGTAAAGCAAGTTCCTGTGCTTTCTCATGCTAACCTGGTGCACATGGGCATTCTTAGACAGTGTGGCAAATGTCTTATGTACACAGACAACCCTCTCTTCTTACCTTCCAACACTCGTGCACTTGAGAGATGCAATTATAACACCAAACTGGAAGCAGTGCACGATCCAACCAAGACCGGTCTAGCTGGTCAAGAGAATGTGGTCAACACTTGCAACTCACTACATAGAACACAGCCCTCTAAAATACGAACCATCACAACCCACACAGAAGCACAAGCCATACACCCACCTTCGCGGAGGCTTTCAAAACTTTACCCAGAGACAGAAGCGCACTCCACCACAACACACCAACCCCAGAACACAGCTCACCAAAAGTGTGCCCCTTAACCTAAGCCCTTAAGGCAAAACACTTTGCCCTGTGTACTAATCATAGGAGACTATTGTGAGGCACAATCATGTCCCACTCACTAGGCTGAACAAGAAGGTGCGCCTCAGTTGTTTATCAGGTGCCAGGATCTGCCACGTAACATGCACTTTGGTCACTCCAAGTACAAATATGACTCATTGTCCATGTGGGTTTGAATGACCCGAGACACGCGTCCCTGGACTACATGAAAAGAGATGTGATGAACTCTCGGATTATGTGCTCAGAATGATACCACAGTATGAGCAGAAAATGATGGACTTCAGCAACTGGCTACGTTTCGGTGGCATTCTAAGGGGATCCAGTATATGTCTGCCTGGGACGACATGATTGACCGACCTCGATGCTTTGCCATAGACAGCCTGCATCTGCCACCCCTGGGATTCCAGGTACTGGCGAAGGCTCTTTCCACCTCTAAAGTGCCTTTTTTTTAGGCAGTGTTCCAAAAACCAAAATTCCACCGTAACCGCTAAAAACAAATGCAATCTGAGGGTCATGCTGCTCAATGTTAGAAATCAATCTCAACATGCACTCGCTCGAAGCTCTCCTCAAAATGGAGAATGTCAACATCCGGGCTGAAACTGAAACCTGTTTAGAGAGAGGTGGAAAGCACCCCTGCGCTCCCAGGCTACAACTTATTTCATACCTTTAGGCCCCAGAAAATGCCCGGAAGCTCCAAAGGCGGTGGTGTCTCCATATTCCTAAAGGATACACACCTCTAGACTGGTAAGCCCAGCATAACGCATCAGAGATACTTCAGGTACAACACTGGGTAAGACAGCGATACAAAAGTTATAGCCTACTACAGAACCCCAAACATGTCCCTAGCCTCTCACTCTCAAGTTCCTAAGCACCCTGGAATCTATCAAGGTCCAATTCAATACTCATACTGGGTGACTTCAACTACCCTTCCATCAACTTGGAAATCTATTCAAGTACCAATGTACAGGCCCAATGCTTTCTTGAATTTAATTCCAATGCCCTGGTCCTGCTCATTCTGACCCCAACTAGAGGAAGCAATATCCTCTACCTGGTTATCACCAACATGGGAAACCGTTGCTGCACACCTACAGTCAATTCCTCCCTGGCTAAATCAGACCACAAACTGATCACCATGGAAATCTCCTCTCACCTACAACCCCCACTAAGGTGGCCACCCTGAAAAACTTCTCTAAATCAGACTTTGCGCGCCAAAAAACAGAGATGGCTAACTTCCAGCACCCATGCCATTAAAAAATAGCTGCATGACTGCCAAATCATACAACAATGCACTGTACGAGCATAAACAAATGCACGGACCTTGCCATACCAAACAGAACAGATGCTCTCCTCCAAAAAAAGGAAGCCAATCTGGTGGTCCCCAGCCACCAAACTCTACAACAGAAGGAAAAAACTGCTGCAGAAAAAAAAAAGACGTCACAAGACTGGAAAACCTCCCTTATCAGTCTCAACAAAAAGCTCAAATCCCTTATCAAATCCTCTAAAGTCAGCTATGAAGGCAGAACTGCGGCTGACACCAAAACCACAAAGCCTTTTACAGCTCTATCAAAAACCTACAAGGCAATACCCACATTTGCTCTGAGTTATTGCACAATGGCACCTCCTATACTGCTAGCTGACGGACTGCTAACTTTACCCCCTCCCATCCCCAGGGCCCTATCACAATACCAGAAGAAAGCCTGGTATTCAACAGTTCTGCAGCACAGGAAAAAGATGCTCCGTCCAAAGCCAAGAATACAGCATCCATAGGACCTGACAATATCCGCGACTGCGTCCTACATAACCTACAAAAAGTACAGTTGTGTACCTACCATAAATGTAGATGTTAAAGTGTATTCAGTGTTGCAGTCATTACACTTGGGTTATCCTGCTGGCAGGCTACCTGCAGTCTGCCCGAATTCCAAAGTCTAGGTCCGGCGTCGGTTGCTGTCGTCTCTCCCCTGAAGTCAGTGCGCCAGGGGTATAAAAGATACAGCAGGCGCCATTTTCTTCAGTTTTTCTTGCCCCAGATGTCAGGTGCCCCCAAATAGGAAGGCTAAAAATTACGCCAATAAGTATGCATGCACTAAAATAAACATTTCCTTCATCTACAAGCAAATACACCACATAGGTTGTATAGGATAGAGAAGTACAGATAAGTCCCAGCAAAGAAAAGGGAGATGGTGGGTGGGTAACCTGTACTGCAACAGTGAATACACTAACATCTACATTTATGGTAGGTACACAACTGTACTATGTTCGTGTTTCACTGTTGCAGTCATTACACTTGGGTTGAATCCCAAAGCTGAGGTTGGGTGGCTGGGTCTAAATAGGATTAGGAGAGGCTATCAGGCCCTGCAGAACTGCAGTGGCAAAGCCTGCTCTGGATTTAGAGTAGAGAGGTAAGTAGTAGTGCTCGGTAAAAGTGTGCACTGAACTCCAGGTTGCAGCCTCTAAAATGTCTTTGGTTGGTACTCTGAGGAAGGCTGCTGAAGTGGCTGCTGCTCTGGTTGAATGTGGCCTAATGCCCTTAGGCAGTGATTTGCCATGTTGTGAATAGCAGAAATGAATGCAGTGGCCTATCCATTTTGAAATAGTCTGCTTTGAGATAGCCTTTCCTTGAGATCCTGAAGCATATGCCACTAAGAGTTGCTCAGTCTTTCTGAAAGCTTTAGTTCTGTCCAAGTAGAAGTGTAGCTGTCTATGAAAGTACCTCTAAAAGAGTGACTTTCTACCAGATATAAGTATTTTTTGTGGCTTTCCCACTGTTATTTAAGCTAGCGACTGCATTTTGCCTGTTTTACTGCTACTTTAAGTGATTTCTGCATTTTACACTGTTTATTGCACTTTAAGTTACTAATTGTTGCAAATTGTTTCTGTAGGCTACACACTAAAGTGCGCTAGCCGATTTACAGCATTTATAGCATTTACTGTCTGTTTTTTTCCTTGTCTCTGTAATAAAAAAAAAAATCTCGTTTTCCCGCCTTACTGAACTAGAGTAGTCCAGTTTCAGAGTTGCTGATCCCTGGGCTTTGTTTTTAGTTCCTGTTACTGACCCATTGCCTTATTAGGGAGGAGGGAAGTTTCTTTGCTTACCAGTGGGAGTGGGAAGCACTGAGCAGCCTTTCTGTCCGATTTGGTGAAGTTTCAGCCAGAAACTAGTAGTCCATTGGTCGTTTTGGGCCAATTCCTAGCTCCTTTCAGCCCCCTGCTATAAAACACGCTAAACACGCGTTTTCCAGCTTGTACCAACTCAGCACAGATCCTCGTGGTGGCCTGCAGAGTGATCCAAGCAGCAGAGAGCTAAAGAGTGACTTTCTACCAGATATAAGTATTTTTGTGGCTTTCCCACTGTTATTTAAGCTAGCGACTGCATTTCGCCTGTTTTATTGCTACTTTAAGTGATTTCTGCATTTTACACTGTTTATTGCACTTTAAGTTACTAATTGTTGCAAATTGTTTCTATAGGCTACACACTAAAGTGCGCTAGCCGATTTACAGCATTTATAGCATTTACTGTCTGTTTTTTCCTTGTCTCTGTAATAAAACAAAAAAATCTCTTGTTTTCCCGCCTTACTGAACTAGAGTAGTCCAGTTTCAGAGTTGCTGATCCCTGGGCTTTGTTTTTAGTTCCTGTTACTGATCCATTGCCTTATTAGGAAGGAGGGAAGTTTCTTTGCTTACCAGTGGGAGTGGGAAGCACTGAGCGCCTTTTGTCTGATTTGGTGAAGTTTCAGCCAGAAACTAGTAGTCCATTGGTCGTTTTGGGCCAATTCCTAGCTCCCTTCAGCCCCCTGCTATAAAACACGCTAAACGCGCGTAAGCGCGATTTAGAGCGGAGTTACCACTGTTGCACACAAGAGCAGCGGCGGTTAAACAAGGTTAAACTATTTGGGCCATCTAAATTCCACTCTTCCAATTTTCCCTTAAAACTACCTTCCTCGAGCTGTACTGCTGATCTAACCAGCATATCCTATAACTGAAAAGTTCATCTCTACTTGATTCCCAAGTAGACTATTCTCTATCTGTAAAGCCTAGCACTTACTCCTACAGTACTTGCACCTTGATAAAGCACTCTTATTATAGATAGTACCCCACCAGCCTAAAACCCACTTTCCCCGGAGTCCTTTGAAAGTCTCTTTATCTACTACTTCTAGTATGTCGAGGGATCAGTTGCTAGTGTCCTCTCCAGCTCAACTGGTGAACCTGGGAATATTGAAGCAATGTTACAACTGCCTCATGTACACAGACAATCCTCTCCTCCTCCCACAAAACACAAATACATGCGAGAGATGCAACTATACGGCCAAACTGGAGGCTGAGCTCTCTCAACATAGGACTGGCAAGACCAGACAGGAGGAGAAGGTAACCACACACAATACATACCCAGTCACACATGGTACCATCACAACTTCAAATCATACACATACTCACACAAAGACATACTCGGAGGCTCTGATCAAAAATTTACCAAAACAGCAGAGGCCACCAAAGCAGACACCCAAACAACTACCACCTCACGACCCAACACATGCAACACATAGACCACACAGAGTGTCAAACAGTCACAGCCCTTAAGGCCAAACAAAATGCCAGACACACTTGTCATTGGTGATTCCATAGTCAGACACACTGACGTCCCGCTCACCAGACTGTGTAAAGAGAAGGTCACAGTAAGCTGCCTGTCGGGCTAGAATCCGCCACATAACGCAAGCACTCAGGTCTCTCAAGAGCAGGTACAAGTACGACTCAGTCATTGTCCACGCTGGTGTCAACGACCTGAGACGTACCTCCTTGGACTACATGAAAAGGGACATCGAGGAGCTCTCTGATTATGTAGCCCAGGCAGGTATGACCCTGACCTTGAGCAGTATCCTACCTTCACCTAGAATGATGCCACAATACAGTGATAAGATGATCAACTTTAATAATTGGCTTAAATTCTGGTGTCATTCAAAGGGGATCCAATGTCTGTCTGCCTGGGATGACATGGTGGACAAGCCACGCTGCTGGACAAGGGAGGGCTTGCACCTGTCACCCTGGGCTTCCGATATTGGCAAAGGCTCTTGCCACCCCCATAGTGCCTTTTAGGCAAGGCTCAAATTCTAAACCTACCACCCTAGAACACCAAAAAGAAAAAAAACTAAGGGTAATGCTGCTCAATGCCAGAAGTCTCAATCTCAAGATGCACGCACTCGAGGCCCTTCTCAATATGGAGAACATCTATGTCTGTGCTGTGACAGAAACCTGGTTCAAGGCTCCTGAGAGCACCCCAGCACTAACAGGTTTCACCTCATATCATGCGTTCCGGCCCCAAAATCCGGACAACACCAAGAAAGGAGGGGGAGTGTCCATATTCATAAAGGACACCCACACCTCAAGGTTGGTGGCAACGCACGATGCATCGGAGACCATCCAGGTGCAATTAACCATAGGCAAGACTGCTCTGCAATTTGTAGCATGTTACAGGCCACCCTCTCAAACTCAGGAACCTCACATGGCCTTCCTGAAAACATTGGAGGGATAAATGTATCTCCAAACACCATCATACTAGGTGACTTCAACTACCCTAATATAGACTGGGAACACTACTCAAGCCCGAACACTCTAACCCAAAGATTCCTGGAGTTCATAAACTCAAATGCCATGGAACAACTAGTCACCATCCCCACAAGAGGAGAAAACATACTTGATCTCATCATCACGAACATGGGATCAAAATGTTCAACACCGAAGTATACCCCTCACTGGTGAGATCAGATCATAAACTAATCTCGCTGGAGGTCCTCATCCCGCCCCACCTGAAACAAAAAGACCACAGTGAAAACTTCTCAAAAGCCGATTTCACACTTCTAAAAACTAGTGTGGTCTCCTTTAAGGCCCCTGAGCCAGTGGTAAACATTACTCAAACCGCTGAATCACTTACAAATGCCTTCTACCAGCACCTACAGGACTGCATGGATCAGGCAATCCCAAACAAAACTAAGACTCTCTGTACCAAAGGCAAGCGTCCAGTCTGGTGGACCCCAGCCATAAACAAGCTCTACAACAAAAGGAGGAAGCTACTACAAGATAGAGCAAAATCCTTGAAAGGTAAGACACCTTTGATCATTATAAGTAAAAAACTAAGAGCTCTCATAAAATCATCCAAGGCAAATTGAGAGAAAAATCGCCAAGGACTCTAAAGAGAATCATAAGGCCTTCTTTAGCTATGTTAGAAACCTAGGAGGAAACTCCCAGATATGCTTAGAATTAGTTCAAAATGATGTGAAAATTACTGAACCTACACACATTGCCAACATACTGGCTGACCGGTTCATTGCAAACTCCCCCCCCTCCCCCCCAAAAGGAGAGATATCTATTCCAGAGGATTGTAGCCCCCCAAACATCTCCAACGCCCAGGTGAGAACTGCCCTCACTAAGGCAAAAAACACAGCATCCATGGGACCGGATGGTGTCCCCGGCTGTGTGCTTCATGAACTCAACGAGGAATTAAACCCACAGTTAGGACAGCTGTTTAATCTTAGCCTCACCTCAGGATACGCACTCCAAGGAGTGGCGACGGCGACTGTGGTCCCACTTCATAAGGGCGGTGCCTCCACAGACCCTGGAAATTACCGCCCCATTAGCTTGACAAGCCTTTCCTGCAAAGCCATGGAGAGGATCATAATGGAACTCATAAATAAAGACATAGGGAACTTGCAGACTTTGGATCCAACCCAGTTTGGCTTTGTCAAAGGCAGATCCTGCCTCTTAAACTTGGTTGACTTTTTCGAGACCGTCACCAAGGCCATTGATGAGGGAAAGGCAGTCCATACAGCCTACCTCGACCTGGCAAAGGCCTTCGACACAATACCCCACTCAGGTATCATCGAAAAACTCATCAGCTTGAATGTAAACCCATACATCACAAGATGGGTTGCAAACTGGCTAAGTGACAGAACCCACAGGGTCAGAGTTGCTGGAGCCATGTCAGACTCAAAGCCTGTCACAAGTGGTGTCCCACAGGGCTCAGTCCTGGGTCCACTCTTGTTCGGCATCTACTTTTCTGAAGTACAAGCAAACACAGGAGGGTTATGGCTGACAAAGTTTGCAGATGACTGCAAACTGGGCGCCATAGTCGAAAACACATCTGACACAGATATCCTCCAGAAGGGCCTCACAGAAACGGATAACTGGTGCCAGAGCCATGGCCTGAAGTTAAACGCCAAAAAATGCATAGTCAAACCCTTCGGGAAAAACAAGGTTACCCCTAGCTACCATATAGGTGGCAATCCACTGAGCACAGAAAAAGTCATCAGAGATCTGGGGACCCAGGTTGACAGTAGCCTTTGGTTTGACACTCATGTTGCTAAAGTAGTTAGGAAAACCTTCTATATCACCCACCTGATCATGAAGGGATTCACATCTAGATCAAGGGAGGTCATCGTCCCCCTGTACTCATCACTCATTAGACCTATGATTGAGTACAATGCCCCGTTCGGAATGTATCTGATCAGACACCTGCTGCAGCTTGAAAGGCCCCAAAAGTTCCTCACCAAAAGGATAAAGGGTCTCAAAAATATGTCTTATGCTGCCCGACTGAAAGAACTCCAGCTCTATTCAGCCTCATACCGCTTGCTCAGAGGTGACCTGTGCCTGACATATAAGGCCATGTCAAACCCAGATTTGATGAATATGCTTCACCTCAAAAATCTAGATCCCTCAGAACCACAAGGGCGGGAGACTTAAACCTTGACACGGTTATAAATAGAACGTGCTGGAGGGACAGATTCATCACCCAGAGACTCCCTATGCTGTGGAACAAAATCCCGGTACATGTGAGGCAGAGCACCTCTCTGGCCTTGTTCAAGAGGAATCTTGACCAATGGATGGGAGATTGCAGATATACCCCAGGGATTACTTCAGTGTCACTGCTTGACAGAGGCACAGCAAAATGATAGGCATAGTTTTTATTCAAACTAAAGGGGTGGCGAAAGCCACATAACTATGGGCTAGGCTTATAAATGCCCTTGGGCAGATAGCCTAGTATGAACCTATGAATGTCCAAAGAATGCAGGAGTCTCACTCTTATTCTGTGGGTTTGGATAAAAAGTAGGCAAATGAATGGTTTGGTTAAGGGCCACAATGGACACTACCTTAGGCATAAAAGTGGGGTTTGTCCTCAGCAAAACCCTGTCTGGATGGAAGATAAAAGGTTCAACAGCCATGAGTGCCTGTAACTCTGAGACAGGTCTTGCAGAGGTTATTGCTACGAGCAGAGCTGTTTTCCAAGATAAGAACTTTATTTCAGCTGTATTGGCTTGGCTCAAAAGGCGGCAGTGAGAGTCTTTCCAAGACATAATTAAGGTCCCATGCAGGTATTGGTGCTCTCCTTGGGGGTCTCATGTTTTGGCACCCCTGAGGTACTGCCTTAGCAATGGATGTGAAAAAATAGGTGGTTCCATATTGTAATGAGCTGAAATGGCAGAGGCATAGATTTTAATTGATGAAAAGGATAGGCCTTTGTCCAGCATCTCAGTTGGGTATTGTAAAATCTGCCCTGAATACATTTTCCTGCCACGTGGGCCCCCCAGGCATAATCTGATGCATCTGTTATTGACTGCCTGGCTGTGGATAGGGGGAATGGCTGTCCCTTGTTGTGGTGACAGGCCTGTGCCGACCAACGAAACTCCTGTTGCAGGCAAGGAATGAGGGTAATTAATGTTTCCAGACTGTGACAATGTTGAGTCACAACACTTTTTAGATACCAATGTAGTTTCCTCATATGCAGTCTGACATATGGAATTAGCAGAATGCAGGATGCCATGAAGCCCAAAGCCTGCAGAATTTTCCTTGCAGATAACTGGGTCTTTGTTGCCAACATTTTGAAATAAGTCAGTTGCCTTTGCTTGTCTGGCGTGAGATAAGCCATCTGGGCAGTTGTATTTAAGCTTGCACCCAGGAATATTATCTCTTGAGAGGGTACTAGTTTTGATTTCTTTTCGTTTACTGTGTACCCTAGGCAAATTAATAATCTTTTTACAAACGCCAGATGCCTTAGTAGAATGTCCTTGTTCTCCGCTTGAATGCAATCGTCCAAGTAAGGATATATCTGAATTCCTTTTTGTCTGTAAAATGCAATTACTGGTGCCAGGCATTTTGTGAAGACCCTGGGCGCAGTAGACAAGCCAAAGGACAGTGCAGATAATTGGTAGTGCATTGAGCCAGCTATGAATCTGAGGTATCTTCTGCAAGATTGCGCAGAGATAACTTTTTGAATTTTGGAACATCCAGAAATGTATTTAGAATAGACAGGTCCAATACTGGTCTCCAGGCTTTTTCTTTTCTGGGTACCAAGAATAGTTGAGTAAAATCCTTGTCCTTGTTCTTGCTGTGGTACTCGCTGAATGGCCCTCATGTCCATGAAGGATGAAACTTGTTTTTGTGCCCCTGCCCATTGATTGTGTGGCAGGTCTGGCATACGTTTTGCCCTTGGCAGGGAGTGAAAGTGGAACCTGTAGCCCTGGGACACTATATTTAAGACTTATTTGTCCTAGGTGATCATGTGCCAATTTTGAGAAAAAAGTGCTAGTTTTCCCCCCAAGGGGGCTGCCAAAAGATAAGTGCTTGGTGCTGGCAGAGGAAAGTCACTGGGACTGTTTCCTGTATGGCTGTGATTTGTCTTCTCCACTTTTGGAGGTAGAAGCGTCCCACTGTTTAGGCCTGTATGAGCCCTGGGGCTGGGATCTGCCCCTTTGTGGTCTGACACTGGAAAGGACCAATTCTTTGTAGGCCAGTTCCTGCTAAATCTGGGTGGCTGTACCTGTAAGAAATCCTTTACTGTTTGCATAGATTTCGCTTTGTCCTCCATTTTCTTCAACACCTCCTCTGCTTTAACGCCAAATAAAGTATCATGCTGTAATGGTGCATCTAGTAATTTTGCTTCAACATGATCAGGCAGATTCTGTTCCTTTAACCAAGCATGCCTCCTAATGACAGAACCCGTAACTGTGGCCCTGCAAGACACCTCCAAAGAATCAAAACCACATTGCAATGTATGCTTTTCCCACTTGTTCAGTAGCATGCAATAAATCCTGCATTTCCTTATTTTCTGCACAATCAGAATTTGACATTTTCTGTTTTAGCAGTGACATTAAGTATCGCTGATATTTAAGCATATGAAATTGACAGTTTAAAGCCCTCACAGCCACAGTAGCAGCAGTGTAAACCTTTTTCCCCCATATGTCTAGCGCCCTTGAATCCCTAGAGGGGATAGGGTTTTTTGCAGTAGAAGCCTTGACCCCTTTGGGACCCTGAGAAATAGTTTCTGGGTCAGCAGCAGGGTTTTTATAAAGGAATTTATGGGAATCCGGAACCCTGTAGTATCTGTCTGGTTTGACAGGGGCAGGGGTACAGAATCAGGAGAAAGGCCGGATTCTGAAAATACATCATCTGCAATGTCTAACACAGGAGGAATAGCTAGAGGCCTGTGTTGAGGTAGTAAAAGAAAATCTCTAAGCCTTTTCTTAGATTCTGAATAGTCGTGGCTCTCCCAGTGGAAGTGCTCCCTCATGGTATGTAAGGTTTCCCTAAAAGAATAATCCTCAGGCGTGGAGGCTGAAGGGATAGATTCTTCAGCTAAGAATCCTCATAAGGAGGAACAGAGTATTCCTGTTCAGAGGAGGAATCAGAGGAAATGGAAACCTGATCTGAAGATTCATATTCTGTCTTTTGCCTAGGCCTCTTGTCAGGAGGGGGATGGGAACCCCTGATCAAGGTAATTAGGTCTTCGGCCATTTTGAGCATGTTTTTTAGGCATGGAAGTTTGTCCAGAAGAATGCTGTACTTGTTTGTCTTTAGAGCTGCTTTAGTTTTTGCTTTGGCAGCTGAAGTAGGCTTTACATACAACTGTGTAGTTCTGAAAACACCCTCAGAAGCAGATGCCTGCTCAGCGGATCCGGAACCCATCTGAGGGAATAGTTTCCGAGTGTCCAATACCTTGAGTATCCAGAGGCCTAGCTGGCTCCACGTGGGCGTTGTCAGCGGCCTGTGGCTCTGAGGTAGCGGGCATCAGGGGCTGCGAAAGCGCCTGAGAACCGGTGAACCGGCGAATGGCTTAGCGGAAGCCTTGTCATCGGTTTTGGACCTCGGATGCCTGTCCTTTTCTTTTTCCTTGCGCTTTTCAGAAACTCCGGTCATCAGTTGTTCCGACGGCATTATATAATTGAATCTTTGGCCAAAGTAATGAAAAGCAAAATCGTACCGACGCTTAACAGTGCGTTGGTTAAATCTAGCACAAAACAGACAGCTAGCTACGTTGTGATCAGGGCCTAGACAAGGAATACAGTAAAAGTGAAAATCCTTATGAGGTATTTGCTTCCCACAAGAAATACAATTAATTTTGACATCGGTCTGGAGCAAGAAAAAAGTTTCCCCAATGGGGTACTTAGCTTTAATGAAGACTTCAGATCTGAAATTCGTCTTTGAAAATCTCCGGAGTCGGCCGACCAGCACTTGCGAACTGCTTTTGCTTCGGGCACTGCGTGGCAAGAAAGACTGAAGAAAATGGCGTCGGATGCATCTTTTATACCCCTGTCACACTGACGTCAGGGAAGAGGCGACAGCAACCAACGCCAGACCTAAATTTCGGAATTCAGGCCGACTGCGGGTAGCCTGCCAGCAGGATAACCCAAGTGTAATGACTGCAACAGTGAAACACGAACATTGAACTGGCACCACATCTGTGCCCTGTTCAATAACACCCCTACCTCAGGCTATGTCCCTAACAAATGGCGCACTGCTAGTCATCCTGCTCCACAAAAGGGGGTGCAACTACAAACCCTGGGAACCATCACCCCATAAGCCTGACGAGTCTGGTATGCAAAGCTATGGAGCGCATCATCATGGACCTGCTTAAAGATATAGGCAATCTCCAAACTCTTGACCTCACAGTTTGGCTTTGTCAAGGGGAGATCCTACCTGCTGAACCTGGCTGACTTCGAAGCAGTCACCAAGGTTGTGGATGAGGGAAAACGCAGTGCATACAGCCTACCTCGACCTGACCAAGGCCTTTGATACCATTCCCCACTCGGGTATCATTGATAAAGTCGCCAAACTAGGCATCAATCCTTACATCACTAGGTGGGTTGCGAATTGGCTCACAGACAGGACCCACAGAATGAAATTTGCTGATTCCAAGTCAGACTGTCGACCATCATGAGTGGAGTCCCACAGGGCTTGGTCCTGAGCCCTCTCCTGTTTGGCATCTACTTCTCAGAAGTCCAGGCCAACACAGGACGACTCTGGCTGACCAAGATAGCTGATGACTGCAAGGACTCATTATCATCTCCCCAAGTGATGCAGACATCCTACAAAAGGGCCTCTCTAAAACCAATGACTGGTGTCGGAACCATGGCCTGAAGCCTAATGCCAAAATATGAATCATCCCCTTTGAAAAAAACTCAGTTCCACGAATTGCCAAATTGATGGGAGCCCACTGAACACTGAAGGGGCCAAACATACTAGTAATAGGCGACTATAGTCAGGCACACTGACGTCCCACTCACTAGGCTGAATAAGGAGAAGGTTACTGTCAGCTGCCTGTCGGGTACCAAGAACCGCCACATAAGACAAGCACTCAGGTCACTCCAGAACAAGTACAAATATGACTGTCATTGTCCATGTTGGTGTAAATGACCTAAGCCGTACTTCCCTGGACTACATGGAAAAGCTCTCTGATCACGTAGCCCAGGCCGGTATGACCCTGACCCCGAGTAGCATCCTGCCCTCACCAGGAATTATACCACAGTATAAAGAAAAAATTCTTGATTTCAACAACTGGCTAAGTTTCTGGTGTCATTCAAAGGGGACTCTGTGTGTGTCTGCCTGGGATGACATGCTGGACAAGCCACACTGCTTCGCTACAGACAGCTTGCACCTGTCACCCTTACGCTTTCGAATACTGGCCAAGGCGCTTGCCACCCCCATAGTGCCTTTTTTGGGCAAGGTTCAAAAGACAAACCCAAGGCCGTAAATAGCACAAGTAAATAAAAACGGAGGGTAATGCTAGTCAATGCCAGAAGTCTAAACCTCCAAATGCATGTACTCGAGGCACTCCGCAGTATGGAGAAAATCGATATATGTGCAGTAACAGAAAACTGGTTTAAGGCTCCAAAAAGCACCCCAGCACTACCAGGCTACAACTCATAAAAAGAAGTTATGTACCTACCATAACGTTCCATGTTAGTTGTCATCTCGCCTTCTTTCTTGTTGGTTGGGTTCGGAGCCGATCCTCGGCTCTGACTCGGTCATCTTCAAAAGCTCGAGAGCTGCTTACTGGCTCGAGGCCCCCCCCTATATCCCATGATGCCTGGCACTAGATACCCAGATCTCGTTTGGTAAGACCAACTGCAGCCATAATAAAGGAATGCTATCCTAGAACACAATTCCTACTGGGGAGGCTACTAAGCAGAAGGAAAAACCAAAGACTCAGCCAGTGCGAAAACAAATGGAACTCTTCTCGGTCCACTAGGATAGGGGGATGGAGGGTGGGATGCAAGAAAGAAAGCGAGAAGACCACCACTAACATGGAACGTTAAGGTAGGTAAATAACTTCTTTATGTTCAGTTGTCTATCTCACCTTCATTCTTGCTGGTCGGGACAGCGTCCCTAGCACCTAAAAACCTGGGTGGCTCATCGGAAAAGACTCTTCAGAACAGTAGAACCAAAATCAGCTCTGCTCCTGGAAATCAAATCCAACTTGTAATGCAAAATGAAAGTATGTGGGTTGGGCCATGTGGCTGCAGCACAAATAGATTCCATGGGCAACCTAGCCTGAAAAGCCACCCAAGTGGCTACAGCTCTGGGAGTGACCTTTGGATTTGACCGGTAATTCTTTATTCCCCAGTTGGTATATGAAAGTGATGATAGAAGACAACCACCTGGATAAGGTCACCTTGGAGACCGGAAGACCCTGTTTACCTACTGCGTAAGAAAGGAACAGTATGTGATTTCCTGATGTCCTTGGTTCTATGCAAGTAGAAGCGTAGTTGCCTGTGAACATCTAACTGATGCAACCTATACTCCGCCCTATTGGAGTGGTTAGGGAAAAACACAGGAAGGTCTATGGACTGATTTATGTTACTCTCTGAAGAGACCTTGGTAAGGAAAGAAGGAAGAATTAGTCCTAAGAGCAACCCTGTCATTGTGGAACACGAGGTATAGGGGACGGACAATAAGAGCATGTAGTTCCAAAACTATTCTGGCTGAAGTAATAGCTACCAGAAAGAGGGTTTTCCAAGATAAGAACTTCAGCGAATAAGAAGCTGCAGGTTCGAAAGGGGGCAAAATTAGCAAAGCTAAAATCAAATTTAAATCCCACGGTGGTGGAGGATCTCTCACTGGGGGCCTGAGCAGAGTGGTTCCTTTGAGAAAGGCTTTACACAGCATATGGGAAATGATATTGTTTTCCGACAGGCCAATGTGAAAATGTGAAATTGCCGCTATTTGGACTCTAACTGTAGCGGAAGCAGAAGCAGCATGGAAGAGATCTGCTAGAAATTCCAAAATGGAGTGCACTGGGGCTGAAAAGGCATCTATACTTTTTGCCTCTGCCCAGGAAGAAAAACGTTTCCACTTACTAGCGTAAGTTTTTCTGGTCGTAGACTTGTGTGATGACAAAAGGATTTCACGCACAGAGGGGGAAATATCTGGGAGCCTGGCTAAGGTTGGAAGTGGAGCAACCACGCTGTGAGCTGGAGAGAGTGCAGGGATTGGTGCAGCCCACCCGAGTGATGAATCAGGTGGTCTGGAACTAGGTCCAGAGTCCAAGGCTGTTGGAGGAGATAGCGGTGCAGGAACGGAAACCATATTTGTCGAGGCCAGTAAGGAGCAATGATCATTTTGCAACCCGAAACGGTAGCCTTCTGAATCAACTTCGGTATGAGGGGGAAGGGAGGAAATGCATAAAGAAGTTCCTGGGGCCAATCGTGGACTAGAGCATCTTTGGGTGAATGCCCTGGGAGTGGAAGGAGAGAGAAGAAATTGCTGCACTTGCTGCTGAAGGGAGTTGCAAAAGGTCGCAGCAAGGTTGGCCCCATCTGCGCAAGATTTGGTCCGCAACTACCTGGTTCAGAGACCACTCGTGAGGCATGAGAATTGCTCTGCTCAGTCTGGTCCGCTATAACGGACTTCCCAGGGATGTGCGTTGCAATCCGGAACCATTGGGAAGAGATCGCCCACTGCCAGAGTGAGTGCTTCTCGACATAGGGGGTAGGACCTGGTTCCGCCCTGCTTGTTGATGTACCACACTACGGACATATTGTCCGTTTGAACTGCAATGGTCCCGGTAGGAAAAGAGTCCTGAAGAGCCTGCAATGCTAAGAGCACGGCCCTCATCTCCAAGACATTTATGTGCAGATGATACTCGTGAGGTTGCCAGGTACCTTGGACTGCTCTGCCCTGATAATGCCCCCCCCCGATCAGGGACCGTCCGTGGTCACTGTAGCCACAGGAGGGGGGAGAACAAATGGTCTGCCGTGGAGCAATGATGTGGAGACCCTCCACCACGCAAGGTGTTTCTTGCATGTCTGAGTGATCATAATCGTGTAAGACATGGGACGTTGCTGGAAGGACCATTGGGTGAAAAGAAGCCACTGGAGAATCCTCATGGGAAAACGAGCTAGAGGAACACGTACGATAGCTGCCGCCATGAGACCTAGCATTTGAAGGACAAACCTGGCTTGAATCCTTTTGCATGCTAACAAAACCTTGAGATACTGACGAATCACAAACTCTGTCTGGTGGGAGGCTCGCTAACATGTCTTTGGTATTTAAATTTGCGCCTATAAAGGTGATAGACTGACAGGGCGACAATGCAGACTTTTCAAAATTTATTGCGATACCTAGCCTGGAGCAAGTGTCGATGGTGCAGTCTCTGGCTCACAGAAGGTTATGTCTGGTGGTAGCAGTAAGGAGCCAGTCGTCAAGATATGGAAACACCTGGAATCCTTGCCGTCTCAGGTGAGCGGTAAATACTGCCATACATTTGGTAAACACCCTGGGGGCTGTGGTGAGACCAAAGGGCAGAGCTCTGAACTGATAATGGCTGGCTCCCAGCCGGAAGAGGAGGAATCTTCTGAAGCGTCTGCCCATTTTTATGTGGTAGTATGCATCCTGCAGATCTATGGAGCACATCCAATTGTCCTGACCCAGAAAGGGTAAAATGGACTGAAGCGTGACCATCCGGAACTTCGTTCTTTGTACAGACTTTAGTCTGCTGAGATCCAAAATCGGTCTCCAGTCCCGTCTTTTTTGGTACCAAAAAGAACCTTGAGTAAATTCCGGATCCTTGTTGGTCTGATGGGACTGGCTGGATGGCCCTTTTTCTTAGCAGTTTTGAGACTTCTTGCACTGCTTGGTCCCTTAGATTGGGTGGAACATCTGGAAGGGGCTTGTTTGACGAAGGGGGTGTGAACGAAGGGGATTCTGTAGCCTCCGGATAGGACGGACTGTACCCATTTATCTTGTGTTATATCTTGCCAGGCTCCTGGGTACAGCGATAGTCTTCCCCCAACTGCCTCCAGAGGTGAGCAGCCGGGCAACCCTTCAGGGATGCTGGAAGGGCTGGTCAAAGAAGGATTCTTTGCTGCCCTGGTTTTGCGGACCCCCTCTGCCACGAGGGCGGAGTCTGTTATTGTTCCCTCCTCTCCCCCTGGAGGGAAACTCACCACGTGTGTCCGGCAAGGCTCCTTGGGATTTCTGGAACCACATCTTCCCACTCATCTGACCCTTAGGATATGGTCTGGAGGGAGTGGAAAAACGGACTCCTACAGCAGAGAGTCTTGCCTTCCTGCTCACACATGGTAAGAGTATCTTTCACCTGTGATCCAAAGAGAGGAACCATCAAAGGGGGTGTTGGTGAAAGATGCTCTGAAAGGTTCCGCAAAGTTATAGCCGCATCCAAGCGTCCCCTCCTTAGGGCCATGCCTGTGCCTGCGGCTCTACTCGCACCATCGGCTGCATAAGAAATGAGCCACATGGAGTTTACCACAGAATTAAGAGTCGCCAGCTGGGAGGCTGCCTTAGCCTAGGCCCCCTCAGCTAATGGATCTTGGAGGGCATCTCCAAGCTCTTTCAGGAGATCTTTCTGAAGACGGGTAAAGTGGCACAGGTAATTCAGGGACTGCATGGAAAAGGTCGCTGAAGAGAACATCCGCTTCCCATATCTGTCCATAGTCCTGGACTTGTTAGGGGGATGGACAGATGAAGTTTCAGCTAACTCCTTTGTGGCCGCTGCTACCACCATGGCATACACGGGGACACCCTTGGTCAAGAACGGTTTGTCTTGCGGGGCAGTAATGAACTTTGCAGGTCTTCTAGGGGTCGGTTCCACTGTGTCTGGAGCCGTCCACACCTTTCGAGCCACCACAGACATCAGTGGGTCGAAAGGCAGAGACACCAAGGAGGTGGAAGGTCGGTATCCAAACGCATCCAGGAATACCGCCTCATCCTCGGAAGGGCTTAGGGTAGTCCAGTTTCCCCTCTACCTAAGCATCTCAAGGATGTCTGAAAAGGAGACATCTTCAGAGGGAGATCTTGGGGACCCTTCCAACTCCTCTAAGTCGGTATCCGATGTAACAGACTCGGGGGAGCCAACATACTCCCTCTTGCATTTTCTCTTGCGAGGTGGCTCCTCTGAAAGATCAGGGGAGGCCTCGGAAGAGGAGGATACACCCAAAGTGGCGTCCTGGAGTGCTGGATCCCCACGCTTGGGGTCTGGAAGAGGGGCAGAGGCTGACGCAGGCACCCTAGGGGAAGGAGCCAATGGGGTCGATCGTGGGACTGAATCAGGGGCCAGTACACTCCTAATCACCTCGAAGGCATCCCTGCCGGGACGCAGAGAAGGCTCAGGCTCCGACGAAACCAAAAGCCCTCCCTGCACCGAGGAAGGCTGCTCCGAGGCAGATGTGGGAGCCGAGCTTACCTACGCCGAAGTACCAAGAGGGAGAGCGGGGTCAGACAAAGGTCCGATGGCACTCGCCCCCTCGGAGCCGAGGGAGTCTCGGCGCCCAGATCCCTCCAGGGAAGGTACCATAGAAGGTATCTGAGCCGACAACTGAACCGGAAGGGAGGGTATCGGTGCCAACGGTTCCACGACTAACCCCAACAAACTCCGGATCAGAGCTCAAAGGAAGAGTTGGAGGAGGAATATCAACAGCTGTGGACGGAGCAGACTCCTGATGAGGAGGGCTGGACAAAATTTTGGCAAGGGCCTGCGATTTCAAGAGCCTGCTGACTATTCTTTCCAAATCATGGTCCGAAAGTCTAGAGGACCGAGAAGAGTGGGATGATCGGTGACTATGCTCCGACTGGAGCAGGGGCGACTTTGGAGCCGAACGTATAGACTCCAAAGGAATTCCTGGATCTCTTTAGACTCTCGGCCGGCTCCGAAGACAGTGTCAGAGCAGACTGGGAGGAAGGGACATCGGTTCCAGCCGGAGCTGAAATGGATTGTGTGGCTTCACCCGACGGCTCCGAACTGGGAGCAGACGGTTTAGGTGGCCTGGAAGATTTCACCGTCTGAAACTTCGACAATGAATCTTGGGGTTTAAGCAGACCCCTCAGAATCAATTTATTTTTGCGCTCCTGCAGGACTCCTGGACTGAAAGCATGACAGATGGAGCAAGAGTCCTGCAGGTGCACAGCGCCCAGACAAACACAAGTGTGACCATCTGTCAGAGACATCTGACAGCATGAATCACACTTCTTGAATCCGGATGGTTTTGGATTCAAGGACAAGTTCCCACACAAAAAGTTAAGGTAACCAACAAAAATATTAACACTCTACAGTTACCACAACCCACTACAAGTACTACTACTACAAAGAAAACAAAACCATCACTAAACACTAGAGGTTAAGAGAAGATTTTTCTCTCTTTTTTTTTAAAGGGAGATAGAAAAGAAAGGTTAACCTCCAACTTAAACGGAAAGAACCTTTCTGTGGAAAAGGGGGGGAAGGGGGGGGAACTAATTTAAACGAGTTTAAGGAAGGGAAAAGCTTATCTAGAGGAAAAACTAACTACAATTACTAAAGTCCAACTAACTACTAATTCTACACTACAATACAGTCTTTTTACAAGAAAATTACAGTAATAATAAAGAAGCTTATACGACCTGAGCCAGTAGAACAACCTCGCAGCAGAAGCGGCAAACGAGATCTGGGTATCTAGCACCAGGCATCATGGGATATGGGGGGGGGGGGGGCTCAAGCCAGTAAGAAGCTCTCGAGATTTTGAAGATGGCCGAGTTGGAGCCGAGGATCGGCTCCGAACCCAACCAGCAAGAATGAAGGCAAGATTTAACTTATCATACATTTCGGCCACAGAACCCAAACCGAAATACAAAAGGCGGGAGCGTATCCATATTCATCAAGGATACCCACATCTCCAGGTTAGTAGCACAGCACAATGCTTCAGAGATCATCCACGTGCAACTAACAACGGGCAAAAATGCAATTCAAATTGTAGCTTGCTACAGACCACCCACCATGTCCCAGGACCCCATTCCGCGTATCTGGAAAAACTGGGAAACAAAGGTCCTACCAAACACCCTAATACTGGGTGATTTCAATTACCCAAACATTAACTGGGAGAACTAGTCAAGTACTAGCTCCCTTGCTCAACATTTCCTAGAATTATACACTCAAACACCCTGGTTCAACTGGTCAACACTCCCACCAGAGGTGACAACATATTGACCTGGTCATCAACATGGGCGACCGGTGCTCCACACCAGAGGTCAACCCCTCGCTAGTTAGATCTGACCATAAACAAATCACTTTGGATATCCACATTCCGCCCCTACCCCCGGACAAGGAAAACACTGAAAAACTTTTCAAAAGCAAACTTCACGTTTCTTAAGACAGAGGTGGAAAGCTTCAAAGCCATGCTGGAGGATAATGCTGTCCAAAATGCAAAATCTTTTACTAATGCATTCTACAGGCACCAAGAATGCATGGATCGTACCATCCGAAGCAAAACCAAGACTCACTCCTCCAAGAAATGGAAACCAGTCTGGTGGACTCCTGCCATAAACAAGCTATACAATAGGAGGAAACTAGTACAGAAGAGTACAATATCAAGAAGGGAAGACATCCCTAATCAGTATCAGCAAGAAACTACGATCCCTCATAAAATCATCCAAGGCGAGCTTCAAAAGAAAAATTGCCAAGGACTCCAAAGATAACCAACAAGGCATTCTTTAGCTATGTCAAGAATCTTAGTGGCAATGCTCAGATCTGCTAGGAGTTGGTGCAGAATGGCACAAAATACACTAAACTGACAGATATCACCAACATCCTGGCATACAGGTTCAGCGCAAACTTCACCCCCCCTCTCACCCCTAAAAGGGCCCATAACCATACCAGAAGAATGTAGAGTCCTGGAAATCACTGACACTCAGGTTAAAAACAGCCCTCTCTCCAAAGCCAAAAACACATCATCAATGGGACCGGATGGTGTACCAGGCTGCGTACTACATGAGCTCAAAGACGAACTAACCCCTCACCTAAACACAGTGTCCAAACTCAGCCTCTCCACAGGCTACGTGCCCAGAGAGTGGCGCACAGCAATGGTTATTCTGCTCCACAAAGGTGGAACCACAACAGACCCCGCCACAACAGACCACGGGAACTATCACCCTATAAGCCCGACTAGCTTGGTCTGTATGGCTATGGAGCGCATCACAGAACTCTAACAGAGATAGTGAACCTCCACACACTGGACTCTACCCAGTTCGGCTTTGTTAAAGGCAGATCATGCCTCCTAAATCTGGTGGACTTCTTTGAGACAGTTACCAAGGCTATAGATGAGGGAAAGGTGGTACACACAGCCTACCTAGACCTCGCAAAGGCCTTCGACACCATTCCCCATTCTGGTATTATAGACAAGCTCACCAGCCTAAACATAAACCCCTACGTCACAAGATGAGTTGCGAACTGGCTCATGGACCGAACCCACATAGTGACAGCCGCAGGAGCTATGTCTAACTAAACCGGTTACAAGTGGCGTTTCCAGGGCTCAGTCCTAGGATCCCTCCTGTTCGGCATATACGTCTCAGAGGTACAGGCAAGCACAGGAGGACTATGGCTGACCAAGTTCGCAGACGACTGCAAACTAGGGGCTATAATTGACTCTCCGGCTGAGACAGACATAGTCCAAAAGGGTCTCTCAGATGGATACCTGGTGTCAAAATCATGGCCTCACGCTAAATACCAAAAAGTGCATAGTCATCCCATTTGGAAAAAACAAAGTACCCACAAACTACCACATAGGTGGTAGTCCACTAAATACGGAAGACATAAGGGATCTGGGGACCCAAGTAGATAGTAATCTCACCTTTGACAATCACATTGCCAAAGTGGTTACATAATCCTTCTACGTGGCCCACTTAATCACAAAAGGGTTAACATCCAGATCAAGAGAGATCATTGTGCCCCTCTACTCAGACCCATCATAGAATACAACACCCCATTTGGGATGTACCTTAAAAGACACCTTGCAACAGCTGGAAAAAACACAGAAGTACCTCACCAAGAGGATCACTGGCCTCAAACAGATGCCCTATGCAGCTCAACTGAAGAAACTCCAGCTGTACTTGGCCGCATACCGCCTACTCAGAGGTGATCTCTGCCTGACATACAAGGCCATGTCCAACCCAGAATTGATGGACATGCTCCACCTGAAGAAAACCTTATCCCCTTGAGCCACACGCTCTAGGGATCAAAACCTCACCACAATAAATAGGATGTGCTGGAGGAAGAGATTCCTGTCCCAGAGACTTCCCATGCTTTGGAACATGACTCCAATCTACATTAGGCAGAGCTCCTCGCTAACACTCTTCAAAAGAAACCTTGACGAGTGTATGGGAAACAGTTTACTCCGGGGATCACTTCAGTGGCTCTGCTGGACAGGGGAACAGGGAACTAATCTAAGGGGGCAGCGAAAGCCATCACATTCTGGCTAGGCTTATAAATGCCTTTGGGCACATAGCCTAGTACCTACCTATAAACCTATAAGAGACCTGGGCACACAGGTCAACAGCCACCTCACCTTTGACCATTACATTGCCACTGTGGTCAGGAAGTCCTTCGATGTGGCACATCTTATAACCAAATTTTCACATCCAGAAAAAAAAGAAAAAAAAAAAAAAAAAAAAAGAGGTCATCATCCCTCTACTAATCCCTCATTAGACCAATCGAATATAATGCCCTGTCTGTCATGTACCTGCCCACACACCTACAAAAGCTGAAGGGGCCACAAAAGTACCTCACAAAAAGGATCCTTGGTCTTAAACACACGTCTTACATGGACAGAATCAAGAAACCAGCTGTTCAGTCTCTTACCTATTAGAGGTGATCTCTACTTGACTTACAAAGCCACGTCCGACCAAGCCTTACTTAAAAAGCTACACCTAAAGAAATCTCAATCCCTCCATGCCACACGCTCCAGAGTTCACAACCTCATTACCACATTTAGCAGAACATGCTGGAGGGACAGGTTCATCTGCCAAAGACTGTCCATACTCTGGAATAAGCATCCCCATTCATGTCAAGCAGAGCACCTCATTAGCCCTCTTCAAGAGAAATCCTGACTACTGGATTGGTAAAAGTTCACCCCAAGGATCACTCCAGTTGCCCTACTGGATAGGGGCACTGTGAGCTAACATCAGGTGGCACGGTGCCTGGGCAATTTTTTGGGGCTAGGCTTGTAAAGGCTCCAAGGCCATTAGCCTAGTACACACCTATGAACTTACAAGGCATACTTGGGTCAGGTGAGCTTGGTAATTTGTCGCTCTGAAGGACAAGGTAGCAGAAATATAAATCTTTTTACCCAGCTGCTCCACTGTTTTGCTGTCTGTCAGCAGGGAGAATGGTGGCAGTGGGTAGGAGTTTAGAGGCCTTGTCCATAGAAGATGGAGGCTGGATCAGCAGGTGGGCACTTAAGCAGATGCTTAGCAGTGTCAAGCACCTTGTAAAGTCTCTATGGTCTGCGTGGAGGAGGAGGTTGGGAGTCTGAGTTAATAGTTGCTGAGAAGGCATCTAAAAAGGGAAGGCAGGATAGGTGGAACCGTAGAAGAGTTTAGGGAACCCAACTGAATGAGGTCATCTTTTTTGGACCTCAGTCATTTCAGAGGATTCCCATTTGAAGTGTTTCTTCATCCTGGAAATGGTTTCTCCAAATGTCAAGTCTTCTGCGGAGGAGTCGGGATCAATTGATTCTTCCTCAGGGGAGCAACACCCCAAAGGGGAAAAAAAATCTGTTAAGTATAAGACGGTGATTCCTCTGAGGAATCGGACAAGTCTTCCTCTTCCCTAGAGATAGGGTCTGAGGCCTAGGACTCAGGACTGGAGGGGATGTAGAAGCACTAGCATTACAGGTAGGCCTCAAGGCCATGAAAGCAAAAAAAAGGCTTTGATTAAAAAGCCTGCTAATCAGGCATGCTTTCTGGAGAGGGAGAAATATGCTTCCTTTTTCCCCAACTTTTAAGGGGCCAAGCAGGCATCCAATGCCTGGAATCTGGAGACTTGAGGGCCGGAGGGATCAGATGGGCCTTCAAAAACGCTGCCCCCCCCCCAACTGGCTTCAGAAACTGGCACCGGTATATCCTCAGCAGACATGCTCTCAACAAGCGAATGTGCGGCATCCATGGAGGTACCTGCTCTAGCCAATGCAGCAGATCCAGATCCTTCTACCAGACCAATGGCCACAGGCTGAGGACTGGATTGAAAAGGCTCAGCAGTAGATGAGGGCCATAGGGTCTTGGCAGTTCTGAAGTAACATCTGAAGAGCCCTCCATTCCTAAAGTAATCTGCTTAAGGCATTGGTTTTGTAAGTAAAGGTTTAATGCATGCAAGCAGCTACGCAGGGTCATGGGTACAAACGCCTGGCAAATGGGCCAGGCCTTGTGGTCGTGCGACCGTCCCAAACAGAAAAGGCACTAATCGTGGGCATCCTTGTGATGGATCTGGCGGCTGCATTGCTAACCTTTCTGGATGACATAAAACAGTTTAAAATCTTACTATAACCATAGATGTCCTTCTCTTGCATGTTGCAGTATTCTAGTAGTGGGATTTTCTGCCCTCAGGCGACTCGTACATCGGCTCTTATACAACAGCTTCAAGCTCTGCTGTTGCAGTGTGTGTGGGACGTCACACATAGGCCATAAACTAGGGGTGTGAAATGTGACGTCTGCAAGCACAATCCTCAGAACTTTAAGGCCAGCAGGCGGAGAAAAGGGGCCCCGCAAGAGGAATGCCATTTGTTTTCAGGTGTGTGACCTAGTGACCTATTGTACAAAGGAAAGGACAGGTAAGGGAAAAGAGCTGGGGGGACTGGTGGGTGGGAAGGAATACTGCAACATGGAAAAGGACATCTACAGTTACAACAAATGTAAAAAAATAAAATTATGGTAAGATTTTACACAACTATTCTAGGTCTTTCTATTGCTATGTTGCAGTATTCTAGTAGTGGGAGTGTACCATAGCTTATGTGGATGAGAGGGCGGTGGTATTTGAAGAGGATTCAACAAGACCCTGGAGGATTGCCCTGGCAAATCCTGCTCTAACTCTAGAAATTTGGTCCAGCTTGTAATGTTTGGTGAAAGTGTGGATAGTGGCCTATCTGGCTGCTTCCAAAATGTATGCTGTGTCTAGATCTTTCATGAAGGCCCTGGAGGCGGTCACCGCCCTAGTGGAATGGGCTTTTACTCCCACTGGGGGGACCTTTCCATGGAGGGAGTAAGAGGGAAATTTTCCTAATCCAGCATGCAATGCTTTGCTTGGAGACTGCCTTGCCCATGGCTCTAGAGTGAAAGGAGACAGAACTTGTCACTTTTCCTAATGGTTTTAGTTTTGTCCAGGTAGAATCTTAACTGCCTGTGCACGTCCAAGGAGTGCAGAATTTACTCCCCTTCGTTAGAGGGGGAAAGAAAGCAGGAGGATAACTGGATAGATTGGTTAAGAGACAGGTCAATGACCACCTGGGACATAAAAGAGGGGTTGGTTTGCAGGGTAACCCTGTCTTTGTGGAAGACAGTAGGGGGGGCGGCCATTAAAGCCTGCAACTCTGACAGCCTTCTGGCTGAAGTGATGGCCACAAGCAGGACCATCTTCCATGTACACATTTGTAGGAAGGAACACCCAGCTGGTTCAAAAGGGTGCTGGGTTAGTTTCTCTAAGATGCAGTTCAGGTCACAGGGCGGAGGGATAGATTTTTTTGGTGGTCTCATGTGTAAGACCTCTTTAAGTAAGGGCTTTACATCGAGCCTGGCTAGCAAGGGTGGGGGTCAAGGAGCTGGCAGGCTGATATAGCAGAAAGGTGTACTTTGAAGAATAAAGAGAGTCCACCTTTAATCAACTGACATGTAGAAGAGAACCAGGGTGACCTCATAAGAGCAAGGGTCCCTTCCCTTGTGCAGACACCATTTAATAAATCTTTCCCACTTAGCCAGGTAAGATTTTTTGGTGCGAGGTTTCCTTGCCTCCCTTAGGACAGAAAGCACGTCCTCTAGTAGTGGTGTCTGAAAGGGATTAAAAAGTTTATCACCCACATAGTCAGGGATAACATCTACAAATGTGGGTGGAGGAAAGTTCTTGTGTCAGTAGGTCAACCCTGTAGGGTAACTTTGAAGTGACTGTCCTTGGCTAGCTTGTGAAGTAAAGGGAAACAGTGCTGCCTTGGCCAGTAGGGAGTCTAACAAGATTTTTTGTTTGTCCTGTATTTTCAGGAGGACTTTCTGAATCAGTGGGAATGGGGGTAAGGCATAAAGGAATTTCACCTCCCAAGAGATGCTAAAAATGTCCACTCTCCATGCTAGAAGGGAGTAGGCTTTTGAGCAGAAGGTTTGCAGTTGCCTGTTCTGGGGCGAGGCAAACAGGTCTATTTATGGAGCACCCACTGGTAGACTATGTCCAGGATGACCTCTCTGTTTAGTATCCATTCGTGCTGAGGTGAGGAGGTCCTGCTCAAGAGATCTGCTAGGTGGTTGTCCTGTGAGGGGATGTAGGCCACCTGCAGAACTAAGTTGTGGCAAGCGGCTAGGTCCCATATCAGCAGGGCTAGTCAGCAGAGCTGAAAGGCCTTTTGTTCCTCCCTGTTTGTTGAGGTACCACATAACCGTGGTGTTGTCTGTCACTATCAGGAGCACGCCTGGAACCAGAAGGGGAAGAAAGGTTTTCAGCACTAAGACGACTGCTGGCATTTCCCTGATACTGATGTCCTTGGTTTGTATAGAGGAATGACACTTTTTTTGAATCCTGTAGGAAGCCAGGGTTGCTCCCTACCCTGAATTTGAGGCATGTGTATGCATTTTGGGTTGGGGTGCGTAGTTGTAGAGGGATTCTCGGGTTAAGTTGGACTTGCTGGATCCACCAGCTGATTTCTGCCTTTAGACAGGGAAGGAAGGGAATGACCTGCTCTAAGGGATGAATATCTAAGCTGAGATCCCTTATAAGATCCTCTAAAGCTAGCTACGAAAACAAAATCGCCACTAAATCCAAGGACAACCACAAAGCATTCTATAGCTATGTCAAGAATTTAGATGGCAACACCCAGATCTGCTCTGAGTTACAGCACAAAGGCACGAAAATTACAGAACGAACTGATATTGCCAACATCATGGCAGATCGGTTCAGTGCTAACTTTACTCCCCTCCCCCCTCCTAAAGGGCCCATATCTATACAGGAAGAATGCAGAGTCCCTATAATCACAACTATGCAGGTAAAAGCTGCACACTCAAGCCAAAAACACAGCATCCATGGGACCGGACAACATCCCTGGCTGCGTTTTACACGAACTGGCTCCCCACTTAAGCACCATGTTCAATAACAGCCTTGCATCAGGCTTTGTGCCCACTGAATGGCGCACAGCAACAGTTATCCCACTCCACAAAGGGGGAGCCACCACTGATCCTGGGAACTATCGACCTATTAGCCTGACAAGCCTGGTCTGCAAGGCCATGGAACGTATCATGGAACTCAAAGACATTGGTAACCTCCAAACTCTGGATCTCACCCAGTTCGGGTATGTGAAAGGCAGATCATGCCTCCTGAACCTGATCGACTTCTTTGAGGCAGTCACCAAAGCCATGGATGAGGGTAAGGTGGTTCACACAGCCTATCTTGACCTCACCAAGGCTTTCGACACTGTCCCCCATTCTGGAATTATAGCTAAACTCACTACACTAGGTATAAATCCCTACATCACAAGATGGGTTTGCCAACTGGCTCACTGAAAGAACCCACAGTGTAAAAGTTGCAGACTCCAAATCTGACTTCAAAGCAGTGACAAGTGGAATACCACAGGGTTCTGTCCTGGGACTGCTCCTGTTTGGTATTTACTTCTCTGAAGTACAGGCCAACACAGAAGGCCTCTGGCTAAGGAAGTTCACAGACGACTGCAAACTAGGAGCCATAGTCAAGTCCCCAAATGATGTGGACATCCTAGAGAAGGGCCTCACCAAGACAGATGCCTGGTGTCAGAACCATGGCCTCAAGCTCAGTGCCAAAAAGTGCAGTGTCATCCCCTTTGGTAAAAACTCTGTACCCATGAACTACGACATAGGCAGCAATCTACTTAACACCGAATGCGTGATGAGACCTTGGGTCCCAGGTGGACGGTAGTCTCACCTTTGATAGTCACATCGCCACAGTAGTCATGAAGTCCTTCTACATGGCACACATCATAAAAGGGTTCTCATCCAGGAAAAAAAGAGGTCATTGTTCCCCTCTACTCGTCACTCATTAGACCCATTATAGAGTACAACACCCCTTTTGGAATGTACCTCAAGACATCTGCAGCAGCTGGAAAGGCCACAGAAGTACCCCACAAAGAGGATTACTGGCCTCAAACAAATGCCCTACACTGACCGCCTCAAAAAACTCCAGCTTTACTCCGTAGCATATCGCCTACTCAGAGGAGATCTCTGCCTAACATATAAAGCTATGTCAAACCCAGAGCTGTTGGACATGCTACACCTAAAGAAATCCCAATCCCTCCGAACTACACGCTCTAGGGCCCTAAACCTTGTCACCACAATAAACAGGACACGTTGGAGGGATAGACTCCTGTCCCAGAGACTTGTTAAACTCTGGAACAAGCTACCCATCTATGTCAAGCAAAGTTCTTCATTAGCACTCCAAGAAAAATCCTGATGAGTGGATGGGAAATAGGAAATACACCCCGGGGATCACTTCTCTCTCTCTCTCTGCTGGACAGTGGCATAGGAAAATAACTTTCTTGGGTGGCATAAGCTACGGAACCTTGCTGGCTAGGCTTACGTAGGCCCTTGGGCCGATAGCCTAGTACCTACCTATGAACCTAAGATGTTGGGTCCAGATGTTTTGAGATGCCACTGAAGCTTGCTCATGTGCATTCTTGCCAGTGGAAGCATGGGGATGGTAGCTGCCATTACACCCAGGAGACGGAGGAATTGCCTTGCTGTCACCTTCTGGGATACTAGGGTTTCCTGAAAGTGGGAAGTCACAGAAAGAACCATGTCCTGCGGTAGAAATGCCTTCATAATGTCTCTTCTGATTCTGCAGCCTAGTAAGATCTTGTCCTGGCCTGGGACCAGGGAGGATTTTCGCAGGTTGATGGTGAACCCTAGATTCTGCAGAAGGGACATGAAGTGTAGATGCCTTGAGAGAATATCTCTGGACTCTGCCAGAATCAGGATGTCGTCCAGATAGGGGTAAATCTGGATTCCCTGGGTTCTGCTAAAGGCAATTGTTGGGGCTAGGCACTTTGTAAAGACTTGGGGAACTGAGGAAAAACCAAAGGGCAAGTCAGTAAATTGGAAGTGAGAGGAATGTCCAGAGAAACGCATGAATTGTCTGCGAGAGGGTCCTGATGGGTATGTGCAGGTAGGCCTCTTTTAGATCTAGGGTGGCCATGAAAACTTATGCTGGAATTAGGGGCAGCAGAGTGGGAACAGAAAGCATTTTGAAGCAGGGTACCTGAAGGTGAAGATTTGGGTAGGACAAGTCCAAGATGGGTCTCCAGGGCCCATCTTTTTTGGGGGACCAGGGAGATACTGGAGTAGAGCACGTTTCCTTCTTGTCCTGAAGGGACAGGTTCTATGGTGCCTAGCTTTAGAAGGTCGGCCAGAACTTGTAGCATGAGGTGGGCTTGGTTTTTGGGAGGGAATGGAATGCCTTTCCGGGGGGGGGGGGTTACTTTCCAGGATAGGAAGTACCCTTTTTGGATAATGGATGAGATCCATCGGTCTGTGGTGATGGACTGCCAAAGGGGAAGACAGTGGGAAAGGTAGGCCGACAGGCGAAGGTGGGCAAGGCAGTCGCACATTATTGGGGCTTCCTCTCTCCTGAAAGTAGAGTCTGGGCTGATGAGGTGGAGCAGCAGGTCTGGAAGAGGTGGGTCTTCTGGACCCTCTTCTAGGTAGCAGGCTGAGGATTACACCTCACAAAGGTAGTTTTAGCAGGGTAGTTCTTATAATACATGGGAATGGGTGAAACCAGAAGATGCTTTATGTCCTGTAGTTACTTTTTTCCTGCAAATTTTGAAAAGGTCTCCAATTGTTTTCCAAAAAGGCTACTGTGGTCCAGTGGTGCGTCCAGGACCTTGGACTTGAAATCCTCTGGGAGGTTCTGAAATCTTAGCCAAGAGTACCTCCTGAAAAAAAAGGCAGATGCTGCAGCTCTTGCAGATGTTTCTGCAGCATAGCAGCTGCATCTAATGGAATGTCCAGCTTCCTGTTGGGCCAAGGAGAGCTTGGATGTAATGTCAGTCTTAATGGGGCCGTCCGGCAGAGATGCCACAATGGAAGAGGCCTGAGAAACCAAGTCTAGTGCGTACTTAGTCATATGGGTTTGATAATTTATGGCCCTGATAGTCAAAGTGGTAGTATATACCTTCTTTCACATCCTAATCCATATACTTACTATCTTTATCTGTGGGTAGGAACGAGGCAGCAGTCTAGACTGCTCATCTGCAGTGGTGGCAACAACATCTGGGTCCACCAAGGGTGGTTAAAACAGGAATTTCTGGTCCTCTGGTACTTTATAAAAGCGGTCAGGACGCTTGGGGGCTGAAGGCTGGGAATCTGTGGCCTTAGAAGCACAGCTGAAGGCATCCAAGTAAGCGGGTAGAACCAGGGGGACTGCCAAAGGGGAGGGTGATTCTACTTGCAGCAGCTCAAAGTACATTTTGTGTGTGTCATTTGAGACGTATCCCATTTAAAGTAATCCATCTTTATGATGGCCTCACCAAACGCAATATCATCAGGAGGAGAATCCCCTTCCACAGATTCCTCATCAGGAGTAATATTCCTGGGGGGGGGGGGGGAGCAATCTTGGACACAATAAATGGGCTCTTCTGAGGAAGAGTCATGCTCTTCCTCCCAGACTTGAGGGGTCATGGGTGGGAGGGAAGAGGCAGGAGGCCGCCAAGGGCTCAATAAAGGCAGAATGAGGGGGGGCTGTAGCGGAAGACCTGAGCGCCATAAAGGCCTGCATGAGGGAGAGGTGAAGGCCTGCCAGGCTGGTGTTACTTCGGTAGAAAAGAAAGTATGTTTAGTTTTCGGCTTCTTTTTGGCCGGGGTGGAAACAGGGAGCAGCCTGTTTGGAGGCTAACAAATCCCAAGTCTGAATCCCGGTCCGATACCCCCGAAATTGGTTCCCTCTCGACCTCTATGGAATTAGTTGTCTCGATAAGCTCAGAGGACATGCCAGTCATTAGCTGTACAACGGCTTCCTCAAGCGACAACGTTGCAGTCAACGGATCCGCTGAGTGCACCTTAACCCCTAGATAGGCAGTGGGCAGTGTGTCGGTAAGCGGAGCGGCAGGCGAGGAAGGCCTAGTATCCTGGCCATCTTGCGCGGAAGTTCAGGTGTGGCCTCCAATACAGGATCCATTCCAAGGGCTAACCGCTTAAGGCTCTGATTTTCAAGGTAGAGGTTTAAAGCGGCCAGACAGATGCGCAGGGTCTTAGGCACAAAAGATAAACAAATTGTGCAGAAGTAATCATGTTCCCAGCCTAAGCAAAAAAAACACACCTATGATGGGTGTCTTTATGGGATATCCGGCGCCCGCATTGGCACTTTCCCTTTTTACCCATCAGCTAAAAGGCTACAATAACAAAGCCAAAGCAATAACAACCAGCAAAAATAAGAAAATTAGAAACCCAACAGGTGACTTATCTTTTAAGATGCGACGTCCATGAAGAAGCGGTCGTACAATGCAAAGGTAGTCTACACCTGAAAATTTCTGGTGATTGTGTTTGCAAACGTCACATTTAAGGGCCCTGGTTTACAGCCTACGTGTGACGTGCCAAGCACACTGTAAAAGCCAAGCTGAAGCTTTTGTACAGGAGCCGACGTAAGAGTCGCCAGTGGGCAGAAAATCCCATTACTAGAATACTGCAACACAGGAATAGGAGGACATTAGGCAATACAATTTTATGAGGACTGAAAAGGTCCCCAACGGGGTACTAATCAAATTTATTCGAATCAGATGTCAGCTGTAGCAGTAGCACCTGGCGTACAACTGGCGGCTGAGAAGTCCTGAGGGCTGGTGCAAGCAGTCACTTTTATGGCCCTCATTCCCTCAGCCATGTCAGATGTCATATGCACCTCAGAAGGACTAATAACTTTTGTATACTGGCCATACATGAGGACAAAATGAGTAAACCCATATGCAGAATACAACATGGGAAAAGGACATCATGTGCCATTGGATCTCCAACTCAAGAGAAAACCCTCTCCACTATCTGAAAAGCTAAAGGACCAGGAGAAGCCCTTTCCCATCTCCCCCAAAGCCAAAACCACAGTGGGAAAACAGGCAGGACTCACTCAAGAACCATGGCCTCCAGAAGGGTTCAGACGCGAACCATCAAGTGCCAAACTGCCTAAGGGAACTGTTGGCTCCAAAAAGGACAAAGCATAACTTAAGTCACCCAACCCCAGCATGGACATCATGGCTCCAAGACTCGTTATGCTCTGAAAATTCTGGAACAAGACCAGTCAAAGGCATCCCCATTGAAGGAAGCTTCCCGTGCACCGAGCCAGACAAGCACAGTAGACGGAAATCCTGTGACTTGGAAAGCAAGAGTCGGATTGGAGAAGTTCTGATGGATTAGCTAGGGTAGCTCACACATCTGACAGGGGATAGAGTCAAGACTACCCCCATCTGGATAATGGCCTTTAAGAAATATCATCCTGTCCATAACTGCCTCAGACCAGCTTCTGGAGGACCTGAAGTAGACGAAGGGGCCAGGAAAGCTTTGACCTGGAAAAAAAAGCAAGAGGCCTCAAAGTTCAAGGCTTCAGAGGAATGGGAACTGGCGTAGGAGCAGACTAGGGTGGATGAGAGAAGTTAATAACCCCCATATCCAATGGATCTGTAGGATCAGACTGGTGAAGTAATTTCTTCAGGTCCAAAGTAGGAGGATCCGAAGATTTTAGGCCTATTAGCTTCAAGAATGGCCCTCTGTGAAACAGGGACCTCTTTTTAGACTCTGGCGGCAGCAGCAGGAAAGGAAGAAGCCACAGAAGGGGTGTGCCTTTGGAGCAGAGGGAAGGCGGCCTCTAAGAGGCAGTTTATTTCTACAGTCAGCTAATGCCTGCAGATTGAAGGAAGCTCAAATGTTACAATCCACTAAAGTGGTCAGCACCCAGGTAGTACATGCACTCCTTGTGGGCATCCTGGTTAGGGATTTTATGCCCACAAGTGCAATTTTTAAAACCGGGTGAAGGTTTGTCATCCAAAAGCGAAAAATACTTCATCTTTTTAAGTTTAAGACACACACACACACACACAAACACACACACACACACACACACACACACACAAACACACACAAACACACACAAACACACACAAACACACACAAACACACACAAACACACACAAACACACACACACACACACACAAACACACACAAACACACACAAACACACACAAACACACACACACACACACAAACACACACAAACACACACACACACACACACAAACACACACAAACACACACACACACACACACACACACACACACACACACACACACACAAACACACACACACACACACACACACACACAAACACACACACACACACACACACACACAAACACACACAAACACACACACAAACACACACACAAACACACACAAACACACACAAACACACACAAACACACACAAACACACACACAAACACACACAAACACACACAAACACACACAAACACACACAAACACACACAAACACACACAAACACACACAAACACACACAAACACACACAAACACACACAAACACACACAAACGGAAAGAGAAACAGGGGGATGACTTGCAGAATCCACCTAAGGACTTTGAAGCTTGAGAGCTAGAGATCCAAGTCCGGTAGGCTGAAGCGGCAAATGAGATCTGAGGTACTTGGGCAGATGCTGTTCATTATGGGTAAGAGGGAGAAACTTGAGTCTGATTCAAATCTGCAGAACGTGGGCGAGCCAGATCAAAAACCCTATAATGAGGAGGAATTAAGACAAATACTTCTCTAATACTTTGTGGCTCACGTTTTTAATGCTTGTCAGCTACTTTAATGTTTACACAATCCCCCAATGCAACCATCTTGCCACACTGCCTGTGTACAGGCCCTTAGTGCATCACACGCAGCAACAATATGTGTGACCTTTTCCAGTCCTGCATTTGTCAGCTTCGCTACCAAGCTCATGTATGTAGTCCACTATCCTGGGCCAATATTAACCTTTCATCTTTTGGTTTAAATTCACCTCTTAAAAACATTCCTGTGTCAGATCCTGATCGACATAAGGTTGTACCAAGAGTTTTCTGTACTTGCAACTATATTTAAGCCTTTTCCATATTTCTAGCCTTATTTGACACTTCCCCTTATATCCTTTGACATTCAGATGCTGCCCAATTTATCTACTTCTGGTTTGGTTTCCACACCTGCTTAAAGATGTACTTCTGCTAAACTAAGCAAGGAGGTCATCCAATACTTGTTCTCTTCATGTTTCAATATGTTTGATATGAGGTCAGCAGATATATGTAGTCATACGATTGCAGATCTATACATGCATGCAATCAATTTCGAGGCGCTCCATACCTCTTTTCAGAATGAGTATATAACCTTAGTATACACCCATTTTTACCCATCATTTCATAAGCATGATGCACTGTTCTTGTTTTCTTGTTCAACTGACAACACCTTTTGGGGCCAATCATCCCAAAACTGCAAGTTTGAAAAGGAAGAGCAAATAGGTTTATATCTTACACTTTGCTTCCTAGATGTCAGGCTGTTTTCAGTATTAAATTTTACTCATCTAAAATATCCTTTACTGAGTTTTGACAGTGTTTCTTTATGCTTTATTATCGATCCTTCAAACTTCTGTAAGGGGTGGGTTGTGCAGTAACTAACATGCCACGAGTGCTGCTACCCATGATGTATTGAAATTTGTCTGCTGCTCAGTGAGAAATGCATACTGCTCTCCAGCTTCAGCTAGAAAATAGTAATGGACCACAAGAAGTACCCTCCCTAAAGACAGGTAAGCTGACCTCTAGCAACACAAGCCTAAACCCCACCCCGATCTCACCAGTCTTCCAGCTTCCCAGTCTGCAAACTGATCTTGGACTGTCAGCATCACATGCACATGGTTCTGTTCATGTTCCAAACTGGCTTATGGTATAGCATTGTTTCCATGCAATTCAAATTACACCCCCCCCCCAACACCATTACAGGATATACTTGGATCTCCTGCACAAGAAATTGTGCATGTTCAACAAAGAGGTCAAACAAAAAAAGATGCCAAATCAGAGGAACCCACTTTAAAACAATCTACAGGTCATTTGCCTGACATTTCAAATATCAGAAAGTTTGACTTTTACCAAGGTTTTGAAACCCGTGAACTAGTAAGAAGGGATGCAAGGGAAAGAGGGTGGTCTAATCAAATAAGCTTGGAAAAAATCAAAGGCAGATGTGTCCCAGTGACCAACAAATGAATAAAAAATCACCAACCAGTGGCAAAGACTTCACTAGGAAAACGAAAACTATGCTGGAAAAACTGATTTATTGTAAAAAACAGTGGTTAAGCGCTTTCTACAGTACTAGACTGTCTTCAACGTTCTGATGAAGACAGTCTAGTACTGTAGAAAGCGCTTAACCACTGTTTTTTACAATAAATCAGTTTTTCCAGCATAGTTTTCGTTTTCCTAGTGAAGCTTGGAAAAAAGCTTAACTGCCGAACTATACTGTAGACAAAATCAGGCATTTTAAAAGCATAAATATATATGCTGGCTTGCTTGGAAATGCAAGGAAACCCAAATAAGAGAAGATTCCATAAGAACCCACTTTTTAGCAATGTGCAGTAAACACATCTTTGGCAGGAAGTATAAACTATCATGTTTAAAACAGGAGCTAAAACTTGTGAGATTAGCTATATCTTTACAATAAGGAACTATAAGAATGCTCAGCAAAATTCTAGTTTGTACTGCTAAAAACAAAACTGACCTGAGACTTACAGGAATATAGAGGTGTGGCATTTGTAACAGAAACCCGGTATGAAAAGGTTTGCAGTCTGAATGGGCATGTGGGACATTAACAGAGAACACTGTGGAGTATCCATCTCCGCAAAACTGTAGAGGTCAGTGTTAAGAAAATGCAGTCTACATCTGCTACTTCTGTAGTGTTACAGGTCTACTGTATTACGTAACTATACAAGTTTGTCTTAGGACTTGAGTCTCAACTTCACACAGGGGAAGCCCTCCAGCCCTGCCAAAACACAGGGAAAGCCCTCCAGCCCTGCCCCACACAAAGTACATACATGGTACATGGAAAACAAATGCACTACACAGTGAATGGAACTCACAGTAGACTAGAAAAAAATGATGTAATTTTGCAAATAATCTTAAATCAGCTTGTAAAGAAACAGAATACTAGATGTGGTATTTGCAACCAAGTCCACAAAAACAGCAGTAACAAAGATTCATTGGGTAGCTCAGTAAATCACAAAGCATAATTCTTTGTATACTACTTTGTCTATCAACTTAGTGGGGGTCCAAGGCTTTTGTTTGTTAAGATATTAAGGATACAGAAGGAATTCTCATTTGTAGAATTTCTCCAGAACTGTACTCCGCTAAATTAAGCTGTTATTCATAAAGACTTGTCTGTCTTATTTAAAAGATGTAGCATTTATAAAGATAAATAAGCAAACAGCAGCTGGTCTTGAACTCCACGGCAGCTGATCTTGATGAATCCACTGCATTTTTTGAGCAACGCCAAGGAGTATTTTATCCCGGACAGTTATTTTGACATTCTTTAAAATAATTCATACCTTTTGGGGGAGGGGGACACAAATTGCTGAAACAAAAGACTCACTAAGCAGGTAGACAACTAACCCATTATCTAGTGATGCCAGTCCAATTTAGTGCTTTGAAAAGGTCTTGTGGACTCATGAAAGTTGTAATGTTATATGGAAGTAAGACTTGGGACTTCATGCATAATGATTTTAAATACTGAAGTTACGGCTTTAGACAGTAGGACACATTACAGACTGGATTATCCCACTAGCTTGCAGGAACAAACCTCGGTGTTGGTAAAGAGAGTTAGGGTCAATGTACTTTTTCAAGTGACAGATGACACTAAAAAGGGGAAAGATTGCGTACCACAGATTTTTTGTCTAATGCCTGCTAACCTCTACATGATGGGCTGTGCAGATGATGCTAAAATAGTAAACCTTATTTCTATACTCAGTTTTTTTCCCCACAACTTTCTATATAAATTGCAAAAGTGGATGAACTACAGAGCTTCATTTAACTAAGCAAAATGTACAGTTTTGAACATGGCCCCAAGTTAAACATCCTTACGTCCTTAATATCAGCTGTGACTTATTTTTCAAATATATACTTCAAATATTTAGGCATTACAGCAACTAGAGTCAGGCAGGAGTGTTGAAGGCAGGTGTGTGGCACTGACTCAAGAGAGTTGGCAACAGTTAACAGGATACCCTAAACCTATGTAAAAAAAAAAATGGTGAAAAAAAGGGGCTGATGATGACAGCATCTCAAGTCCATGTTAATCAGGTGTTTCTGTAGAAACATGCAAATGTTTTGCACAAGTATAGTAGGATTAATACCACACCTTAAATTGATTAGATCAACAACTGAATCTGAATGTGGCTTCTGTACACGGGAAGAGCTATAAATACAGAAACCTCAAACATGTTTTAAATATATTACAGCTGTAAGTTTAAATCTACACGTTGATCCAATTTGGACATACAAGTACTTTAACAATTATGAAATTCACGTTGCAAACCATTTCCCCACATATGAGGAATAACTTTGTATTAAGCAAGAGTTAACAGGCAAGGATGGAATTTTTTGTCACATGATTTGCGAAATCCACACCTCAAGTGTACCTCATTATGAGGAACGTTCCTCATTTTGGTTCTTAAAGTCCATGTTCCTCACTGTTCCACACCAAGGGTCTGTCACACATCCAGTGTGAAGAATTTGACTGATATTCATAGTAACTACTGATTCATTAACCATCAAAAGAAGATTAAAACATTTTAACCATCTTGTGAGCTTCCTAGTTGAAGCTGTTAATAAGCTTGTACTAAGTGGTCCACGTTTCAAGTGGTAGCGTTCCTCATTCAGGAGATGGAAGGTTGCAAACTATGGACAGAAATATGGAACAGATTTCAATTAGAGGTGCAACAAACAGATTAATTACTCTTATTTAAGTTGCTCTTGATGCATCTTAGGAGGACCACATTTATAAATCCTTGCAGTTATGGAACGGGGCTTATGATTTTATGCAATGCTCTTATTCTAACATTTTATTCATATCAATTCAGCTCCAAAAGTGACTGAGCTTTCATAGAAATGCATGTTCAACTCTGATGTTTCGGGTATTTTCACAACAAAATATCCAAATGAACTTCAACCTAAACTACTCTAGCAAAAAAGCTCTCAAGCAGAAAGTTTAAGATGAAAATTAAAAACTAAACTGCATGCACTACATCTCAATAAAAAATTAGTTTAGGAACATTTCAAAAATGATGACACTTACCTTGACCCAGAACCGTAAGACTTTGACTCTATTCCATGAAGACAGTCTTGTAGAGAGCTTATCAATACTTTACAACGATCATCAGCAGACACTTTAGACTGCTTAATTAGAGAAATTGCAGTAACAAGCGTCTCAATTGCACTTCCATAATCACCTATGATTCAAAGAACGATGAATAATTGCAAAAGGCTGCATGGCAAGTTACAAAAAAATGGACAGCATCTCAAAAACTGTATACTAACCTAAAATTCTCCAAATCCTTTGTTAAAAAGGGAGTTATACACATTCTTGCTGTCTGAGACAAGAATTTTTATGCATTAAGCAAACCTACACAAGTGTCAAAATCCATACCTACACATTTGATGAAAAAAGTTATGTACTCACCATAACGTTCTGTCTGTGTTGATTTGAATTCTTCCTCAACTGATGGGTTCAGTCCCTATCCCTCGGATCAGACTCGGCCATTGCAAACTTTCATGGCTACTTTGAACTCAAGCTTTTCCCTTACCAATAAATGCACCAACCCCATTTACCTCAGATCTCTTCGGCTGATAAAGCAAAAATGTGTGCAATACATGTGTGTGTGTATAAATATATATATGTATATATATATATATATATATATATATATATATATATATATATATATTATATATATGTGCATGTATATAAAACTCACATACATACATATATATATATATATATATATATATATATATATATATATATATATATATATATATATATATATATATATATACACACACACATTTATATATACATACCCTAACACAAGCTGCTTTAACCTCTGGTTCTCAAAATAAAGGTTGAGCTTGCAATCAGCGACAAAGGGCCTTAGGGACGAACTCTTGACAGACCGAGCAGGAATTGTGGTAGTGTTCTTTGCCCAGACAAAAAAGGTACTGATCGTGAGTGTACATTTGGGGAATCTGCCAGCCACACTTACACTTGCCCCTTCAGGATGACATGAACAGACTACAATAAAGGACTGAACGGTTCCCCAATGGGGTACTTACCTGATTTTTTTCAAAACAGACACCCACGGGTAGCAGGAATACCTGGCATACAACTGGCAGCTGAAAAGTTCAGAGGGCTGGTGCATACAGACGTCACTTTTATGGCCCACGTTCCTGCTACCACACCCGACGCACTCTGCGGGACTGAAAAACTTTGGAATACTGGCTGAACGCACGTGAAAGGATGAAGGGTAAACCCACATGTAGAATTACTGCAACAATGGAATAGAAGACAAATTGTGTACGCATATGCAGACATGTGTACGCATACGCGGACATTTGTGTACGCATACGCGGACATTTGTGTACGCATACGCGGACATTATACGTATACGGTACATTACATTATATACGTATACATATATATGTGTGTGTACATATTACATGTAATGTACACAAAATATGAATGAACACATAGGGATGGAGACAGATTGGATGGAGGGATCTAGGACAGACAGATGGAGAGATCGAGGACAGACAGATGGAGAGATCGAGGACAGACAGATGGAGAGATCGAGGACAGACAGATGGAGAGATCGAGGACAGACAGATGGAGAGATCGAGGACAGACAGATGGAGAGATCGAGGACAGACAGATGGAGAGATCGAGGACAGACAGATGGAGAGATCGAGGACAGATAGATGGAGAAATAGAGGATAGATAGATGGAGAGATCGAGGACAGAGAGATAGAGGATAGAGGACAGAGAGATAGAGGATAGAGGACAGAGAGATGGAGATAGAGGATAGAGAAACAGATAGAGAGAGAGATGATGGGTTACACCTGACAAAAGTGGCCTTGGCTGGGTAGTTCCTACAATAATTGGGGATGGGAGATGCCAATAAATGTTTAATGTCTTATAATTCCTTACTCTCTTCTTGAAGGTTCTTGAACGGATCTGCAGACTGTTTTCCAAAGAGGGAAAATAGGGTCCGGGAGATCTTAGACTAAAAGTCTTCTGGTAGTTGCTGAAGTGTAAGCCAGGAATATCTTAGAACAGAGGCAGAAGCCTCTGCAGCATCACAGCTGCATCTGATAGTGTCTGGCTACTTGGGCAGCCAGAGAAAGTTTTGAAGAAATGTCAGCTTTAGTGGGGCAGTCAGGAGTACTGGCTACTAAGGCGGCAGCTTGAGAGAGCAGGTCGAAAGAAAACCTGGTCATATGAGTTTGATAATTGATGGCTCTAAAAGCCAAAGTGGAAGAGGTGTAAACCTTCTTATCAATCCTATCCACAGAATTGCTGTCAGTGGGTAAGAGTGAGGCAGACAATGAATCTGGATCTGTGGCAATCACAGCTGCATCTGCTGGGGGGGGTTTGACTAAAAATTTGAGATAGTCAGGCACCTTGTAAAAGTGGTCTGGGCGTTTAGGGGCAGGTGCCAGAGTCTGATGTCACAGATGGAGGACAAAAGCATCCACGTACGCAGGGATGACAAGGGGGATAAGCAGAAGGTGAGCGAGATTCTAGCTGCAATGATTCAAAGTACCTTTTCTGGGTTTCAGAGATTTGAGGTGTGTCCCATTTGAAATATTCTTTCATTCTGGTGATAGTTTCACCAAATGTAATATCCTCTGGAGGAGAGGCCCCGTCAATAGATTCCTCATCTGGGGAGTAGTACTCCTGGGGGGATTGAGGTGTAAGAGATGGATTCCTGAGAAGAGAAATAGCCAGTGTCTTGCTCTTCTTCCCTATCCTGAGAGGTTGGAGGGGGGAGAGAAGAAGCAGAAGTAGGTCTAGGGCTTAGCAGTGGTAGAGTGGAGGTAGATGAGGATGAAGGCCTGAGGGCCATAAAGCCCTGCATCAAGGAGGAAGAGAAGGACTAACAGTCAGGTAGGCCTTCCTTAGTCATGGTCAAACGTTTGGCCTTTTTTCTTTTGGACAGAGTGGACTTTGGCGTAGGCCTGGAGTTAGATGCCAATATAACAGAAGTAGCTTCCAAAGGAGGGATCGCGGTCGGAGGTTCTGCTAAGTCTTGTTCCCCCTCGACAACGATGGTAGTCAGGTTCTGGGCCAGCTCATGGGACCTGCTGGTCATCGGCTGCAAAACGGCATCCACAAAGGTCGCCGCTAAATAAGCCTGTTCTTCCAAGCACCCCTCAACTCCTGAATCTGAAGATGGCAGGGCGTCCGGTAGCGCAGCAGCAGAGGAAGAGGGCCTAGGAAACTTGGCCTTCTTACACGGAGGTTCTGTCAATGTCCCTGAATTGGGATCCATCCTAAGGGATGAACGCTTAAGCCCTTGGTTCTCCAAATAAAGATTAAGGGCAGCCAGACAGATGTGCAGGGTCTTGGGTATAAATGATTGGCAAATGGAGCAAGCTTTGTTCATGCTCCCGGTCTAAGCAAAAAACACAGTGGTCATGCGAATCTTTATGAGGAAACTGGCTCCCACATTGTCATTTTACCCCTTATTGCTGACATCGGCTATGGCTAGCTACAACAAACCAAGCTTAGCAAGACAATAGAAGAAAAAACCCAATGGGGTACTTAGCTTTTTAGACATAGCGCACGATGGGTCTGTCATCAGCGGCTGGAAAGTTCTGAGGTCTTTGCATGCAGACATCACATTTAAGGAACCTGGTTTATGGCCCTACGTGTGACGTTCCATGCAGCTGCAACAGTCAAGCTGAAACTTTTGTATAGGAGCCGACGTATGGGTCACCTGAAGCAGAAAATGCCACAACAAGAATACTGCAACACAGAAATAGGACAACCATAGACGTCCTCTTCCATGTTGCAGCATTCTGCATATGGATTTATCCCTTCAGTCTCACGTACGTATGGCTAGTATTCAAAAGCTTTCAGTCCTTCCATGGAGCGTCAAAAGTCAGGCAAGGCGGAGGAACGTGGGCCATAAAAGTGACGTTGGTACAAACCAGCCCTCAAGAGTAGCCCCATTCAGAGCTAGTCCTGTAAGGGCAATACTACATCAATGCCATCCAAAATGGGAAGAAATGTAGCAGATGAGGGGAAGTGGGTGTGAAGGAATGCTGCAACATGGAAGAGGACATCTATGGTTATGGTAAGACTTGAAACAACTTTTCTATGTCCTTCTATTCCCATGTTGCAGTATTCTCCATATGGGTGAGAGCCAAAGCTCACTGAGGTTAGGGTTGTGGTCTAAAAGACTCCAGGAATCCATGCAGGATAGCCCTGGCAAAACCTGCCCTAATCCTGGAGATGAAGTTATGAGACAAGAGCAACTTATTAAAATGTATATTAACTTCAGTTTATTAATGTTATACGATTGTTAAAGCAAATATAACTCGTATGCAGGGCTGGGAAAAATACAGCTTCATAAGCCACAGTATCACTGCTCATTTTAAACTGCATTCTTTTAGTATGTAATAAGAGAGAATTAATAAGTGTTGCATGAAGTGAGGCATGTAGTTATTACAAAAAGGAATTTGTTAGCCTGACTCCCCCAGGCTAGGAGTACGTTGTTGCTAGGGTAGGTTTGAAACATCCAAGGTCAGAAACAAGACCCCTTGGAAGCAGGTGAATCATGTATAGGAAGGCATTCACGTGAAGTCCGAGGCGAAAAGCACAAGGGATGACGACATTTGCAAAGTTTTCTATAGGACACAATTATAACGTCTTAAAATTGCATGAGCAGTTTGATAAGAAAAATGTATAAAATTAGTTTTTGTATTTAAAGAATGCTTCAAGAATTATGAAGACCAACTCCCAACACTATAAATAAAATTTTTGTTAGCACATCCTGAAGTGTTGTTCCTGACTAAATGCATACAAGGTAAATTCTTAATGTTATTTATGACTAACAATTTGGTGCCGTTCTCTGGATCTGAACTTTGGTATTGCTGCAGGGCAGTTCTGGAATAGGGCCCATCACAGATTTGTGAATGCCACACTGCTTTGTATGGAATAGTCAGACACTCAGATGTGCAACTATTCAGTGTGTGGAAACATACTAGCCTTGGCAGGGAAATTTTTTTGTAAGGGGAAAAGGGTTGGTTTGTGTTTTTTTTCTTCTTTTTTAGACAATTTTAGCAAATTTAAGTGCAGGACTATGTTTTTAGTATAACTTCATGACTGTAGTACAAGTACATGACTGCTTTTGAGTGGTTGTAAGATATACAAGTAATAGTGGGAGGACCCCACAGTAAAGGAGTATAGTAACTGTATGTGCACATACAGTAAAAGACAAATTAACACAAGGAGGTGCCCTGTGTTGAGGGCGGTACCCCCCTCAGGATTGAAAGGTAAGTAGGAGATGTTTTTATTCCGTCAATGTATGAATGCATGAGAGAAAGAAAAGAAAGTTAAAAGCTAATAAAGTTAAAACAAGGTTATGAGCCCACTGCAAGAATGGGACGTAGAATATACAAGTTCATGAGCCCATAGCATAACTGGGACGTAGACTATATACTGTTAAAACAAATTCATAATAGGATGTAGTATGCGTTAAAATACATTCATGAGCCCAAAAGCATGCTGGGACTTACTGCGATTGTGTGAAAGTACCCTCAGAGAAAGAGTGGTCAGTTCTGGATTTATCCGCCCCATTAGTCGGTCCACAATGCTGGAGCTGTAACATTTGAGCTCGCGCAGGGACGAAAGCAAGGGGGTGCTGCGGGAAAAGGCTGATCGAAACCTCTCCTCTGTTGCTGCACGGTGTCAGAATTCCTACCCTTCCCTCCCATTATGGTGTGTGGATTACTACAGTTATTTTCTGTCTTTGGAATTACCAGAATCCATGTATTGTAAGGTAAGCCTAACATTTTTATTACTACCGATTTATAAAATAAGAAAAATGGGAGAAAAGATAAGCAAGCAATATCAAATCCCTGAAAATGGAACACCTGCATATTTTATGTATTTTAATTATAGGAAGGAAAGTTGTAAAAATGTGTATAACTGATTTTGGCTTACTAAGAATTGTGCTGGTGGGGTATTTCCATTAAATGGAACTTATAAGACTAAAAAGCGGACACTGAAAGGCAGTTTGGAAAAAAAAAACAAAGTGGGGAACAAATGATAGCATTTTATTCTTGGTACAGTAAAGCACTTAAAGGGGAAAAGGAGGCAGCATTAAGAGAGTTGCAGGATGTTAATTGTTTCAACAAGTAAGAGGTTAAATAGGCACTAGACCAGTAAAATGGGATCCCTTTATCCTGTCTTAGCAAGTTTGGAACAAACTGAAAATGGCCAAAAAGCAGAAACGACTAAAGAGGATAATAGTCCTCCAGTAGCTACTGTACCCCACCCCCATATGTACCGGTACGGGTGACTCCTGTACAAGATTCTGCTGTTTCTCAGATATCTGCATTTTTTTGAGCACAAGGTCAGCATGGTACTGTTACATCTCAACTTAGTGCTGCTGTTAACTCATCTTTAGAACAGCATCTGCAGCTAAAAAGTTGTTTCCTTCCTTCTTCCTATCATTCTCAACAAGCTTCTACCTTTCCAACAGGAGCACTAGTGTTTGACACCCCTGTGGCTCATCACAAGTACTCACATGACAGGGTAGGACAAGAGGCTATTGCCTCTGGAGAAGATTTTTTTGGCGGGGGGGGGGGGGGGATATTGCTGACTTGCATACTATGTCTAAATGTTTTCTAACTGAAAGAAAAAAAAAACATCCATAAAGGTTCAAGGAGGAATCAGAAAAATATTACAACCCTATTTTGACAGATTTAAACCAGATGCTTCGGAAAGTTACTCCAATGAAATAAAAACAGTTACTTAAAAAGGCTAAAATAAATTTTATTCCCACAGGCAATGCACTAATAAATAAAATGATAGCACTGGTAAATTACACAAGTCTGTCAGGCATGTAGGCAAAATAAAGAGAAAGCCCCTGCTAAACATTTAAAAATGCCAGATCCAAATGAACAAGCTAAACCAGCTGCCTTTGTGCCAGGTTTGCAAGCCCTGTGCAAAATAAAATAAAACAAGTGCTTATAGACTGGCAGGAAACCATACTAAGTGCTGCGAATCACTGTACCGACAATGGCAGGGTAATAAAACAAAAATAAATCTTAATCCCTTCGCTGCCTCTAAAAGACCCTATGTTAAAGTAAAAATAAATGCAAAGCCAATTCTATTCTTGGTAAAACTGGCAACACTAGGTCTGTGTTAAAAGTTCCTTCAGACAGTTAAATACCAGTATAAAAACAAAGTAAAGGCAATTGGTGTAACAAATGCTACTGTTACTTAACCGGTTTCAGAACCCATCCCCATTTCTTTAGGTCCAAGTGAAGAAAAACATTTTCTTTGACTACTACTGCACCACTAAACCTACTAGGATGAGATTTATTTTTATTTCCAGTTTGATGACCGGGGAGGTCCACTGGGCTCAGAGAGCCCATTTTCAGTGGAGGCCCGGGAAGAAAAGCTCCAATAATACATAGTACAAGCTCCATAATATGAAGTACAATACATAGTGGAAACAAACTAAGCAAATTTTACATACAAAATAGAAAAATCTAAACAAAAGTTAAAACAGCAGCTTGGAGGATGTAAAGCATATTTACATGTTTAGTGGTTGAGAACAGTAGTACAAGGTTAAATTAATACAGAGGTTTAAATCATCTAGAATGATATAGAAGCAACATTAGCATGCATGAGTTCTTTATGCATGAATACTAGCATAAGTTAAATTAATATAGAGGTTTAAATCCTCTGAGAGTGGTATAGAGGTAGCATTAGCATGAAGGTAGTACATAGGGTTGATCAATAGTGTGTAAGGAAGAACAAACTGTTATAAAGTATTTATGTATTAAGCAGGTTAGGTAGGTGGAGTGCAACTACATTTCCATTTTTGGGAGAGGTAATAATGCAGCTGGATTTTGAAGTGTTCAGAGTTCTTAGAAAAGTCTTCGAGATGGATGGAGAGAATTCCATTTTTTGGCGACAGAAAAGGATAGGAGAAGCGGACCAGTGGGACGGTTTGGTTTATAAACAGAGATTAGATTTTGGTGGGTAGATAAGAGTTCTGTTTGGGGTGTATAATGTTAAGATGTTTGTTAGTGCTGGGCATAGAGTTGGTTTGAAAATAAGCTTGTGAGTGGTGATAAGTTGGAGGTAGTTTGGGAGTTCTAGCCATTGCAGCTGGTGGAGAGGTTTACAGTGGCGAGTGGAGTATTTGGAAGTGGTGGCGAAGTTTGAGATTTTATTGTAACAGGATTCTAGTTTAGAAGAGATGGATGAAGAAAGGTTGGTTAGTAGGGTAGCACCATACATTAGTGAAGGTAGTAAGAAGGTAGTGGCATGGGTCTGTCTTGAGGGGGAGAAGAAGTGGGAGTTTCTGTACAGCATGCCAAGTTTCTGATGGGTTTTCTTTATATTTAGCTGAATATGGGTGTGACGATTGGGGAGAGATGGGTGAAGGCTGTCAGCCTAGTCAAACAGAATTTGATATACAATTCTGGCATTTGTAAATAAATGTAAAATACAGGCATGTTTCTTGAGTGTAAAAGAATACTGTGAAATGTGGAACTGCGAAATGTGTGACAACATTGCACTCTACTGGCCCAGTGAAGCATGTTGTGACTCGTATTAGAATTCAGATCCAGTGCGTCTGGATGAAGGTTTCATGCCCATTGTTTTAAGGCTACAGATCATGACCAGAATTTACATATGGAAGGTGCTTTACTGCTCTGGTTTCTGCTAGAATGTATATGTGAAATGCCTTGTACTGTAAGTTTCTAAGCAGGTGTTAGATTGCTAAATAATGCATTTTGTAGCCTGAGAACTCAGACCAGGTGTTACGATGATGCAATATGAATACTGGGAATACCTAAGTGTCAAAAATGGTTTAATTTGGGAGGGCCTTAGAGACATATTTGTTAGTAATGTTTAAATACTATTTCTCAAGAGACAGGTGGCATTTTGATCTTGATATCCAACTTATCAGGACTCTGCCTTGTGTTCACATACAAGTTCTAGTACTATGATTTATTGTAGGAATACTTAAAGCAAGTAAATATTAATTGGGTATTTTTCTTTGAAATCAGACCTGTCCTACTGTATTTTAAGTTTGTGTGATTTCTGAACTCTTAAGATATCTCTGTGGCGTAGCAGTTTTGTCTTGTGTTTTAATTATTCTCTTTAGAATGTGTAAAAATCTGTTAACCAGCTTACTGTGCAATTTAACTTAATCCTGACTTATGCCTGGGATTAACTCTAACCTGTGGAACTTGTTTAACTTGCTTACTTATGCAATCCCTGTAAATAGTCTGTTTGTAATATGTAATGCTGTATCTGCTTACCCTTGTAGCTTTTCTCTCCATGCCTCCGCTGAAAATGGACATGCATCCAGTCGAACTATCCCGGTCAAAAAATGTAAAATAAATACTTTTAAAACCTTCTACCTGTGGCTGGTTTGTGTAGAGATAAGCTCTGGAGTACACTGCATATTTATAGATGTTATTGTAATAGGCCACTCTAAAGTAAGCCTTGACTGCTAGTTATACTACCACTGGATTAAAAGGGTGGCCAATTATTACTGTGAAATATTATAAAGGCCTTTTAGTAGCTGATATTAGCTGGGTGGTGGCAGTAATTACTACCGTATAGTCTAGGTAAAGGGGCAGAGCTGAAAAATCTGTCAGCCTTTCCCATGAGTGTCTGTGAAGTTGTATAAATACTTATCTCAAAGTGTTTGTGTGTTGTGTCAGCTACTTGGCAGGGACATGAAGCACTGGTTGGACAGAGAGTAGTGGAGGTTCTAGCTTGCCCAGCTAAGCTGAGACCTGGACCCTATAGCTGTGCCAGTGGGGAGTCTTATTGGGGACCTGGTGAGCAAATGAGTAGCCAGCCCCAGACTGACTGACCTCTGTGTGCACTTAAGGGAAATTGTACTTCACTGTGTGTATTGGTTATCCTTTCTTCTCTTCTAGGAGATGACCTCCCTGGTGATAGTGGTGAGGATTGAGGCTCCTTGATTGCTGGGCCAGGGCACGGTCATCAGAATGGGTATCGAATTTTTAGATGTTAGTCAATAGTAACCTCCAAGAAGTTTAGCAAAAGGAACAACTTCTATAGTGGAGTTGGCAAGGCTTGTAATACTGAAAGAGGTTTTGTCTAGGCGGAGAGATTTTGAGGGAGAGAATAGAAGGATCTTTCATTTGTTGGCATTCAAAGAGGCGATTTTGGAGCATCCAGTTAGTAGTTGAGAAGGCAGTTTGAGTTTTTGTTTGGAGCTCAGGGAGGTCTGATGCAGAGCAAACTAAAGTTGAGTCATCTGCATATTGTACTATCTTAGTGTTAGGAATGGCTGCCTGGAAATTAATGAGGATATTGAAGAGCACAGAGCGAAGAATGGATCCCTGGGGTACACAGGTTGGGGTGGGAAGGAAGGCTGAGTTGCCAGTCTTCCATTTTACTGGCTGACATCTCAGAGAGGTAGCTGCTGAACCAGGTAATGGTGTTTTGAGAGAGGTTAAGATTGGAAAGGTGGTGAAGAGGGTGGGTATGGAAAGCCTTGGAGAGGTCAAGGACGACTGTGGATACAAGTTCTCCGGAGTCACGGGCATGGCTTTAGAATGTCTAGAAAAGAGAGAAGAGCTATTATGCTATGGCCAGGATGGAACCCATGTTGTGTTGGGGTGAGGACTTTATGTGTAATGAATGGCATGAGCTGGAGGTGGATGCATTTCTCAAGAATTTTTGAAATAAGGGAGAGATTCGCTATGGGTCGGAAGTTGGAGATATTATTTTTGCCTCCTTTATGGAGGAGTAGGATAAAGGCTATACGCCACAGTGTGGGGATATATGATTCTTGTATGGATCTGTTGCGTATGCTAATGGGAATGGCGATGCTGTCTGCTGCAATTCTTAAAAAGAGTGAGGGGATATTGCCAGGGGCATTGGAGAAAGGCTTTAGCTTAGAGAGAAGTTTTTTTTATATATATGAGGTGGTCTAGCTGCCATTCGTGTGGGTCCAGAAGAGTTCTGCTTAAGGTGTTTGCCAGAGAGTTTACACAGCCTGGCAGGAATTGTGCTAACAGGTGTAGTTGCATGGCTGAGGCTGTGTGTCAAAGTCATGACGAGCCTGCACAGAGGGTAGGAGTGAATCCCTCACTGCCTGTTGATATAACATATCACAGTGGTGTTGTCTCTTTTGATAAGAAGAGCCCCTAGGGAAAGAAGGGGCCTGAAAGCTTTCAATGCATGCAGGACAGCTAACATCTCTTTTTGGTTGATGTGCAAATGTATTTGCTGTGGGATCCATTGGCCCTGTATGCACCTGCCGTCCAGGTGTGCACCCCAGGCATAGTCTGATGCATCTGTGGTGAGGGTCTGGGCAGTGTGGAGTAGTGAGAAGAGTAGTCCCTCATTGTGATAACATGCTGCTGCCCACCAAAGAAAATCTTTCCTTAGGCAAGGTATCATTGGTATAAGTTTCCAGGTCTTGAGTATTGACACCAAAGGCTTTTTACATATCACTGAAGTTTCCTCATATGCAGTCTGGAATATGGAATGAGTAGAATGCAAAATGCCATGAACCCCAGAGCTTGCAGGATTTTCCTTGCAGATAACTGGGGTCTGGTGGCTAGCCGAGAGAAATACGCTGTCAGGTAAGTCTGCTTTTCTGGAGTAAGGAATGCCATCTGGGATGCTGTGTCCAGTCTATAATTCTTTGGGCGGGGATTAGTTTGGATTTCTTTTCGTTGATAGTGTACCTTAGGGAGGTCAGTAGGGACTTTACAAAGGCCAAGTGCTGGAGCAGCTTTTACTGGCTGCCTGAATTAGGCAGCCATCCAAGTATGGGTAAACTTGAATATTTGTCTGCAAAAAGCAATGGCGGGAGCCAGACATTTTGTGAAAACTCTGAGAGCAGTAGATGAGCCAAAGGGAAGTGCGGAGATCCTGCCCTAAAACGTAGATATTTCCTGTATGATTCCCTGACTGGGATGTGGAGGTAGGCCTCTCTTAGGTCTAGGGTGGCTAGCCAAGCATTCTTGGAGAGCATACGTAGTACTTGCTGGAGGGTGAGCATTTTGAATTATGGCATCCCCAGGAAGGTGTTTAGAATGGATAGATCAAGGATAGTGCGCCAGTTGCCCTCTTTTCTGGGTACCAGAAGAGCCTGGAGTAGAAACCTTGGCCTACCTGTTCTGCAAGAACGTGCACAATTGCCCTCAGAGCAGAGAAAGAACTTGCTTTTTGGCCTCTGCCCCACTGGTGTGGAGGAAGATCTGGGAACCTTTTTGGGATTGGCAGAGTGTGGAAAGAAAATTTGTATCCCTGAGACACTATGTTAAGGACCCAGCGGTCTTTGGTAGTGGTGGCACAGGTGCTTGCGTGGAAGGAGAGTTTTCCTCCTAGGGGTAAGGGCAGGTGGGAAGACGGAGGGGTGTGGAAGTGGAGAGTCCCTGTGAGTTCTTATAATACGTGGGTGGCTTTGCACTCCCAGTTTTGAAGTGGAGGAACTCCATTGCTTTGATCTCTGCATTTCCTGTGGCTGTCTGGGGGGGGGGGGTCTGCTTCCATAGTGTCTGGGCTGAACTGACCTGGAGGGAGCAGGAAAGGACCAGTGCTTGGAGGAGCAATGCCTACTGAACTGAGTGGCTGGACCTGTAGGTAATCCTTTACTGCATAGATGTAGCTTTTTCTTCCATCTTTAAGACATCCTCTGCCTTGGTGCCAAATAAGTTGCCTTTGTGCAACGGTGCATCCAATAACTTACATTTGACATGGTCAGGCAAGGGCTGTTTCTTAAGCCAAGCATGTCTTTTAAGGACAGAACCGGTGACTGCTGCCCTGCAACATGCTTGCAGGGCGTCAAAACCACAGTGTAAGGTGTGCTTAGCTACTTGACTTTCAGAATGCATTAACTCTTGTAATTATTTTCTGCACAAGCAGGAAAAGATTTTTGTTTGAGAAGTTCCATGGTATGTTACTGACATTTTAACATATGGAACGGACAATTTAGTGCTCTGACAGCAAGAGTAGCAGAGGTGCATACTTTTTAACACCATCTGTCTAGTGCTCAGGAATCCCTATCTGAGGGGGTGGGGATTCTTAGAAGCTGCTTTAATTCCTTTAGGCCCTTGAGAAATAACCTCAGGGTCAGCAGTAGAATTTATGAAAAGAAATTTGTGCAAGTCAGGGACTAATACCTGTCAGGTTTCCTGGGAAGGGAGGGTGTCAGGCGTCAAACTAGATTACATGAAACAATCCATAACATCCAGGACAGTAGGAATGGTCAAGGGTCTGTGTTGTGGAAGATGTAGGAATTCCTTGAGTCCCTTTTTAGACTGAGGGCAGTCCTGACATTCCCATTGGAAATGCTCCCTTAAAGTATGAAGGATTTCCCCAAAGTAAAAGTCCTCAGCTGGAAAGGCTGAAGAATGGATTGCTCTGCATCAGAATCCACAGCAGAAACAGCTTGCATGTCTTCATATTCAGATGCATCAAAGTCATCAGAGACTTGTTCAGATAAAACTACTGGGAACAAATCTTTCTTTTGGAAGGGGTAGCTTGGCTTCCCCTGATCATCATTATAAGGTCTTCCGCCATTTTCAGCATTTGAGACTAAGGCAAGGAAGCAGGCGCCTAAGATTGGGTACCAGGTTTCTTGGGTGCGGTTCATACCCTGGGCCTTAGAAACTCTGTAGTTTTCGAAAGAACAGTAGGCGCGAAAAGTCCTTAGTCGAAGAGTTTTGTGGCATACCAGACTCCGAAAGGGTCTCAGCAGCAGCTTGCGAATCCACAGAAGCGGGCATCAGGGGCTGTGAAAGCACCTCACTGAGGACCGGAGAACTGACGACTACCTTAACGGAAGCGTCGTCGGTAGGTTTGGATCTGTGCGGTCCCAATCTGTCTTTATCCTTATGTTTTTTTGGAAGATATGTCAGATGGTTTGGACTGTGAACAAAAATATCTAGCCAACACACGTACAGTTCTGGCGTTGAACAAAGCACAAAAGCAACAGCGAGGGAAGTAGTGGTCTGGGCCTAAGCAAGGGACACAGTAAGAAATGAAAGTCTCGGTGTGGTATTTACTTTCCACAGGCAAGACAATTGTAAACTTTTTCTGACATCGCTTAGAGCAAAAAAAAAAAAAGGATCCCCAACAAGGTACTTAGCTTTAGAAGACTTCAGCGTCAGTTCGAAAAATGAAACCCTGGTAGTGGCCAACTGGCACTCGTGCAAACTGCTTCGGCTTCAGGCTCCTCGGCAAGAAAGACTGATGTAATGGTGTCGGCTGCCTTACTTTATACTGATAACCTGATATCAGTCCTGGAACGACAGCAACCAACACAAATACTAAGTCTCTGGTATTCAGACGATTGAAGGCTACCCTGGCATGGATAACCAAAATGTGATGACTGCAGTAATGGAACATGAACATTGGGCAATTCAATCAATTAGTTGAGATTTGTCCCTGAACAAACTTAGGGGAAAAAAGATAGATTTGTTCTGAGTGACACACTGTCATTATGGAAAATCAGATACGGAAGTATGATGGTCAAGGCCTGCAACTCAAATTCTCCGAGCAGAAGTAATAGCTATTAAATATGATCTTCCAGGACAGATATTTCAAATCTGAAGATAAGGCTGGTTCGAAAGGGGGCAATATTATTCGGGAAAGGAACAAACTTAGATTCCATGGCATGGCTGGATTTTTAATGGGTGGTCTCAAATGAACATTACCCTTAAGAAAGGCTTTAGAAAGAATGTGACATGACATTAGAACCATGGACACAAACTTGAAAGTTCGAGATTGCTGCTAATTGACCTCTAATGGTAGCTGCAGCAGCAACTTCACTGAAAAGTTTAGTAAACTCCAGAATGGATGAAATTGAAGCTAGGTACGGGTTAATATTCTAAAATGCCCATATAGAAAATCTCTTCCATTTACCAAGATATAACTTTCTGGTAGATGAGAGGATGTTAAAATATGCTGAGCCGCAGCTGAGAGGTTGAGTCCAGGCTATGTTTGGAATTGGAGCAGCCAAGCTGTCAGTTTTCAGGGAATTAAAAGGATGAAGAGTCCACAATGCATGGGTCAGTAGAACTGGAACAGGGTCCAGAATGCAAGTTCTTCCAATAGATGAGGCTGAAAGAAGGGAAACCAAATTTGACATGGCCAGTAAGGGGTGATTAACAAGATGGTCCTGCCCAGAGTCATTGCTTTCTGTAATACTTAAAGTATACGAGGGAGAAAAGCATAAAGGAGACCCAGGGGCCAATTGTGCACAAGTGCATCCTTTGGAACATCGCCCAGCAGGGGGGGGGGGGGTTAGGGCGAAGTAGCTGCTGCATTTCGTGTTTGTTGGGGTGAGAGATATCAAGGCTGGTACCATCTGTGGAAAATCCTTTCCGCTACTTGCTTCTTTAGAGACCACTCGTGTTTGCCCTGCTTAGCTCGTCTGCTATCACACTGGATTTCCCCGGAATATGTGTTGCTATCAGAAAGGGTGGAGGTTGCCCACGGCCATAGTCTCAAGGCCACTCAACCCACGGGATAAGATTTGGTTCCACCTTGTTTATGTACCAGATCACTGACATGGTCTGTCTGAAATACAACTGTTCCCAGAGTGAGAGAGTCTTGAAAGGACTGCACCACTGAGTATAGCTCTAATCTCCAAAACACGGATATACAGATGAGCCTCATGTTTCTTCCACATGCCGTGGTCACCAAAGATATAGGAGTATAACAAAGCGGCAGCCTAGAGTTACTTGTTGAGATGACAGCCAGTAGGAGGGTCCTTTTTGCACGTATTCATTATGATTTCGTGTGGCACTAAGTTCCTGAAAGGACCACAGAGAACAGGCGTCACTGTAGTATTCGCATATGAATTCGACCTAGAGGAATGGCAATGATTGCTGCCTCCATCGTTCCTAGCAATCTGAGTACTACTGAGACCAGGGCTTTTTCGTTTGGAAGCTGGTCTAAGATTTGTTTCCGTAAGAGACACTCTTACTGGAGGAAGGCTTAAGGTCATTCTGACTGTATTTAGTTCTACTCCTAATAAAAGTGGTCTGTTGCGATGGCGACAAGGCAGATTTTTGAGTTTATGTTAATCTCCAACTGAATGCAGAGGCTTAAAGTTGTGTCCCTTGCGTGTATGAGTTGATGCCTGGTGGTGGCAGTGAGGAGCCAGTGCAGGTATGGAAACACCTGGAATCCCAAACGTCTCAGGTGAGCCATGACTACTGCCATGCATTTGGTGAACACACTAGGGGCTGTAGTGAGACCAAGGGGCAGAGTGTGAAATTGATACTGACTGGCTCCCAGCAAAAAGCGTAGAATATCCCTGGATGGCCTGTTCATTTTTAAGTAGTAGTACGGCATCCTGGAGATCCAATGAGCACATACACTTGTCTTTCCCAAAAAGGGGAGAATTGACTGTAGCGTAACCAACCAGAACAGTCTTTTTTACTGACTTGTTTAGGCTGCTGAGGTCTAAAATGGTTCACCAGTGCCCCGTTTTCTTTGGAACCCAAAAATCTTGAGCAAGTTCCGGATCCTCTGGTTTGCTGAGACTGGTTGGATGACTTTTCCAGCAACCTCTGAACGCCTATGGCTGCTTGTTCCCTGTGACTGGGTGGGGCGTCCAGAATTTTTTTCATGGGGGTGGGGTGGGGATGGAGTGGCAAGGGGAATTGAGTATCCTTTGGATATACTTTGTACCAAAGCTGTCATTTTTAGGTAGGCGTCTAGGTACAAAGAAAGGCATCCCTAGACTGCCTCCAGCGATGGAGACAGGCCTCCATTCTGGAGTGCTGAAAGGGCTTCCTAAAGAACTGATCTCATGGCCTGATTCTGAGGATCCCCCCTCTGCCGCATGGTCAGAGTCTCCCATTACTTCCCCCTCCTCTGCCTCTGGAGGGGGGTTCACCACGAGTCTACTGTAAAGGCCCTTGAGATTTACGGAACCACAATTTTCCTCCCCCCTACCTTTAGGGTACGGTCTTAATTAGGGTGGAAAAACGTACTCAGATGGCAGAAAGTCCTTCCGTCTTTCTCACTCCTGGAAAGCATTTCCTTCACTTTCAGTCCAAAAAGGGACACAAGCAGTCGAAAGGGGGGCGTTAATAAAGAAAGACTG